>NC_143441.1:21029642-21370000 GCF_987193195.1 Phasianus colchicus | reverse complement strand
AGAGAAAGGGATATAAAAGTTTTTGATTCAAACCATAAACACTTCACTGGTACGGCCCAGAAAGTAACTTCATTGCTGGAGGTTCCTCAGTGCTCCGTTTATAGCCACCCATTTCTGAAGATTTCAACAACTCCAGAAATTTCAGAGTAGCAAAACAGAGAGGTGCTCCCAGTCTGGTAACTCTGTGGAAAACTGACATTAGATACAAGAGGAGCAGGCACAGACACTAAATATTTATTCTGATAAAAAGTTCACATGGAATTTCTAGCATAGTTCAACTTACACAAGCTGCAATTAAAATACCACAAGAATAAACAAACCTGTCTCTCTTGGAGATTGGTAGGCAGTGGTGAAAGAAAAACAAACACTAAAACTGCAGTTACAGGTTTTATGCATGCTACCAAAATGTTTTCCTTAAAGGATACTAACCAAGAGATATGTGAGCAAAAAAAGGAGCAAAATTAAAAACAAGAACTACAGTGCTTTTAAGTATAGAGCAGCACAAAAGAAAATATTAAGTAACAGCCACAGTAACGATGATCATGCTAAAATAACTGATTAGAACCCAACAGATCCAGTGGCAGTCTTGAAACTTGAATTAGCTTTAAGCTATTCAAAAATAGATTAAAATGAGAATGTAAAGACATTCATTTCTTACTAATTTCTAATTTCATTACTTTTTCAATTTTAAAGGCAAAACCAGACTCTTTGTAGCATTCTTGCATATTTCCTCACTCCAAAAATGACTTATATAAAACTTTAAGTTCTGAAATACTTTATTTCTGCTTTTAATTATTTCAGATTAAATGCCTATGAGTTTAAGAATTGAAGTACAATAAACTATAGAAAAAATGTTCAAGATACTTTCAAACATTACATTTCTAATTAAATTAGTAGCTGAATAATACACGTGGATTTTTCTCTTTCGTTATTCCAAATGCCCACTCAATTAAAAAGTCCCAGCATCCCTGAAAACTGACTTCTACATGACCGACGGAAATACTGGTAAATCCAGTGAAAGATGGCAGATGGTCATTGCGGCTGTTTTCTTAAATGTAATGCATCACCTTCATCCAAAATGAAGTTCACATTCATCCCCAAAACCCAACCTGCTGTTCGAACAAGCAAATATATTTGATTTTAGAAAAAGATATGTATATCTTGGTGTCAGTGAAATGTAAGAGTTCAATACATTAATATTTATAATGCACTGCACGAATGCAAGTTAAATTAATTCTTTAAGTTAAAAAAAAAGACATTACCATTTGCATTTCAACAAGTGAAACTTTTCTATCTCTTTGACAGAGACAAGACTATAAAAGGTCTCAAGTTTCTCCAATAAAACTGGAAATTACATCTCAATATTTCGTCAGAGATTAAAAACAGGATTTTAGATGAATTATCTGATACAAAGATGGAAGTGAGGGTGCTGCTTCAAGATCTACAGAAGTAGAGCACTTTAAGACAATTAAATGATTTCCCTGCAGGCAATGTCTTTTCAATCCAAGCTAATGACATCATTTAAGGAGGATGGTCCATTTAACTGAAAGGATCTTTTACAAGGCAGACAGACAGAAGGCAATCCGGGAATGTTTTCAAGGACTTCCCATATTTCAGAATTATAATGGTGAAATGCCTACATCAAAATCTTAAACTCAAACATTAATCAACAAAATGAAAGACTAATTTTATAAGAAAAATGTAATAAAACTCATTTTAAGAAGTTTTCCCTTCATTATTTTTTCCTTTAAAGGAACCAATTCTCTCCTAATGGTAATTATGCTGCTTTGGAGTAATGATAACACTCAGGCAGTTCAGTTTTAGGCTGCTGTTTTTAAAGTGAAGCCAAATCACTTCTATCATTTGGAAGTTGAAGAGCAACTTTCATAAACTTTTCCAGCAGTTTATTAAAGTTAGCTGTGATCATCCAGATAGAAAGCATATTACATTCTACCACCTCCAGAATCCACTTCACTATTGGTATGGTCTGGATACCCACCTTTAAATTGCAATGTTTAATTTTTTTTTTTAATTTATTTTTTATTTTTTAAGCTGGGGAGAAAGAAGGGGAGGAGAAGACCTCCCTCAAATTAACCAGTAAAGGAAAACTCCGTTTTATTAACTGTATCAATAAGTATAATTCACTGCCATAGCTCTTAGGAAGTTTTGGGAAGGTGATGCTACATGATTTTTTTGATTCTGAAAACCTGAGCAGAATGTTGTTGGTTTTGCTGTTTTTTGTTTGTTTTTAAACAGTTAAAGTTTCTTATAAAAATATTACCAAAATTAAGGCATTATACAAAACTTCAAACACCTCTAGTATTTCAGAATGCATCAGCTTAAATCCAACCCAAGGGAGCCTCTTTACCATTTACCATAGCACACAAAGCCATGGAAGTTGTATATACATTTCAATGACATCTGTTAATAAATGATGTGGTTCTGAGGATGGAAAAAAAAAAGTTTACCCTGTCCCTTTAATATCCATTTCAAATTGTCAAAAACTCAGAAAGCTGGAAAGCATGAGACACAATGAAGATATCTTACCATGTAAGCAGGAGCTAGAAAACAGAGCAAGTCCTGGCTCTAAACCAGATTCCTTTTACAATCTTGGACAAATCATCACTACTTTGCTTCCACTGCTCTTCATCATAAAAGAGAAGCAGTATCCACTTATTTCTAGAAATGCTGTGACACATTGTTGATTTCATTATGTTGCACACACGCACAAAAAAAACTGAGGAAAAGTTTTTCATTGTTTTGTTGATGGTTTTTTTGTTTGTTTGTTTTTTTGCTTTGGTCTGCTGATTCCTCCATCCTCCCGCAGATCCCCACCACCATCACATTCCCAAAGTAACATAAGCAGTTTGAGGGAGAGAGAAGAGCCAGGAGGAAGGTTACAGCATGTAAACTGGGATGTCGCATATGTATGCATTTCACAGAAAACTGCATACTTTCTTCTGTGGTAGCTATAGTACATAGCAGCTTGACAGGAAAAAAAAATGAGGAAAACATCACAAAAGATTCTTACTGTAAGAAGATGATTCTTATTACCTAAATCAAATTATTTTCCAAAAAAATTTTTATCCCTAATAGCACTGCTTCCTTTTCTTCTCCTTTTTTAATATAAAATCCTGTTAGGTGTAAATGGTGTTATCCAACACATACATATAGCGCATTCTAAACTGTGGTAGGTAAGGACATATGTCAAACCAAAGTTTTTCCTCAGTTTGAACAAGCACTGTTTGAATTCTCACTTTCTCTCAAGGAACAACTATAGGAAGTAGATTTAGTTTAAGAACTTATTTACATAATCAAGCTTTTGTCACTCTACAGTCCTCCTTACATTAGGAACTTGGAAATGGTGATGACAAAAGAAAACAAGTAATTGAGCATAAACAATTTCTACCAACTCAAAAAGAGTAAGATTCATTCCCTATGTATAAATTCATACCAGAGCTACAGTAATTAATTCTTTGAAGGACTATTTCTTGTTTTCCCTTCCTAAATTCACACTCTTGATTTGTGTTTTTTTTTTACGTTTGCTTTTTAATTTATTGCCATGAATAATGAAGCCTGTGCATGTTCTGATCTTTGCAGAACACTGCAACCCTTAACACACCAGAAAAGAGCCCCAGAATCTGGAAATCTCCAGAATCTATTTTCCATCTCTGCATCTCAAAATCTTATCCTACAGGTTAATGTACAACAGCATATGTTTACTGCAGGACACTGTTAAGAAAGCCCTTACAGTCAGCTGTGTCCAATCATCAAGAACTATACTGAATATTAAAGCCTAGATACAGTAACATGGAAATAGTAACAAGTAAACCATTTTGCAAAGAATAATACCATCGCATTCCTAACCACCTGGCCTTTGAGTTGACAGTTATACTTCTTATTCTAGAGGACAACATTGCTTTGACAGATTTAATTTCAATGTCTGCTACACATCTCCTGTAGAACCTCGGTCCTGCAGTAGGATATTTGAGTATCTGCTTAGAAACTTTTTCTCTCACTTCTTTCTTTTACCCAGATTGGGTTCTCTGAGGCATGGACTAATTCAAATTAAGTACACATACACAGAGTCCAGGATTCTAAAGCTGCTTTGATCCAATGAAAATACCTACAGCTAAATCTCAGTTTCAGATTGTATGTAAATTGAATTCTCATAACTAGTCAATGGATCTGCAACTACTAATAGTACTGTATGAGAATAAGAATCTGATCATCCTAAAGATTGGTTCCTGTATTTGCATCTACAATAGCTATGCTAACAGACTGTCAGATTTCCTTGAATAAACCAGCAGTTCTCTAAGAACAACATACTCTGACAACAAATTCTTGAAAAACATCTGGCAGAACTGTGTTAGAGAGCATTACGTGGATGCCACTCAGAAACATCAAAGTCCTAAAGGACAAAACTCCAGGATCAACTTCTTTGTGCATTAGCTATACCAATATGCTTTTGTATAACTACCAAAGTTCTCTACTGTGTGTAAAACTAGAAGCATATTGAAAAAAATAAACTGACTAATCACTCTGCTATTTGTTTGTAGTTTTTGAAAAGCATTTCATTTAATCGTCTGTGTATTAGCCAATAACACATAATGGCTGAAGAAGTCATTTCCGAGTGTGGAAGGGAAATACAAAGTTAACTCGGTTTTTCAACAAAGTTAGCTTCTTCATCTGTAAGACTATTCTAACACTAGTGTATTAGTGTTCTATTCTAATAATAGTGTATTAGTCATGAGAGCTGGATAACTGACTCTCAGTCTCAAAGGATTTATTAAGAATTACAGGAGGATCATCAGTGTAAGCATCAAACCAAAAGGACAAATTATGGCTTCATCTGTACAGCACTGAGAACCCAAATAACTAGTTAAATTGTAATCACACCCTTCCCTATTGTAATGCTTATCTTCGAAAAGCATTGTTCTGCTTTCATTCTTAAGAGGCAATGAAGAAATAATAAAAAAAGCACTCCTACTCTACTATTCAATTTATTTGTCAGTTTTTGAGATGATTATCATTGTTTTAGCTCTTTCAGATTCATATATATATATATATATCACAGTAACAACTTCTGGGATTTTTAAACATTTTGATGCAGTGTATTTGCTTCTGTATGGTATTCTTACCTTCTCATTTTCTATTCACGATCTTTCCTCACTGAAGGTAATTTTTAATTTAATTTCTGATTTGCAGCTAACTGCAGACATACTGAAGAAATTCTCCACCTGAAGAGAGATTCTTCACCTGAGGAGAAGTCACTAATTATAGAATGTGGAAATGGAGAATTATAGAACTTAAGGACTGGCCTACAGATTTAATTGAGGGTTAGATACCCAAAGCACTTTTCAAAACATAGCAAGCAGCTATTTGGTAACTACATTGCATGGCATGATTCACTGTACATTGTTATTATTCCCTAAAAAGGAAAACAAAAAATACACAGAAGTCCCTCATAATGGCTGTTTCCAAAGGACAAAGGCAATTAACACAAAAAGAAAAAAACCCGATGACAGTGTATGAGAGTGGCAAGGGAATTCAAAGATGCCATACACATTAAGTGATATTTCCTAAATTAGGTCTTAAAGACAAGAATTGTGGATTCCTCTGAACTGTTCAAATTTAAATTTGCTCCAGGTTTAAATTATTCTGGGAGGAGACTGGTTTAATTTAATTGTGCAATCTATGCATTTGTAAAAGTAGAAATCCTTCTAGACATTATCTTGTAAAAGGAAAATAAAATGCTTCTAATACAGGCAGTGGTGTAGCCACGCTGCCTTCAGTCTTCATATGTTTGGTGTTCTGCACATTTTAAAATATGCATTTACTTCTGCCAATCTGGAGGTATACAACTAAATATGATCCATAGTAATTTTATACATACACTTAACAGAACTTCAGATCTTCTAGAGAAGAAGATTCTTTTATAATTGTTTATTTACACTATGGCTACATTCATACAAAAGCCAGTCACCCAATATCTCAGTGATTGTTAATGAAACTGAAAGCCTAATTAGCAAGATGAGGGGACTAACCCCAGCATTCTGGCCCACCTCCAATTTGAATAATTGCATCTACCTATGCAAAAAAAAACCCTTGTCAGTTCAATTAGGTAATATATTCCTCATATCCTGCTCTTAAATTGCTGGATATTGTTTAGAGTGCAATTGCAAAAGCTACTGCATTCTGCCATGGATATAGTTGCATTTTCATAATAGCTATCTGACAATTCCTACATATTTTAGTGACTCGTTCAAAAATCCTACTGCTTATAAAAGCTCTCTGTATTTATTTTACTTTAAAGCTAATTCATTATGAATATATTACTGAAAATACATTACTGAAAAAAGCATAACATTGGAGTAAAACACAGGCAACAACTTAACAGGTATCAAGGTACTAAAATTAGGTCCTCAAGGTGTAAGATTCTCCTTGGCAATTCAGTCACATAACAAGCAGCCACCTTACCACACTGCCGTAGCCCTGAACATCAGATTTAGACCTCTCCCTGCATTCTGCTAAGTCTTTCCAGTATGTCAAAACACTCCTCAAAACCTTTATGTATGCATCCATCAAATTTAGCAGAAAAAGAAAGAAGCCACCAATCAAACCCTTCCAGAGCCTCCAGGACAACACTGGCACTTATTCCTACCTCTTGTTCAGTTGCATGCACACCCCATACACTTATTCCCCAGGTTGTCCACTGTTTCCCCTTTGCCTCTTTCTTTCATCCCTCTTTCTCCACCCCTAAAAATCCGAAAGAAAATTACATTTTGTATAATGATTTAAAATTATCTAAGAAGAATTGCTGATAGAGAAAAAAAAAAGAATTTAAGACTTCGGTAGGTTTGATGTTTACCTAGAGAGACATCTGGGGTTTATTATTGTCTCACTATTATCAGACTGCTTTCTTCTTTCCTCTTAGCTTCAAATTGCCACCAAAAAGGTTATTAGTAAGTGAATTCCTAGATGCTTATGTTAGCCATGCCCAGTCCTTTTACTCTGTACTCTCGCTTTAATCCTCCCTTGCCCTTAAAAGATACAGTTTTAAGAGACTATAAAACCCACATTTAAATGGTGCTTCTCATTGCTTTTAGTTACAGAAGGTAAAAGATATCTTTTATTTAGGAAAATACACAAGCAGATATTTGCATCAAAAATTCACATTAGCATTAGCTGTACTATTTCATGCAGTATTTCAGCAACCACATCAGCAATTTATTGCTCCACTATGGCACTACGGAAACTTCCACAATAAAACACTGGCCAGGAGCGAAAAGAGCTGTAAAGCCATAAAAAAAAAGTTTGCTTTTTTCTTGCCCTGCCCTCCTAGGACTGTAAATCTCAGGCTTTCTTTTTCCTAAATTGTCTTAAGGATTACCAGTGTTATAAATACCTTCGCCTTCCCCTGACTAGACACATTTTTTTCCTGTAGATTCACTTCCTGTAGGAAATGTTACATTGAGAAGTACACACACACAGAGTATTAAAATTGCAATCACTGCTACGCTTCTGTTAATACATTTAAAAACACGCTAAAAACAGGACAGCTTTCACTCTTATCATCACCTTCTGTAAAAAGGAATGGGAGATGGTAATCTCTCTCTCTCTCTCTCTCTTTCTCTCCAAGAAGCCATTTCAAAATACAGTAGAAAATAATTTCTACTAAGTAGATCTGCTGGGGAAAAAGCTGCACATGCCAATGATTAAACCTAAGTGTGCATCTGTCTTTTAAATATGCATAGCAGCAATAGCTTAAATGCAGGAGTTCAAATTGTGGACTGTCTTGCTGCATATACAGATTTGTATCAGGCAGTACTAAATTAAGTAGTATACAAAAGACAAAGGAAAAATTGGTTGTAAACTCTTCTGCATTGCAAAGATTCCTTTTGTCTGTCAATCAACAGGGAAGTATTATTCCACCATCACAAAAGGAAAACCTTTGGAGGCAGTATAGGTCTGTGTGTTGTGCAAATGTGCAGTTGCTAAGAAGCAAATATGCTCCTCTTCTAATCAAATAGCCCAGCTCAGCAATGCTGCTGGCTTGGGGCAAGAAGCAAATTCCACCAGCCACAAACTTAGAAACAGTCTTGAATTATTTGTTGCTGACCGCTGGCTGAACCCTGTCCTGATGAGCACCATCACCATTAGCCACTTCTCAGTGTATTCCATCAACCGATGGCAATAGCAGCATGCTGCAGTTCAGGCTACAAGAAATTGATCAAACAGCGTAATGAGACTATTTCTTCATGGAGGTTATTTTAAATGAATATAAATATTTTCTTTCTACATAATTTGCCACAAAAGGTCACTGAACTCCCCGTGATTCTAAAGAAAAATGCTGTAGTATCCCCTTTATATATTTGAGTTAGGATATCACCAACAAACAATTCTGGGCATTTTTGATGATCGTGTAAATCTTAATGAGGTGGCATCCCAGCCAATTGATTAGCGGCAGCATTTTATCTTTGCATTTGCAGTTATGAACAAAAAGAAGGTTTGATGCTGTTTTTGAAAATCACCATATACCAGTCCCCTTAAAATCGTTCATGAGAGAACACGCTTTGCAAAGCTGAAGACTTACACTTCTGCTGTTGTAATAGATCATGCATATTTAGCTATACTTGCCATCATTGCTTTATAGCTGTCGCTGAAGATTCTTTCAACTGAACTCGTATGTTAAAAATACCCACTTCAGAGTCAGGTTACTGATAAGGAGACCCATGCTCAGACCCCTCGCCTTTCCTCTTTTTCGTTAAAAGTCAACTGTGAAGAGATACTGAGAGATCCTTGGAATTTAATTTAAATCAACTGCTATAAAAATCTCACCAAGGCCTTCTTTGTCCTGTTTAAGATTTTCAGCCCTATCATTTCCAGTTCTTGGCAATTTCTCCAGTGCCGGGAAATAACAATAATATTGATTTAAAGAAAAATTGAATTGTATTTTATTAACACAGACATTAGGGTAATAGTACAACTATGATAAATAAATAACACTCGTTATTTTCTACTTTTAGGGTTAATAGTATAAAAATATTACAACAGGCCACTAAACAACTGTTCGTGTTTGAGAGTTCACAAGGTTACCTTGAACAATTTTAAGATAGCTCCCAAAAATTTAAAAAGTATTCTACAAAAAAGCAGATTTCCTACCAAAGATGACTATAATTCATTTATCTGAGACATGGCACTTGACATAGCTAAAATAAAAACATTCTCAAATGAAATGAAAGAACTTAAAAAAAACAGTCTCATCCTAACAGGAGTATACGTAATAGAGAACACTTTGGATTTTTATTTTTATTTTTATTTCACCCAAAATATTGAAAGCTTGGGTGGTTTTTTTTTTTTTTTTTTTAAGTAAATAAAAGCATGTTATCTGAAATGCTATTGCTCGTATTGTGCCAGGGTATTTAGGGTTTTATATGTATACATATGAACAAAAAATAAAAAGTAAATTAAACAGTGAATAATAATAACAACAAAATAAATTAATGAAGATGATTCTCTTCTCACCTCATTTGTCCATTAAAACACTATTTACAAAGCACTGTCTTCTTACTCATACTGTATGGCAGTGAAACACTTCTAAGACTTGAACAGAAAATACTTAGATGTGTTTGTTCTGCTGAGCAATCAATTTCTAGAGGTTTATATTTTGTAATAAAATATATACATATAAAATTTAACAAAGAGACTTGGTTGGTCGAGTCTTCCAAAACATAAGGCCTGTCACTTGTGTCATACAGACCCATTAGAGTAGGGTCTATTATGTTAGAATTCTAATAGTTCACCCATAACTTCTTCAAAAAGTGAAAGCTCCCAAGAATGGAAAAGGAGAAAATTCCATCTAACTGTTGAAGCTCTCTACAATAAATTGAGGTAACATGCTAGTGCTTCTCTTTTTAAGGTAAGTAAAAGAAGCCAATTTCTACACAAATCCATATTTTTTTCTAAAAAAAAGAAAAAAAAAAAGAATCAAACATCAGCAGCTCTGTATAAACTTCAACGAAAAACAAGATTCACTTTAGGAAAAAAAAGAACAACTGAAAAAAAAAAATCAACATCCACTAGCAGAAGACATCTCCTCAACTGAATTCTATTTGACAAAAATCAGTGGAAACAGCTAAGAAGCCAGTACAACTTCTAGTGCCAAGTAGCCAGATGGCACTGCTGGAAAAATTATATCTACAGACTGGCAGCTTGATCCCATGATTATTGCCCAAGGGAAGAGGAAGAGGGAAACAAGGGGTATTTCAGTGTGATGGACTAAATCAATTATCACCAGCTCACTATGGCATTTTCACATTATTTTTATACCAAATCCTAAATATCACTCAAACAAATGAGGACATTGGAAGATTGCAGAGATCTAAGAGAGAAGAAAAATGTATGCCACATATTAAAAAAAGCAGTGCATACTAAAGCATGCCTCCACGAGCTGCATGGCATAATCCCTAATATTGCCAAACAAAAATTTGCAGACGTTTGTGGTTAACAAGTAAAAACAAAATGTTTTTATTTTGCAGGACTTATTTACTGCTTTATAACCCAAATCTGCGTATACAGATTACAGAAGAAATCTCTGCATTTGTCAGGATTATGACTACATTCTTTTGTGTGTTTTTAACTCTTAACTCACAGGTGTACAACACAAATACAGAATAGCCACTTTGCTAAAATATACCAAAATTCGATCAAAGTTGGTCATAATCTCACCAATTCTTTTCCTGTTAAAATATAGTACTCAAGTCAGTTTCTGAAGAAGCCACTGATGAGAGAAAAAGCACTCCATTCTTAACTTCACATAAAGACAATTTTTTAACCCTACCTCTCTCAGAGAAATACAAACTCAAATTGCTGAGCAC
The DNA here is from genome assembly GCF_987193195.1 of Phasianus colchicus. Classification (NCBI taxonomy): domain Eukaryota; kingdom Metazoa; phylum Chordata; class Aves; order Galliformes; family Phasianidae; genus Phasianus; species Phasianus colchicus. Next base: position 21,359,120 of record NC_143441.1, on the reverse strand, counting down.
AAAATAGACAGAATTGTAAAAAGCAATATTTTTTTATTTTGTTGTTTTGGTAGTTTTTTGGGGGGAGGGAGAGGCTGTTTATTTTGGAGGGGGAACGGCTTGTTCATTTGATTTTCTTTTTAATTTGAATTCAATGACATCATTTTTATTCATTTTTTCCTCAGGCAACTGTAATATTAAGGTCCATGTCCCCATGTTCTGTACCTGTTCTTGGGAAGGAACAATTCACCTGTTATCTATCAAGAAAGACTTGGGCCACCATTACTTAACTTGTCTCCAAATCCTCATTTTATAGCACACTACAAACATCCTTCTGGGGCCAATCACATGCATTCCACATTTATCATTCCCCTTGCCTCCTCAGTACAAGGTGGCAAGGCACAATAGCAGATACGTGAGGCACATAAATTAATTGCATTGTTGAATATGCATTGTGAATATTTTACATATTACCGATATATACAGAAATACAAAATTTGACTGTTGAAAAACAGGAAAGAAGTGTTTTCTACAAAGACGGGATACCTCTAGAAAGTTAGTATCAGACTATGATGTAGTTCCCATTAAATTAGTAACATGCATTCAAATAGGCAGAGAGAATATTCAAGGAAGAGACCATGAAAATCTTTTTCAGACCAGAAAAGGTTTTAGCCCATTTCACAGTACAAGATCATTCAGAACTCCTTGCACAAAATGAGTCCCAAAGTATTTTTGTCAATATAAATAGTAGCAAAGACAGAATTAACATCCGGGTGCCAATAACTTTCATTGTTGTGATAATGGTGAACAGGTTCTGAATAAAATTAATAAAGAAACAGTAGTAATAATTTTAGTTTGGAGAGAAGTCAACATTCAATATTTTGATCTCGTACTCTACTCTTAATCTCACTCTTGAAAGTAATTCCAGTGAATATCTACAAAGATTTTCAGAGCAAACTATCAAACCAATACTGTCTAGTGACAAACGTCTGCAGGAATTATAGCTCCTGCTGCAATTTTTTCAGCAGTGAATTATGTCTACAAGTTCATTATTGCTATTCTAAAAATATTACTTGTCCGTACTGTGGGTATCATAAAGATTTCATTTGCAATGTTTTTTTTCCCCTTTTTACACAGCACTTTAATAAGCTTCTTAATGACATAGATTTTACTTTTCCATTCAAATTTAATCTCAAAATATATAAATATTAAACCATAGCAACTTCCTTCTTTCATAAAAAGAAACAAACAAATCCATTACATTATTGCCTGGATTGCATGATACTTGAGAGTTAACAGGTCTTTTTCTTCTTGCTTAAGCTCTACAAATGTACTTTGCACCTCCACTGAAAGCACTCATCAGTTAAAGCACAAAAAAAAAATGTGGGGAATATCTTTTACTTGGTGTTATTCACTTTCATGCATACACTGAATTAAATACAGGCACAAATTCCTAACAGTCAATTCTGTGGAAAAGAAAAGCCTGAACCAGATGACACTGTGTAGTGTATGCTGAAGGCTGACCCATCACCCTGACTTACTTGGTAGACACACACACAAAAAAAAAGAAAAATTAAAAAAGAAGCCTCTTGCCTACAAACTCAGCAACAACAACCTGTTGGACTTGCTCACCTCTAGAAGGGTGTTGGATTATCACCCATCTCAAGGTGCCACTGAGGTACTCTATGAAGCAGCACTCTCATTTAACTCATCTGCCTGGTCCTGTGAGGGATGAAGTAAGGAGCAGAATGAAAGTGACTTGTCACTTGTCACTAACAGGAATAATGAGGAATTAAAAGGAAATCAGAAAGTAGAAATTTCTATAGCTAAGGAAAGCGTTAATACGGCCCTAAATCTGTAATTGAACATCCTATCCCATATAAAAGGAGCTGAAGGAAAAGCTTCTCTCTTCCTTTTTATTTCAGCTACTCGTGATGTAGAAGAACTGACCGAGAAAAGCATTAGTCAAACTAGCAACATAATATAAATGGGCAAAAAAAAACTGAGTGCATTTCAGCTTTCTGTTCTTTTTTACAATAGCTAGATATCTTGAACAAAACTATGATATAATATGAAAAAGAATGGGTCAAACAAGTTATTGTTTTTATTGAGGATATTGTCCTGTCCAGTGGTGGAGCATGCATGGTTATTTTGTTATTGCTCAGTCACTCGAAGCAGCATAGACGAAATAAAACGAGCAACAAACCATGTCATTTCTCCCATGGGAGAAAGGTAAATGTTAAAAGAACACAGGGGTTTATTGTTTAATAGGAAGTTTTTCATCATGATAATTAGAAGTTCAACCATTTTAGTATCATCAATTTGTACACACTGTTAACCTACACGGTATCATTTTTAACTTCACCGTTGACTGTAACAGGGCAAGAAGTGCACCTGAAACTTCTGTTTCCTTACAGAAATTTATCCCTTCTGTTCTATGCAAATTGTTTAAGCCAAAATTAATCAGATTAGCTTTCCATATTTCAAATGCTTTTAAAAAAAAATCTTTCTTTTCCAAAATAAGTAATTACTGCAATATTCACTGCTATGGATCCTGTAAACAAACAAACAAACAAGCAGTTCAGTTGCTTGACTTTTTCAGCAGCAATTAAGTTTGGAGAGATACAAAGCCTCTTTTCAGTCTTTGAATACATACACGACAAAAGGAACAGAAAGGAAAGAAACTACTGTGTGTCCTTTATGGACAAACGGGAGTAAAATGTCAATAATGTAATATGAAACGTTAGGACATGTATCTGCTAATAGCAACTGCAGTGCTGCAATGGGACAAACTGCCTGGGAAAGACAGTGAAGTTGCAATATTAGAGATTTTTAGGAAGGATGAGACAGGTGACTGCCAAAAATCATTTCAGGCACGGTAAGGATAATATATTTGCTTGACTATAACATCTCTCCTGTCCAACAAGGAGCTGAACTTCTTTACATCTTTTGACTATTATTTCAACAAGGTTAATGCTCTCTTCTATAAATAGATTTGAACCTGGGAATTTATACACACCTGTTCCCACATGTATCCCATTTAACTTGGGAAGAGAGATTAAAAGAAATGTGGATTTCAATCATAAGCTGAGTTTGCAAAATATTCTTCATGTTTCAGGCTGCTCTTTAGTACGCTTTGGTTTTCACTGTGATTCCACCAACCTGCAAAGATTTTATTCTGGACGACAAGGTTCAAAATGCTCCTTCCTAGAAAACACCGAAGGCTGCAGATTTACGAATTGTCCGTAAGTGTCTCAGCCTACCTAATCCCCTGACATTCTCACTCCATTTAAGAATTTTCTACTAAAAAAGCATATTTTATTCATACGCTATAGTCAAATAGGGTAATTTGAAGACCATACAAGTTCTCAGACACATTTTTAGTACTTCCTTCATCTTCACATGCTCAAGGCAACATTTCTAGATTACCCATAGAAATGAATGTGACCTAAATTATTTTAATAGCATTCGCTATGATCTTTTTAAATCCAGTAATTACTAAATCACACTCACTCCCTGCAGAGCTAACCAGACACATCTTCTTCATAAGTGGTAGGTTCACTTACAAGTTCACTCACAATAATTACAAAAATGACAGAAGTTGTGTTCCTTAATAGTAATGGCATTACCTAGCACGGAATCAAGCTTCTATACCATCAACCAAAGGTTTCACAGTCAAAAAAACCCAAAACAATGGGGATCATAAAAGGTTATACTGTTAAAGTCTAAGAAAGTTTCAGTATGGCATTAAACCGAGATTTCACGTCAACCTAAGGAACCTGAGAATTAAATAAGACAGTAACATTTTCCCCATTAATATGACAACTTCATTATTAATTAACACCTCGACTAAAAATAAGTTTGCCAGCAACTTTAAATAAAGTCTTCCTTTTTCACTTCTTATGTATTTCAGTATGCTTTGCTTTCTAATGAACCTAGAAATGTATTTTCCATTACTTATGTTCTTTAACATACAGATGGAAGAGGAGTAAGAAATTACAAGGCATAACATTGTAATACAATGTACTATACAAAAACCTGTCATTTAAGTTGCAAGAAACCTAGTCATCAATAAGTGAAAAAAGACACCACTCAAAAATCAATTATGTTGAGTCTTTTGTATAGAGAAGTAGTACACCTTTCAGGCAACTGGTATTAATGAGCAGACATAGCTATAGAATCTCCATCTGTTTTTCTGACAAAGCTGTGACTACTCCAGTCTCTCATTGAAATTCCATTAATCTGGTGCACCAAGGACCAATGCGAAAATCAAAACTCCATCTAACCCTTTATCAGCTCACAATAACCTACAAGTGAACTCTGCCTGTTAGCATACAGCAAGTTATGATTTTGCTATCAATCAGGCTGTTAGCCAATAAAAAAAAATCAAGTTAAGAACTGAGTGCCTGGCAGTGCTGTTTTGTTTTGTCTGTCTTGGGTTTGGGTTTGTTATTTTATTTGGGGTTTTGTTGTGTTTTATCCCTCTTCCAATTTCTGTAGGGTGTCTGGACATGTAAGCCTATGCATCATTCTCCTTCGTTGTGATTTAATTGCTGCCAGCAATCAAGTCAAAGCATCACTGAAGTGTGCTTGAATTTCATTAGAAGATATAACTTATGCTACTTTCCTACAGTACCTAATAAACCATAAAGAAACCAAAACACATATGGCTTGAGGGAATAACTGGAAAATTAGGTGGCCATTTGGGAACGGAGTGAACTTTTGAACCAGAGGAACAGAGAAAAAGAAATATTAAAAGGAAAGACAGACTTAGAATGCACACAGAGACGTGTGGGTTTGACCTTTTCAGTACCTAGAAAATTACATTAGCATTATGAAAAATACATATCATGTTTAGAGTTTATAATCCATCAAAGTTTAGATACTTTGTTAGTGCCTACCATAAGGTAAAAGTCAAAAGGACAACATAACAATCAGATTTGACAAAAGGCCTTTAGGTGACCTGTGCTAATTTAGTTATCCCATACTTATTGTTAAATGGATTATCTCTCGTGTAATTAATACACCATTAGACAAAGGTCACACAAAAACTCCAGGATTTTACAATGACTATAATGTACACGTAATACACTAATTCTTTATCTGTTACCAACCGGGTGCCTTCACAAATTATATTCTGACAGTAACCCGGCAAAGCCAAGCAGCAGCGCTTTCAGAAGTCAGACAAATCTCAAAGCCTTTAATTCAAGTATAGAAAGGTAAAAATACATATGTATACATTTTTGTTTTTCAAACAGCAAACATGCTTCAAAGGTTTATATAAAATAATACGAATACACTCAAATAAAGAATGCTTCTCCATTTCATTACCTACGGTTATGCCCCTCTTAATGCTGAGAGCCTTGATTCTATACAAATGAGGCTTTACACCTACGCACAGCCCTGCTGAACGAAACTGGTAACTGCATAAGACCAAACGTCTGCCCTATGGATCCAGCTGCTTCACCAGGCTTAAATATTGAGCACTGAGAGACTGCTAAAAAATAAAAATTAAGTATTAAGCTTCAACAAACCCAATCATGCCTATGAAAACTGAAACAAATTGCACCTCTGAGGATCAATTCACCCCTTCTAAGATTCTCTTAACATGGATTTTTCATACATAGTCTATGTGGCTATGTTTGAATGGTGGTCTATATGTGTTAAAATCAAAATACTCAAAATGGCACACTGAACATTCAAAGAGGAAGAAAATTCCTAATTAAATGTAAATATTGACAGATCAAGATTTGCCACCTTTCCCTCATTCTGAGCTTCTACTAGGTAACCAAGGAGAATTTCTCCAAAAATGTAGAAGGAACAATGAGGTAACACCACCTTAAATGTAACAGAATCATACCCACCATGTTTCCACCTAAAACCTTAACGAATTAGCAAAGATACCGACGGGTGGGTACCAGACCTAGTCTCATAATTACAACTTCCAGAATGAACTAAAAATTAATTATTCATCTGTACAAAATCGTATAGTAATTTATATACTCTGGTATCACCATTCTTCAGCTATTCATTTAGTTTCCTGAACATTATCACTTTTTTCTTGATTAACTTGTTTTGAAACAAATATATAATCATATCTCCTATTAAACAGTCATACAATTTTGTCAGAAACCCTTTATGCAATCAGTACCATGTTATTAAGTTACAATTAGAAATAATGTTGAGATTATGTTTGTAAGCAAAAATAAATAAATGGAAAGTTGCATTCATCTGTAGTTTGGAAAATTAGCTTGGCTTTTCTAAAAGCCATATTCAATTTGACTGATAATTACATTTCAACAAGAAAGCAAAAAGGCTCGTTTTTATTTTATTTTTTTTTTTAGAAGGTCACATTGCTGAAAGTCAACAAGCTCAATATAAAAAGAAGTGTGATTATTATTGCTACACGTTTTACAGAGTTCTGAATATAAAAAAAACTATGTTATTCTGAATCAGTGGTTAGAAGGTTTATCACTTATGCATGTACTTGACTTATCCCTGTTCTGCAATAGACATAATTTTATACCTCATAAAAGCAATTTATGTTTCCAAAGGGAATAATCTGGATAACATAAAACGTGGAGTGCTATGTTGCGGGAAGCATATTTTCATTCAGCAATTGTATTTCGAGAATGAGCTGCACAGTTTGATCATCATATCATGTCAGAAAACATCATTCACTAGCAGGTCTAACTTCCAGTGCCACAAATTAATATACATCGTTAATTTATTTGTACATATACTTAATTTACTGCCTTGTATTATCCATAGAAGGTTTTTAATATTATTTATACAATAAATTAACCTCAAAAATATGGACACTATGCTAAAGCAAGCTTGTTAGCTACTGAAATATTCAATCGTTCATATCTTCAGAACAGCCACATTTAGCATTAAATTTAATGAATACAACCCAAAACCACATGGAAAACAGCTATGGATCTTAGATTTTCTTTTTTATGCAAACTCAAATTTAAAATGTATACAACAAAAACATTCTAAAAAGGACTACCTCAATGCAAGGAAACAATGTAGGAATAATTAATTTAATATTTTATGAACCTATTCTGCATGGAGTTTGCAGAAAAATATCAATCACATAAACTGTTTCATTATTTATACAATAAATAATACAGTAAGCCATTAAGTAGCACAATAAAATTAAGCAAGAATCTGATAATGTTGAATTAACAAACAATTTGTTAGTACAAATATTCACACTGCTTTAGCCATGATCTCTCTATAAAAACATATGCATCTACAGAAGATGTTTTGTTATCAGAAAGCGTGGGTTTGAAAGAAAAACATGCAAATTTGTGACAGCTTCACTATGCTCTAGGACCACTAGAGAGAGCTCTTCCGTTCCTTTACAGGTTCTTGTAAAGGTAGGAAAGCAGTCCAGCTGTGATGCTTATCTGTTTATCTGATTTCCAACACTAACATTCTCATCACGAGGCTCCCATTACACGAGTTTGTAGCAAACTGGCAAATCTAGTACATTCTAAGATAAACAGTGTCACATACCATCAGAATGTGCTTCATCCTCTTTATCACATCGGTCAGATGCTATTGAGGCACTGTCAGGAGGTGAAGAAAAGGAGCTCTCTGACTCTTCCTCATCTTCCAATTCTGTAAAGTCAAAAAAAAAACCCACATTACTAGTTAATACAGTCTGTCATGCAAACACAGAATCCAAAGGCAACTATTTTCATTATAACTGAATAATTGAGTCTCACTGTTAAGGAGGATAGTAACTATTATTTCAAATTCAAAAGGGTCCATTCTTCATGCACCTTGTACTTCAATGCTGCTGTTCTGGAGCAACACAAGTGCGTTTTGTTGGAGTGGTTTTCTTAAACACTGTCCTATAATGAACCTACTACCAGTGCTGCTTAGTTGACAGGGTGGAGAAAAAAAAAAGAAAACACAGCAAAGACGTGGGCAAGAGCAAACCCTGTCAGGAAGAGAAATGGGCAGTGTCAACACCAGAAGTCTTTCATTTCTAAGTGTAGAGAGGACCTGGGATATGCAGCATCTTCCTTCCAGAGGCCCGCCCTACTACTTTGCCCTCCACTGCCCACTTTCCTTTTTCTTCATCTTCCTTCTAGGGACACTCTGCAAATGTAGTGTGTGCTGTACTCTTCCCATGAAGCTAAAAAACAGGATCACCTTCTGAGAGCACCCAGTCCACAGGGGTGCCTTAACGTAGCACTCTAGTGATGAATTTCTCAAACAACTGAGAGCCCTACCACAACATAAACAAACAGAAGTTGCATTATTAGCTGAACAGCACATGATGCTGACCAGAGCGTATTAAATGTTGGGAAATAAAGAGAAAATGCTACAGTTGAGATTTTTGTTTAATAAGACAAAATTTAATTTCACCCTCCCTAAATGCAGTGTATTTTCTGAGTTTGGTTTGTTTGCTTTCATAGCAACTAGGTAAAGAAGCAGAGGGGAAAAAAAATACTGGAAATGTAGGGGGAAAAAAAGTGAAAATTAAAAAGAAACCACAACCTCAACTACATGATTATTTTTTGTTTTTAAAGAAACAGCCTTAGAAAATAAGAAATATCCAATAATTAAAGCTGACACTGTCACCAAACCAAAATCATAACTCTGATGCTCCAACAGATCAAATAGCCCTCCATTTTCTTTAGAAGTATATAAAGAAAAAATTGCTTAAGCACTTCCTTTTGTTATATTCACATGTAAAAGCTTTCCAGACATGCATCTCTATTTATATATTCTCTTTTGGAGCACTGTACCACACAGCTAATTTATAAACTCCCAAATAAACCCCCATCCACAGTGAAATTATTCTCTGCATTCATAGAAACTGGTTGGGCTGCCTACCTATGGCTGAGAGTTTTATTCCTTTATTTTCTATTTAATAATATAAAAATTCAGTCTATACTCTGTTCTTAGCAAAAAAAGCAATGTTTTCTTTTCAGAAAAAAAAATTTTTTTTTTTTTTTGCTTTACTGGAATTTTTTAATTTTTGTAGCCCAAAATTGCCAAACATCAAATTGGATTTTCTTTTCATTAATTTAGTATACTTTTCTGAGCAAAGTTTCTTTCCAAGTCCCAATGCCATACAAGTACTGCTTAGAATGTGAACCTGATTCCAATCTATTTTTGACACAGTTGACTTCCGGTAGCACTCCAGCTACCGTGTTAATCTGATCAAAATATTTGCATTTCATCACACCTGTCAAACCAATCAGAAGTAAATTATCCGTCTCCAGGATTCACTCCTTCATCCAAACAGAAAGCCACAGAGCAGAGAGCGTGTGAGCAGAACAAGATTATGCCATATTTACAACCTGTATGATCATCTTTCACCCTTACATGCAAGAGACCAGTTGTCTCTCACTCTCTGTGCATACATACACATTAAATATACACAATTTACAAAATAGACTTTGTATTAAAAGAGCAGACATTATAATCACAGCCTATATCCTCTCAGGAGTTGTTCCATTCTTTTTCTGCCCTAAATTTTTACTGGTACTAGAATGCAAAGAACCTAAGTTTATATGAACATTTATACGAACACCCATCTTCAAATCTCTGGTTTATCAGTCAAAAATGCCCTTTTACCACTTACATGCTCATTTGGTGCCAGAATAAATTTAAAATATTAGGCTGCGTTTTTAGAGGACAAACAACAGATTCCATAATCAAAAGCCACAGATTGAACAGTAAGAGTACACCTCACTATATCTGAATGCGTAGCTATTCTGGATGACTTACAGGGAAGTACACACAGAAAGGAATCATTTCCACAGGGTTTTATCCTTCCCAGCAATGCGCTCTTTCAGAGAAGTTGTGATTCTTTTGTACAAGCTCCCATAGGTGCACTCCCATAGGTCCATTCTTCCACCAGGCTACGTAATTAGCATTTTCTAATTATAGTAAGGATTTTGCAGTCAGTAAACTATGTGTTTAGCATTCATACAATCCCCAGATGATTTAGAAGAATACAAGCTTTTCAATATAAACATACATATTTAGAGCACCCCGTGTACATTCCAGATATATACTGTATCTGAAAGAACAAAAATCAGGTGCACGTTAAATGCAGATTTATTATAAAACAAATATCCAAATTCAAAATAATCCTCAAACAACACAAGAGTTACTGTGAAGAAAAAAGGTACATACAATGACTTTAAAGAGTTTAAGATCATAAAAGTATTCGCTAGATGTTAAATTGTAAACAAAGGCTTGAGGACTTTGAAGACAATGAAAAAAGATGAGAAAGATAATCAGGACAAATATACAGATCCCATGTCGTGCAGTTGTATATTTAGGTACCCCCACTTTTTGTGTGTCAAAAACATGGAGAACAGGTCACAGGCACTAAAAGAGTCATAAGTAACCTTGCAGCCACACAGGACTAAATTAAGCCAATAACTTCCTTTTTTTTTTTTTTTTTTAGATTAAACAGAAGTATTTGAAGTTTGTATTATGCACTGAAACGTAACCCTTAACTCATCTATCATGAGCTGCAGTCGTGTTGATGGAGAGCTGACTCAACGTGCTCTGCAGCTTTAACAGGCAGTGCTTTTGTGCTCACATGAAACAATGACTACAGGCTATCAGCCTTGGGTTTTGGCAGGGTTAAAAGACACCTTAGGAGTGTATGCTATTAATACACAAGGATATAGCTCCTGACGGTTTACAGAGAGGCTTCCTGCTGATTCTGTGGGGTCCGTTGCATTCCCACTCAGTCTCTGCCTTTTCTCCACATTCTCCTCCATTAAGGTGCTGTACTGCAGTTTATACCTCACCTTCCAAAGAAGGCTAGATAGAACTGCTACTCCTTAAGCAGTCAGAGGAGACAGTGTTGAGCAGCACAAGCCACTACTCCTCTCTTCAAGTGCCAAGTACCTAAAAATACACCCCAAAAGCACCAATAAATTAAAGAGAAGCATTCAACTTGCATTTATGTAATAGAAAACTGAACTACAAAGCAAGAATGGGCATCAGGTAAATGTATCCAATGCAATTTGCTGGCATAATTGAAAGCATTACTGCCTAATCAGACTTCTAAAAGCAAAGCATGCTCAAATGAAATGTCTATAGACTCATTAGTTGGCAGCCATTCCATTACAATCACACATAATGTCAGTAGTGCCTTGAACTTGTGCCAATGACAACAGTATAAATTTTGCATCTCATTTCTGTGGTCATAAAATTAATGATCAGTTTAAAAATACTTCTTTACAAAAGTTATTGCACAAAGAAATGACATGAATGTGTCCCTGTTATGTAGTCACAAGGATAGTTAAGGAGCTGATGCCCATTAATAGTTTCTTGTTTCCTCAGAATACTGTATGACTTATCTGGAACTTGAAAAAAAGTTTAATTAACAGTAGATACTTAATAGTTACAATAAATAATTCTTAATAGATAACTAAAATATGTATGTGAGCAGATCTTATTCTCTAGATTCTGCAATTTAAACTAACCTCTTACACGTTTGATAGCAGAATCAATATTTTATGCTATCTGTAAAAAAAAAAAAAAACCCACAATGTCTTTCCTTGTAAAGCTACCTTTTCAATTACAGCTCCTTAACTAATTTAGGAAACCATGTATACCAAAGGGTAAGTTATACCACATTAAGACTGTAGAACTGGGTAAAACTTCTAATTGTAACAAGGGCTGCACTTTAATCCCTGTTTCCTATTCTGAAGATTTCCAACAGGTTTAGTTGGTACAAGCTGAATGTAATGAGCAGGATCATATTATTTAAGAAGGATTCAGCTTTAAAAAAAACTCTCAGGAATTCATTTTCATCTGCAATAGTCTGATTACTAAGACTTAAAGATACTACTTAAGCTGCTAAATCTAAGAAAAGGCAAACAGGATGCTTCAGCCAATGCCTAAAAAAACCATTGTTGCTCATTAGAGGTTCTCAGATCACTAAAAACTCGTTTTATTTCTAAAGAGTTCATACAAAGCGATACATAGAAATTGCTCAAATAAAGCAACTCACGAAAATAAAGAGATGTGCAGGTCAAAACATCCTGCTTCCTACCAATTCACGAGCTCCCACATCACAGCAGGCTGTAACAACTCCCTTCTGTCCAGCCTTTGCTGCAGTAAGAGCCTGCTGAGCAAAGGGCTCCACAAAGCCACCATGCAAATAAATGCAAGGTTCTCACTTACACAGGTTTGCACAAAAATAACTGGACAAAGTTGCTTTCAAATTGGCACAAGCCTGCTTCAGCCCCTTGATAACTGAAGCTGATTTCTAATTAAAAAAAAAAATTTTTTTAGAATGCTACCATCTCAACTCATAAGAACCCACTTCTGCAACATGACTGGTGACAGCCACTCTCTCAATGTGTGCTTTGCACTCATTCCTGTCTTCTAGATTCTGATGTTACCAAGATAATTTTTAATGGCTTGTTTTACAGGAACAAAAGTAGGAATCTTCTAGCAACTAAACAATACTGGAACAACCTTTGGTTTGTAAGCAAATATGCACCAAGCAAAAAAAAAAAAACAACGAAAAACAATATAAGTTTTACTTGCTGAATATCCAGTGATGCTGCCTGTCCTTCTGATGGTGCACATCAGGATAAGACCATTCTATGCTGCACTGGTGGATGTTCCTTGTGCTGCTGGAAATTGCACTTGGCATGGACACTTCCCAGATAACAGCTGTGGTAGCTGAAAGGGACAACACAGTGACCTGCCTACTGTGAGACACTCCAGACTTCCAGGATAAAGGGATATTTGGCACATTTTTACTGCATCTGATAGTCTCTCTAGAAATACATCATGATGATCCTCAAAGGACTGCATAACAACTAAGCCATCTCTTTCCCATTTATGGTTAGCTACTAATGATGTATTTATGCTCCTGACAGAAAAACTCAACCGTGTTAAAATACAGAACTCTCATTCGCCGCTGCTCTGATCACCACAAGCTACTGCTTCCCTTTCTCAACTCCAAAACGACTCCTAAAACTCTGCTGCTATTTCCTGAAAAACAGTGTACAGTGTCAGAAACGGAATGATCACTTCCACACAAAACAGAACATGCAAAGTCTGTGTATACAGCACTACTCTTTCAGCCTGCCTATCTCCCGGGAGCAGGTGGTTCAGCCTCCAGACACTCACTGTCCTGCCAGTAGCCACAAAGGCATCTGAATCATTTAAAGGCTTCCTGTAGATGCTCCAAGATCACATGCAGAACACCACTGATGCTCTAGAGGCATAAGTTTAACTTCCATTAAAGTAAAGTAAAATGAAAATGAAAGGGTGGACCTTCATTAGACTTAAAAGCGGTAATTCAGCAAACGTCAAATCATACTTTTCTGTATAAATACTGCCAAAGTCATGCGTTGCAGATCAGATATGAGTAGCACCGCAAGCTTTATGAGGGGAACTTGTTCTGTAAATTGCCATATTACGCCTGGATTTGGCTAGTGCTTTTGGTGTCTCACTTCAAACAGTGATTTTTTTTGTGTGTGAAAAATGATTCAAAAATATATATTACTAAAATAAATGTAAAGAACAGATGGCAAGCGAACCTCAAACAGCTCAGAGGTACAGCTTCTAGGGCTCAGAATGCTTCTGCCAACATTAGCACTATTTTTAGCATAAGCTGAAAACAAGGTTCTTTTAACTAAACATTTTGGCAGCCATGGTATTGATACAATTAATCTCAAAACAGAGAAATGCCAAAAACTGTATTAACTCAGAATCTTTGACAAAGCCCAGATTTCTATCTTAGTGGAATATTAGTCCTATTAAGAATGAATCCAATTCCTATAAAAATTGTCTCAGTTTCCACGTTCCTTCTCACCTCTGAGATTGAGAACAGGTCATCTTGAGTGCAACTGCAGTTTTTTGGTTTAGCTTAAACTGCTTAAATGAAGAGTCAAATACTTCAAATTCAAAAAGAAAAAAAAAATACACTGGGGTAACAGTAAAAGAAGCTTCAAATAAGTTTCTTAACCTAAAACACTTAACAATGTAATAAATAGATTTGTAGAAATATTTGTGCTTTGGATACCAATACAATTGGTCATAAGAAGAAATTGAAAACACAAATCAGCATTCTGCTTAACTGTAAACTTCAACACATGATTATTGAATTTTGTAAAATGTTATCTGTTTTCCTGTGTTATGAATTTAACATCTTATATTTTTGTAAGCATTCACATCCCCTAAAAAAAGAGCTTCTCTTTTTTTTAGTATGTGGGTACTGAAGATGTATTTGCTAGTCTACTTAATGACCAAACAGGTGGCAACAAAAAAAAAGCTTACTTTTAAGGGGATGCAAGAAAGTGCTCCATTCCATCGATTTGGTTGTAAGGAAGTAAATGCCCTTTCTGAAAGGCTGAGATTTGCAAAAGGATGATTTCAGTTTTAAGAAGCCTGGTTCTACTTACTCACAGGCTCTTAAATTTCTACTTCTACTTTTTTAATTTTTATTTTAAACATTCTTGCCTTATCTTTCTGAAGGTGAGATTCTGTATGTTAGTGGCAAAAGCCCATACAACAATAGCTCACACAAAATACCTTGGACAAACAGACTAGTCACTATGTGCAAAGCCAGTGGAACATTGAAAACAAGTAACAATAAAAGAAAGTGGAGTGACAAGCCAATGTCCGCAGAGCATGTTTGTGGAACAACTTACATGCTGATGGAGCTGCTGTTTGACAGACCAGAGCCCCATTTCATAATATTTTATGGGAAATATAAGAATACAGAAAATGTTAGTCCACTTCTTTCAGCCATCAAAAGACTCTTCTGGATGACTCTGGAATGATGACAGATCACAACTCACAAAATTTTTGAAAACAGTCAATATAATAAGATAACTAATATACGGTGATGATACTACATGGTATGAATCATTCCTCACCCTTCCTTTTAGGGAGAAAAAAACGACCATTATTTGCATTAAGAAATGGAGTTATCTGCTACAATGGACAGCAAATATGAGTTTTAATTGAGCATAGTAGTGAGTTGTTTGGGTGGTTTTTTCCCCCATTCATATTTCCTTTCAGTACAATGACCCCATTTCAGCTTCATCCACCATTCGTTTTTCGCTTTATATTTTGAGAGTATTTCTTCTTTCTCTGGAAGCAGGGAAGAAATGGGAAGATGACAAGCCATCTCAGTTTTAAATCTTCTATTTTCCATTTTTCTAACATAGAGGTGTGCACATAGGTATGGAATGTGCACAAAAGTTGACCTCGTTCAGCTACTGCCGCTGCTTTGTTACTTCAGTAGCTGGCACAGAATCCAATTGCTCACCTCTGTGCGATGAGTACTTTGTTCTACACCTATCTGAGTCATGCTTAATTTGCACAGATCTTAAGTAAGAATGACACTACCAAATAAAGTTTAGTATATACTTCCTGATCTCCAGAGATTACACTGACAATTCATACCACTCAACCACATTCCCTCAAATATTTTGCAAATAAGAGCAGGCTCACACTTCCCATGAATTTTTCATATTCATGCACGCAAATGCACAAGAATTTGAAGAAATTTATCCTTGTTTGCAGAAAACAATGGTGTAACTGTAGAGTCTTCTCATTTTATTAACAAACACCAAACAAAATCTAACATGTCAGCATTTACAAGCTTTACCATCTGTACATGGTTACAGCGTCTCAACCTAAAAGATACATTATGAAAGTTAAATTAAAACAGCAATACATCCTTCTTTGGAAGCAAAACAGTCTAATAAATGCAATGAAGTTGAATACAATTTCCACAGAAATCAGAGCAATCCTTATAGTAACAATTACAAACTATATCAATTAAATCACACATTTTACTGGAGATAACAAAACTTTATCTTCAATAATCACTTTTTGAATTGCAGAAGAAATTCTGAATCAAGTTATCAATGAAGTAAATACATTAAGAATTTCTTGAACTTAAAAAATAACTCTGTTCTCTGTAGACAATTCTATTTTTAATAGATATCCAAGTCTGTGACTGTCTATCAACTTCTGAAAAAAATATGCACTATAATTAAACAACCATTCACCTATTTTCACATTAGTCATTTTCTTCATAAATTAACATTTGATTTTTCCATCCTTAATTCTATTGGGCAGTAAAGGGAAGAAGAAACTTCTATAAGGGTGCTCAGGTGCAACATAAGAAAAATAGCAACAATATTAACATAATTTTTTAAAGAATCACAGATCAAACTTACAAACTGCAAACTTTGGGAAGTTGCATTTTCTCATTCAGCTGAACTGTTAAATTCTATAACTTGAGTTAAAAAGCAGTACAAGACATATGGACTTGCTGTGCCTTGTTATAACATTACTTGCCTAAATATGACTTTTTTCACTTTATCAGGAGGCAGAAAGTAGTCCACACATTTGAACCTCCCGGTTCAGAAAGTTCCCCAGCCAGTACAAGATGTGGAGCTTTGCACAGGCCTTTTTGACCTCACAGTGTGACCCTCATACCAGCATCCACAGGCTATAGGTCACGACCTCAAGAATTAGCATCATGGAAATAAGAGCCTGTCCAGGTTTAGTTACAGAATAGAACACTGTAGCAACAAACTCCTAAGTCTTTTCTAAACTGAGCTCTGCAGCTTTGTCTTAACTCCACCAGAAGATAATAGATAACCCACACTTCAGTTTTCATTACCAGCACACTAAGTTGTCTCCTCTCCAACTAAAGGTCTGGGATCCTGCTATACTGTGAAAACATCCATTCACTGTGGATCGAAAGCCAATATCATATTGCCACTAGCTGAGCCTATTAAAAGGTTAAAGAAATACCACTGTGGAGTTGAAGACTTTTGCAATCACTGTTAAGAAAAGAAGTTGAAATAAATTATCCCTGTTAACATTTTATCTCCCAAGCAGATCAGTTTGTATACGCATTCTCTGGGGGAAAAAAAAATAAAAGGAAAAACCTGCATCACACAGTCACATGCAATGCTAAGCTCTAATTAAATCAGACATAACAAGCTCCATTTATATTAAATTCTGAGGTATTTTTCTAACCTTGCTTTTCTAAGCATTCTCAGATGCATTTAAGGGAGGAAATGAACCCAGCCCAGCGATGGCTCAGCAAGAACTAAAACTTGGGAGCTCTTTGCTGTTTCCCTCAGCAGGTGGAGCTAGCGGCCTCGGCCAAGCAACGCACACTTGAGTGTTTAAAAACCAGTATAACAGGCTGTCATGGAGCGAAAATATACCATAGTGGGAAGAAATGCATGAGATTTACCTTTATCCGGGAATTCTTGAGGGTAACTGCAAAAGAAGAAGAAACGACATAATGCAATACACACTAGCAAATGCACAGTAATATAAACATTATAAAGTGATTCCTAGTTTTCTGCAACTTCTGTGGTTGAAACTTAGTGCTGAAACTTTTCCATAGTTTTATTCTTGGAAAAGTTTTTTATATTTAAAATTAATCTTCCTTTTACCTTTGCAGTAGAGAGAATGCTTAGTTGTTTTAAGGAAGTCAAACAAAACCAAAACCTGATAAGGCAGCCTATTCTAGGTATACACATCTACTCAGATATCTTATCATTTAAACATACAAAAGCATCTCTCTCACTGAAAAGATTTCTGAAATTATTTCAAACATTTCTAAGTAAAACCCACTATGCCTATCCTAAAGGTAACACAGTAGGTCTGCAAGAAAAAATACACAAAGTGTAGTTTTGGTTTCAGTATTCTATCAAATCCAAAGAAAAGTATTAATAATTAACCATAAATGAAAAGCTGATGCATACTTAAATGTAAAATCATTTTAAAATACAAAGACATCTGTATAATACCTAAGAAAATATCTATCATCACATAGGAAGAAATACTGATTCTTCAGAAACAAAATGATCTTCAGATATGCTTCGATGTATAAGGATAAACAATCACAGCAAAAGTTATGTAAAAAGGCAACTCGAGCAGCATGTATCTGTGTGATTTCGCCAGAAGTGGCCAGCGAATAAAATACAGCTGCTAAAACCATCTTTATGGACAATAAGTAGTACAGCTTTTATCGGGCTAGTCAGAAAGATGCTTACAAGGAATTAGAAGGAGAGAAAGGAACAGTCTGCAGACAAGAGACAGAAATACAAACAGAAATAAAAGGCCTAATCTAAAAAATCCTGCATAGCAAGTAGCAGCAGTACTTAGGCACAGCACAATATGTGAGATGTAAAAATCAAAGACTGTGACAACACACACATTTTGTATCCTGCACGAACAGCAAAATACTGCTAAGAGTGACTACTATTAGAGGAGACCAGGGATAAATTAGAAATTAAGATAAGATGTGAAATCACAGGGTCATATAAATAAGTAGGAAAGAACTCATTGGCAGCTGAGCTAACACCGCTGATACTTCACTGTCATCAAAAGAAAAAAATAGACTGAGTCATAAGATGGAAGAAAACAAGTCAGCAGTGCTTTATCTGCAAGTCATCTGTACAGTCCCAGTCAGCTCAATAATCCAAAGAGAAAGCACAAAGAAAGAGACATATACAAAATCCTGCTTCCTTAAAAAAAAAAAAAAAAAATGGAGAAAGCACTTCCATAAGCATTTACAGCCTGAATCAAATGCACAAACATTTTCAGTTACAAAATGCTGAGGCACATATCATGTCTCCCCACAGTTTGTACGACACCAAGAACAACGCCCTTGCCAGATGGTTGTGCTGCGTTTGAAACTGTAACCAAGTGGCCACAGATGCAGGAGCATGTCAAAGTAAGACTTAGTAGGCACCCACCAGGAGTGACTTGTAGGAAAACACTCAGGGAACAGCAATCAAAAAAAGAACAGCAAGTACTAAATTATCTCCTAGTAGATTGGAGTTGGAAGAAAAGAGATTTTGCAAAGAATATTTTTGTAGCACATGAACTATAGCCAAATCTCTCCAGACAAATTGTTTTTACCAGTGTTAAGTTACAACATAACTGAGTCTGAAATCATAGTAAATTTAAAAACAAACCAAAAATATCACTGTTTAGTCTGTCACGGTACTTTAATATCTCAGCATTGTCGAAACAAACTTACCACCTACAAACAGCTTCCAGTTTTGTTTCAACTTCCTATTAGAGCTGAACAACAGCCTATGCAGTAACACTAACTCAGCATCCAATAGTGCTGCTTTACACCAGCTGAGGATGGCAAAAAGAAGCTCATTCCTACTTTGTATGCATTACATTTCCCATATTTTAATGACTCTCACCAAAGCAAAGGTGAAGGTAAGCTCTAAGTAACAACCTTGCTGAAGCGTTCTGAGCCCCAACCACAATTCAAATGTGACAAATCCTTACCTTCCTGATTCTTACTGAATCCTAGCAGATTCATCAAGATAGAAAGACTTAAACCCAAACAGACTATTTTATCAACTAAGAATAATATTGCTAGTGATTATTAGAAGGTTGTTAAAAAAACTACGTTGCACGTAAGTTACTTCATAACATATTACACCCACAAAGCTCACTTACCTTGCCTTAACATCTTTTATCTTCTTAAGAAGAATATCCTTTTTTTCTTTTGCTTTCTTGGACAAATTTTCTCCTTTTAGGGTCTGGGAAATAAACGTGTCGACATCTAAATCAGAAAATGAAGAAAAAGAAGCACACCTCAGTAAGGAGACACAGTGCTGTAATGAGTTTGCCCAGCCACTACTATGAAGAAACTAAGAAAATTATTTTCAGGCCTACATCCAGCAGAGTTAACAGGCTTTTCCTATTCTAAATGAGATACAATTTGTTCTCTGATCTACTTATGCTTAGCACAGCAAATCCTACGGTGACATTTGATTCTTGCTCACTTAATTACGCCAAGTAAGCCCTAATAAATTGCAGTGCTATAACAATTACTTTCCATCACCTAAAGTAAGGGATAAAGCTAAAACATGGAAATAGCCTTTATGCACATATTACTGCCGTGTTATTTCAAAAGATCACGTTACAAAAACGGTTGAGTAATTCACTCTTTCAGCAATAATGCCTATCCAGCCACTAATATAGGTCACTTTTTGGTTCCAGTATTTCCAAGTGATCTCACTGCCTCTCAGCTCCTGCGTGACTAAGGTTCATATCCAAAGTTTTAACCTGGCAAACAATTAAGTATGCATGATAATAACCATATTGAAATACAGATGAGACACACATGTGCTCAACTTCAAGCATGCTTGCAGAATCACAGAATTCTAACCTGTACTGCATTTGTTCTATTCTAATGCAGAAAATGTCTTTATAAAGGGATGCAGAATCAAAGTATCCCATTAAAGTTACTGTGGCTCATTGTAGTATAGTAAACACCCTTTGCACAGGACAAAAATAGTGCACTGACAGAGAATTTTTGTGAGTCCAAGTCTTCCAGTAGTATGTTTTCCTAGTTAGCAAAAATCATTGCCTACATTTACTGTAATAACCTTATGTAGTTAACAATCAAGATATGGCTACCTGGAAATTGAAAAGCAGAACTACTACTACTACAAAAAAAAAAGCTTCCTTATTAATTTCAGCTTCTCAGCTGCATGGTTAACACCTATTCATTCAAGAAGTAGAAACAAGTATAAGTCACAAACTCCTCCATCAAGACACTTCCCCCACATACACACTTTGGCATAGTCTGTGTACATACAAGCAGATATGGCTAGCTCTCATCCGATTTGAGAAGTTACAGAACTAAAATAGATGTTTCACAATGAGAATACAAAAACAATTAAGCACTCAAATGTTCACACTCATCAAATCACATTTTAAATCCATTAAGTTAATATTTACTGCAGATTTCTTAACTGAAAGTTTGAATCGCCTGCTTTTCTCTCTCAGAAGCTCAGCAGAAACAAGTCACTCTTCTCCTTTCAAGTTGCAAGAAAGTCAGAAGTTACTTTTTGAAAACACTAGCATAGCCATCACAAAGATTTCACACTTTGTAAATGATTTACCACAGTATTATTACTTAGATGGACTCACTGTCTTCACAAGATGTGGCAATAACTTCATTTTTTAATGTTTTCAGAGTTCTGAACAACAGTATGTTCCCACTCCCTGCAAGACAGAAAGAGAAGCTTCCCCGACACATTTTCCAAAGCAGATCCAAACACAAAAGAAAATCTCAGTTCTGTGTCACAGCTTCTGCAAAAGCCCAGAAGGAAAGGCATTTGGAGTGTCTTTTAATGAATCTCCAGACTCATCCCTCAGCAGCCTCTATGCCATAAACTAAGCATACATGGAAACATTTTACTGTAACACAGAAAATCTACACATCTTCATATATTCCAAGGACACTAATTTCTGATCAAGGGAGCAAGTAAAGGCCCATGCTGGCCAGCCACAAAACCCTCTCTAGGTCAAAAGGCCTGATACTTTTGCTACTGAGAGCAGAAACCTAAACTGCTAAGAGGTTTTGTTCAATTAAACCCAAGAGGATTTTTCAGTACATACAAACTTTTCTCTCTGAAAGAGACATTCTGATTAAATATCGTTTCCTTCCTACTTTTATGTATTTATTTCAAAAATCTGACACCTGCTTTTAAGTTCTATTTCAGCAACATGTGAAAGTCTAAAGCAATTACTTGGGTTTATACAAAAGGAGCAATGCTTACACAGCAATCTTCAGGCATGAACTGATCACCAAACTTTGCCACCATTTAAATTCAGTGGGCTTCGCGATTTCATGGAAAAGCTCAAAACTGAGAACCGGCTGAGAACTCCACCATCTCAGGTTCTGACTGACTGTCAGAGCTTTTTATAACCACCAATGTTGAGAAAATTAAGGGGCACGGAAAAGAAACAAGGCTGACTGTCATAAAGAATTACCAGTTCTAGCTTAAATGCATTGCAGAGATAAAAATCCTGAGGACTGATCACATCGCCTCTTTTCTTTTGAAAAAAGCTTAGACTTCGAAAGCAGAAATACTGCAGAATTTTCAGCCACGGAGGTACAGGGCAAAAGTAGATCTTCACATATTCCAGTAAAAGATAGTAAGTTGGAGGAGGGGAGACGGACAGAAAGACAGCAATCATGCACAAGCTCCTCACAAGCAGCAGCATTTACAGATAAGACATCCCTGGGAAGACGATTACTTCCCTGTCCTGTGAGACTGCAAAACAAGTTCTAGAAGTTTACATGGCCCCAGACAGAATACACCATACTCACCACAGAATGCTGTCACTTATATGCATTCAGAAAAGGCATAAATATAACCTGATTCATCGCATCCCCAAAATATGAAGACAGACCTGACATGCATATATCTGTAACAGTATGCCTAAGCAGCAATATAGTTGAAAATACCACATTATCATACCACATTTTCCTACCTACTGACAATTACACAGAATGATGCACATCTTGTTCAAGCCATCTCCTGATCTAGCACTGTAAATCCATTCCTGATGCGCCAGATGCACATGAGATGAGTCATTTATCATAAGCTCCTCTGGATAAGAAGCAAGAAAATCTAAGTTATGATTGTTACTTCACCACCTGTATCTGTAGGCCTCCCAGAGTATACAAGAAACAGTCCCAGCTTTCAGAGAATTCTTCATTACTGGCTTTACATAAAAGACTGTTCACTTAATGCTTATAGCATTCTTCAAAGCGATTCACATGAGAATAAGAACAGAACTCCAGACTTCAGTGTGATAGATGCAAGCCTCATATGGTGAACTTCAGACACAACATCATACAGAAGCAGCAAGATGTGTCCATTTCTCAAGGCTGTCCTACTCACTGATTTGCTCTTCCTTCTTTAGGATGCTCAAAAACTCGTCTCTCCCCTCTAAACTAGTTTAAAGTTGAGCAAAAAAAATGAAAGTCTAAGCCACTAATCATTAGAACCTGAGTGTAAATGCAGTTCCTTTCTGTTCCTGTAGACTCACTGACAATTTTTTTTTTTTAAATGATAAACACCAAAAAAAAAAAAAAGAAAAAAACACCCCTCTTTCAACAGGTTCCTGATTTAAAAGCAGTTTTGCTCATCCGTTCCCTGGCAATGAACGAACAAAATGATGCATCCCCTTTCACTGTTCCTACCAAACTTAGCAGCTATTTAGTAACAGCACAATCGCAGAGGGCATACTATCACCAGAGACCAGGCTGCTCAGTTAACTGTTTCCATTGAAAATAACAGAGTTTCAAAGAGAAATACATCTTGAAACCTATTCAACATTTCTTAAAGTTTTTAAGCTTGCGTGTTAAACTACTAAATGGCCTAAATCTAGTACTTAATGATCTGTTTCCAAAAGCTCATTATTTCAACTTCATTCGAACCACACCCCAGAGAAATTATTTGCCTACAGAAATGAACAGCAGACACAGAACTGAAAGACCCAATTGATAAGATCCACTCACAAATCGCTCTGCCAATACAGGCTGCAAACAGATATGAGAAGTCACACAACAGCAAAGTTTTGTGCTCTTCGACTGCCTCATGTAGTTCAAGGCTCAATGGCCTCTTCATACAACCAATAAAAGCTGAAAGGTCATTTTCATCCTGTTCTCAGCAGCATTCCTCTTAGGAGGAAGAAATTTCAGATTGTTTTTATTTCCATTGTTAAACAACTTGGTGCTTCTCCTTGCTCCAATGATTACATAGAGACAGCACTGCAAGTGTTTCACATTTCAAGTCTTTAGGGCTATTTCCTTTAATAAAAGCAGAAATCAGACACCTTCAAAAGAACACTGTGGACTTTCAGTCCGAAGCGAGCACTACATATAAGAGCACTAATCATAAAGTCTAGCATTTTAATTGTTTACCATTCTTAACACAGTTGTACTTAATGAACACACATCCTTAGCACAGAACCTTTGTGTCAAGGTGGGCCAAACAGGGCTCTCACAGACCATAGCCTGGGTCTTCCTTTCTCCCCACCTTCTGCAGATAACCAAAACATCGCCCATCACATCACCAGAATGTGAGACATTACCAGAATGAAGTCACCCTTTCTCCACCTGATGAGCTCATGCCACTGACAGATGTGCTTCCACTCACATGGCAGGGAGTGCACACATA
This sequence comes from Phasianus colchicus, assembly GCF_987193195.1. Taxonomy (NCBI): domain Eukaryota; kingdom Metazoa; phylum Chordata; class Aves; order Galliformes; family Phasianidae; genus Phasianus; species Phasianus colchicus. The sequence continues at coordinate 21,335,136 of NC_143441.1, read as the reverse complement.
TCTTTAGGTAACCTGGTGCAAACACGGCCTCATGCTTCAGGGCTGGACACACATGTGCTATGCGATGAGGGACAGCTGCACGGGGTCACCTGGCAGATGTGCTCCCAATCACACCAGGAGGGAATGGCGGATCAGAACAATGCACAGAGCCACCAGCCTCCTCCAATCCCCCTCCTCCACATTAAGGATGGGGAGAGCCAGGAGCTGGCCACAAGCCAGGGAATTTTGGAAGGCAGGACAGTTATTCCTGAAGGTAGCTGCAAGCTAGGCACATTTGTGCACACACACTTCTCAGTTGCAAGCAACATCAAACAGACTGCCACTTATCTTCCAGCTTTACAGAGTCTAGCATTAGAAAGCAATTAATTCATCGGATTTCAAGCTTCTTGTACAAGTCATCAATATGGAGCAGGCCCAGAGACAAATTATTAAGCAATACCTGTGACTGCCTGTCCCCCCGCACATAAATCCAGCCCCTTGAGAAGCAAGAAACATTTGAGGACCTTGCTTTTGCCCTCTCCTCTATATTCAAACATCTCTCTCCAGAGCTTGCTAAACTAGCTATTTGTATATAAATAGATATATACATGCACATATACAGGAACAAACGTAAAATAAAAGTGACTGACTCCAGGATGTTTAAAAATAATCACATTGATCCATTGGAGCACAAAGTCCTGGAAAGGAATGCCTTTGGAAACTGTTGCACCTTTGATCTCCAAAAGCAAGGCTACTTTCCCTTTTGCCACAAACAGTGAATACATTGATAAACACTGACACTCAACAATTTCTGTTAGTGATTTAGAAAGCAGAAATACGCCTAAGGTGCTAAGACTCTTCAAATGAAGTAAACATAAAAGTAAAAACAAGATAGCTCTTAAAAGAAGTTAAATAAAGTTATCATCAGTGACTATAATCTCACTGACCAAGTAGTTGAACATCATCTCTCTCCATTAAAGAGGTGAGAAAAGACCAAGCTGTAACACATTAAGCTTATCCTGAAAAAACCACACCAGTACAAATCATGATCAAGTTACAAAGTGATTCCAAATGAACTATAATAAAAAATGTTAAGGATTAACCCAAAGATTTACACTGTATGCTACATTATGCTGCATCTATTGTGCTTTGTTGACATATGATTATGAAAGAAACGTAAACCCAGTCAGATGAGAAAGATAGACTCCACGTTAATTGAAAAAGACAAACTAAGTGAATAATGAGTATATAAAAAATAGCCTATGCCATTTTTATCACCCATATATGACACTTACTCTCAAATTTATGGCAGAGACAATTGAACTGTGTTTCAAATCACTGGAGGTTATTTCTTACCAGGAATGCCTCTGTGCAGTTTTTCACCTCGCTGTTTCTATTCTTATTCTGTTACTATTCGAATACAAATATATTACCAGAGCTGTAAATACCTGTCTACTTAGAAGATGTCTACTATAATCACTCTGGTTTATCTTGCAAAGTCAGATTCTTCAGCAAGTACAGGCATTCATGAAAGCCAAGGAAATGTGAAAAGGATACTTAAAACCATAGAAGAGATAAGTTTTAAACAAGACTATCCTTTAAAAAAAAAATTGAGCCAGCCAATGAAGAAGAGCTACAGTGTACATAGGTGATTGTTCTTAACATGGGAGTGTAAGGAGCAAGTCCAGCAACAGCTGACTAGGAGGTCAAAAAGGACTGTTAGTTTCTTCTGGACATCAGAGGTAAACAGAAATAGTGTAGTGCACAATTATAAAAGGGAAGCATAACTGGATCCACCATCTCATAGCTTTCTCACCTTGCTCAATACTGCAGGCTGTTTTCAGGATATAACTAAACAAGTACGTAAAAAATACTAATATGAGCACAAATTTAGAGAAATCACAGTGAAATAAGGCAATCTGGACAACACGACTATGTATTTTAAAAAACTGAGTGATGTCTGGGTGGAAACAGTTTCTACAGCAAGAAGAGAGGTTTTTGTTCAGCTTTGGGTTGTTGGGGGATTTTTTTTTTGAAAAAGAAAAAAAAGATATGGAACCTTGTATCCCAACTCTATATGGGCTAAAAAAAGTTTTGTTCCATTTTCCTAGTTAATAAAATCTTTAAGACTTTTAGTATATGAAAACAGAAGACTAAAAACCAGAAACTTTGTGAAATGTGAAAGGAGAACTGAAAGAAAAACCTGTAGTATAGTTATGGATGTTACAAAGGTTAGCGAAAAAGATGTAAAAGAGTTAAATGCTATAAACATATACAAAGATCATAACAATATCAAAAACCCTAAAAAACATTCTCAATTCCTTCAACTTAATCTCCACAACATCCCAATCAAGATGACTGAAGGAACCAATCTTATTTACATTACGGGAAGAAAAAAAATATGCCTCTGGTGAAGAAAGCAGCCTCTGAAATCTCGCTCAGCTAAGGAAGGTCAAAGCTTACTGTGTACATCAAGTAGCAAGGAAAAATAAGAATAAGCAGGCCTTCAACAATCTACATAACCAATACTATTTGGACTGCAAGAGAGAAACACAATTAGCAACATCCCACTCCGCCAAACACCCACAGAAAGATTCTGAACAAACAACCAAAGGTGAAGGCACCTTTTCAAAAGAAGAAGAGGCACAGTAGGCCTCCCTCACTAAATTGTGAAGACTCAGGCATCATCTAGAAGATACAGAGACACGGAAGGAAATAAGGAGATCACACACACTACCTCACACCTCCCAGTGTAAAGCAGGAGATAAGCAAGCTGCAAAATGACTTTCTCCCTCCACCCAAAGTTCAACCCACAACCAGAAGACCCTGATTTCTGCCCCCAGTTTTTCCCCCCTTCCTCCTGTCAGAGGAGAGAACTCGGGATTGTGAAATCCCAACAACCTCTGCAATAAGCTCATTGCCTCACTGACCTTCCCCCTTCAACTTCACAGAAACAGCTTCCTCCTCTTCCAAGTGATGTGGTTAGCCCTGAGTTCAAGCTGTGCTTCTGCCTGGAACATTTCAGCGCCACTGACATGCAGCCACAGTGACCCTGCCAGCACGTGTGACAGAATTTGTTTTTGCATTAAAGATATAATATTGTTTGGGTTCAAAGTAAAGCACTCACAAGTCAGAAAGCTTCCTGTGCAACTCTAATTCATCCCCTGGTGTGTTTATTCCCATTATCGCCATGTTTAACTCCAGGAGCACTTAGCATGTTTTCCAGTAGGACCCCTACTTGTTCAGCATGGGGGGGACCCCACTCCAACAATCAATCAAGGCTAAGCAGGGATAAAGAAATCCATATGATCGCCGCTCTGCTTGCTGCTGCAGTTGGAAAAAGCAGGCAAAAAGACTGAGGATGGGAGAAACAGTACAATATTCAAGAGATTTTCAATCTGCCACTGCCTTGCTGCCATGTAAACGTTGGGCTAAAAGAAGGCACATGGTGCAGGTACTAACTGCATGCTCTTGACAGATATGAAGAAGTGCCAGGCACTTCTAATGGCCACTGAATAGAGACATCTGACCAGTGTTATTTTCTAGAGAAGCCAGGGCAGCACGGAGGCAGGTGAATTTCAATTCCACTTCTGTTCCACCATTGATTATTTTTGTGACCCCAGATCACATCTTGTTTATTACACTAATTTTAGCGACGGGAAAACAATATTCTCTCATATCAGAGAGGTGTTGAATCAATACCTGTGAGCCATTAAAGTAATACATTAAGAAACATGCTTGAAGACGAACATGCAGAAATGAGTATCTATTCACTGCAGACTTTGTGTTGTACAAGAGTTGCTTAATGAATAGTAAAGACATCACACAGCTCTCTTCCTCCCTCCATTACCATAAATCTTAGTACATTAATAGTTTGGGCTAGAAGAAGCAGGGCACTGCATAATTAAGGATTACCAGAACCTAAGTGTATCCAGGAATGCTCATAGAGACTGAACTACTCTAATTTCTAACTTTCACACAGCTTTTCTTGTAACATTAAAAAAAACAAGAGAGGCTAACACACTAACTGTATAAAGTAAACCTTTATTCTTTGGAAACAGAATAGGATTATTGAATTTTTACATTGCATAACCACAGTTATCCTTACATTTGTTTCCCCTTGATAATTCTGCAAGGAAGGTTTTAAACTTATAAATCATTATTTGTTCCTCACTATCTCCATTCTGCTAGGTTTCTGCTTTGTATTGAGTCCCAAAACAAAACTGCTTGTGAACGTACGTTAAGTGAGAAATACTGGTACTTATTATGTAGTGTTTATGATACCACAATAATGAAAAAGATTTAAAGACCACTGGTAAATCATCCCACTCTATCGACTTCAGTATTACAGACAGTACTGATGAAATTGTCTTAATTTTCCAGAAAAGCTGCACCCACTGCAACAACCATGGGATACCCATGTATAACCCAGGCCATTGATTGCAATGAGTTTATGCACACCCCCTCTTGAGGGAGAGCAGGTGTTGCCAACTCCACTTTGGAACACCAACTTCTTTATCGCTCTTTTCACAGCAGACTGGGTGAAGCTCAGCGAAGGGCCAGGTGTACAGGGGAGGCACAGTGACAAAAATTAAGCTACAGTTTGGAATTACCATCTGCATACCATCCTCCTCCAGAAGTTTCTGAGAGCAACTTCACCAAGTGAAAGTAGCTCTTATACAAATGAAAACTCCACATGACCGCAAGTTGGAAATACACGAACACCGTGGAAATTACAAGGGCTAGGTAAAAGCCTCTAAGGCTAACCTTTTCATTGTTATTAATTAGGAACCCAGCCTATGATAAGAAGTCAACAGAAGCTCTCCTTTTCTTCCAGGGGCACTTCACGTTGGTTTTACTACAGAGTGAACACGATCTCCAAATAAGTTACTTACGGTCAGCAGTTACTACAGCCCTTCAGGAGAGCTGGCAGAGGTACTTACAAGGTAAAAATGCAAGATAAGAGCAAAGCAGTTCAGCGCTAACTCCTACCACCAATGCGTTTAAGAACTGAACCGTGCCCAAAGGCGAGGAGCTGCACCAGGTTCCAGCGGGTGCCCCGCCTCGTAGACGAGCGCTCCTTCCAGAGACAAGCTTTTCAGAAACACGGCTAACTTGAACGGCTTTGACAGAACTACGCAAGTTCCCGTGCCAGAAGGAGAAGTTCTCAAAAGAGAGATTCTCCTACTCGCAGGGGAATTCTGAAGCCTTCGAAGCGCCTCCTAAGGCACGGCCGGGGCGACAAGCACCTCTCCTCGCGGCGCTCAGCCACACCGCAGCCGCACGGCCACGCCGCGAGCCAACAGCTCAGCGCCCAACGGGGAACTTCGGGGCCTTCCGACCGAGTACCGGCTCTTTTACCGACCGGGCTGAGCGAGGGACGCCGCACCCGCTCCCGCCATTGCTGACAGGCACGGAACGAGGCGGCAGCCGGGCCTTCCGCACCGCTCCGGGGCAGCAGCGCCCACGGCGGCGGCGGCCCGGAAGGAGGAGGAAGCCGCGCGAGGAGCACGGAGCGGGCGCTACCAAGCGCCGGGGGCTGCCCCGGCCCGCACCGGCCAGTCACGGCCCGCCCCCCATCGCCCGCCCCCCGGGAAGCCCTCCCTCCTTCCTGCCCTCCCTCCGCCCGCCCGCCGTACCTGCCAGGAGGCCGCGGACGTCCTCGGGGATGGCGGCGCCGTGCATGCTGCGGGCGGCGGGCGCACCCCGCGGGCGACTCGCCTGGGCCGTGCCCCGGCCTCGGCCCCGCCGGGGAGGAAGCGGCAACCCCACCCCGCGGCCGCAACGGCGCGGCCTACAGCCCCTGGGGCGGGGCTTCCAGCAAAAAGGCAGGGTTTCGCGCTACGAGGCGGGGTTTCGTATCGGGGGAGCGGGGCTTCGCCCGCCCGCTGCGCACCGCCCCCCGGAGCCGCGCGTGCGCCTCCGCCATCGCTATGTTTACAGCCGCTGCTGGGTGACCCCCGTAGCAACGCCCCGCCACGAGGGATCGCCGTCCACGTGACTCGTGCCGGAAGTCGTGCTGCGTGGGGACGCCGCGCGGACGCGCCCCTTTTGCCAGAAGCACGGCGCTTAGCCGTGGTCTTCCGCTCGTCTCCGCCCCGCGGCACGCAAGAGGTTGACTATTGGATGAGAGGCCCGGAAGTCGCTCTCTGATTGGTCCATTTGTTGCCCCGTGCTTCCTAAGCTGAGGGCGGGTTCCCTCCATCTCGACGAACAGGAATGGGCGGGAGCCGGCAGCAGGCTGAGCGATGGCTGTGAGTTGGCTGTGAGTTGGCTGGTGGGTGTGGAGGGCGGTAAAGATTGGCACCGCCACTTCTAAGTGTCTTTAATCCTCGCTTAAAGCACAGAGCGGACTTCAGCTTGCCTGTGGGCAGGTGGGATAGCACTGCTGAGGGAACAAGGCAGAGGATGTTGACCTCTGCACTGCAGGTTATCCAAGCTTCCCTTCTGGCCTGCTGCCAGCGTCAGTGCATAGGACAGCAGATCGTAGAACATAGTCTGACCACCAGCCCATCCCCACCATGCCCACTAACCACATCCCTCGGTGCCACATCTACACGGTTCTTGAACACCTCCAGAGACACTGACTCTGCCACCTCCCTGGGCAGCCTGTGCCACTGCGTCACCACTCTGTCAGATAATAATTTTTTCCTAATATCCAACCTGAACCTCTCTTGGTCCAACTTAAAGCTGTTATCTGCAAAAAGAGACCGACACTCAACTTGCTACAACCTCCTTTCAGGTAGTTGTACAGAGAAAATCACAACCCTGCCTCAGCTCTGCCTGTGTCCCAGCAGCTGCAGCTGGCACAGGTAACCTGAGGAGAGGAAATGACGTGCATACATAGAGAAATGGAAAGTGCTTGGGATAGATCTCTTGGTGGTGGGGGCAGAGATGTGGTCATTGATCAATGCAGCTGGACCAGCTTTGAATAAGAGCCAACTTTGCAGAAGGGTTGTTTTGCTCACAGGGACAGCTGTGCTATATTTTGCCAGCAAATCACTAGTCATCTGTATTGGAATGCATCAGTGATGTCATGTGTTTAGTGTAGTAATGGCTCCAGTAAACTCCTAGCATGTGCTTCTGTGACCTTGATGGTTTTGGCTATATCTGTGTTGTTAATAAAGCAAATGTTTGTGTTGGAGCACATCTGTATATCCTACCAGCGTAAGGAAAAAAAAAAAAAAAAACGGGAAAAAAAATACTATTTATAAAATGTCTCCTCTGCACCAGTACACCTATATTAATCCCAGCTGGCAGTACATCTGTATCAGTCTGATATTAAACAGTTCCTTTCTTCGGTTGATGTAGTTGTGCCCGCAGAAGTCTGCACTGTAGACATAGTGTTAGATTGTATGGTTCTCCTGACCTCTCACGTCCCTTTTAATTATATAGCACAACTCTTTTCAAATACATCTGGGTTTTCAAAGCACTGCAGCTTTATTACCTGATTTTATGGCCATCTTGACTAAAAGTGAAGCAGTCAACTAACTGACCTGTATAATGTTGCACATCATTTCTACGTTAGTTCTCTAATTTCAAAATAAATGTGAATGTGAATCTGGGTTCTTATGTGTATATCTATATCTTGCCTTTTGTCTTTGTATAAATACCCACTACTCATCTATTTCAAGAATATGTTTGATTAATTTCCTTTAGTTAGCAACAAGGGCTCCTCGGGCTTATGTTAAATTACACATTTCATGCATGTAGTCTTGGGAAGCTGCCATGAGGCTTCCAGTTTAATTTGCTTGCCCTTTTCCAGGTTAATTTTAATCCTGCTTTCTTATGTTGACTTTATGGCTCCATCCATTTCTGTTCCAGAAATAAGTCAAAGGTGTCACCTGAACTCTGTTGTAGTCTTTGTTTTGAGATCACTTTTCCTGATAATTTTTTCCATATGTTTACCATTTGTATGAGCTTTCCTGGAGTTCCAGACAATAAAATGAGAAGAATAACTTACTTTTATTATTTTCCATCCCCTACTCTATGGGAGTTTTTTCTACTTATTTTTTTCCTTAAAGTCCTCCTTGTTGCAATGAAGACCAGCCTATCACACAGTTGGTAAGATTTGTGACTCAGGCCTATTTTAAGCCTTGTTAAGTTCCAGGTTTGCCCTTAGTTCCCTAATTTTTAAATTTACCGCTAATAGGAAGCATAATTCAAAACAGACTCCTTCATTGAAACATGTCTGGCTTCACAGCCATTTCAGCCTGTTTTCTGAGAATTCCACAGCTTATATCTCATCTAAACCAGACCTACTGTCTTGCCTAATCAAGCTCATAGATCAGGGATTCTTGATGTTTGGGTAGCAGAGCACACAGCTTTATTGTCTTTCCTTGTGGGGAGAGCTATGAAAACAGGGAGTTCGTGATGAGAAGCCTACCTGAATCTGCAGAGAGCCTGTACTAACACAACTGCAGAAAGAATAGAGTTTCCCATTCCATAGCAACCATCAACACCACCTTGCCTCCATGAAGAAATTTGGCACATTGAGTACTGGGAAATCCAGCATTTTTCCATAAAAGGTTCCACTTCTCTGCAGGCATGCTTTTAAAACTTAGATTCCAGCATAAGAAGCAGACAGAACCTAGCAGCTGCTGCTAGTTCTATACATGTCCTTTAGTAGAAAATAATTGGGTTGCAGTGCATGCTCCCTGCACTACTTCAAGGCAGGCAGCAGGCTTGTTGAGGCTACGCTGTATTTTTATCTATGCTGTATTTTTATCTGTTCATCCCTTGTTGCTTGTCAGTCTCCTTTTAGCAGTTTTGAAACAAAATAGCTAATCAATAATTGGAATATTTATATTTTTTAATTATTTAATCACATTAAGCATTGTCTGGCAAAGATTTCTGGCATGCGTATCTAGTTGTCAAATGCAAGGAGAACAGACTATCTTTACAGAAGCACTTTCCTTACAAAGAAACTCAGAAACTCCTGGCTTAAAAAAAAAAAAAAATCAGAAAACTGTGCTATTGAAAAACAATGCACTAAATATGGCAACTCTATGCATTTTGGCTGTGGTCACTGCACTTAAGAAAAGCTGTGGTGTCTCTAACAGAGGAAAAACATATTTTGTACCCTTTGCCCTCTAGCAAAACATAATTAATGTTTTGTTAGGATTTACTACTACTGCTCCAGTTAAAATGATTTACTCACAGTCAGAGATATATTCAGGATATCACAGCAGTTGCTTGAAGAATAAGTTTTTAAATTAACTTTGAGGCATAATAAGAGCTAATCCTTAGGGTAACAACTCCTCTACTCACCATCCATCTTCATGAAGGTTTCGTACTTTGCTGTCCTTTTACTGGCATCTTATTTAGAAAATCCTTGAAGCTTTCAAGTGTTATGCACACAGTTGGGTTGCATTGACTGTATTTTGTTCAGTTGTGGAAAAGATGATTGAAGTTTTGAATACCAAAGGTTTGTTTATATATTAGTTTTATGATGAAAATAGCTACAACAACCTTTTTTTCTACAAAGTTTGAAGGCCTTGGTGTTACCATTGTACATGTTCGGTTACAAAACTGATGTACTTCTCATGTGAAGGTGATCTGCCAGATCAGTTACTTCCCAGGTTTGTGCTGTGTTGCTCTCAATGTTGCTTTCTTTAAATCTGAAATGATTTGGGACCTCAGCATGAGGACAGCACTTTCCAGCAGGTTTAGAGCACATGTCAAGAAACACAAGTCATTCCCTTCCCTTTCCATCTTTTCCTAGCTTGAAGATCACAGAGAGGTACTGATATGGAAAAGAATGGGACTGATTTCCCTGGATCATTTACTGTGGGCCATATCATGACTAAGTGCTCAAGCTTCAGGACTATTGTTTTTTTGTTGCTGGTTATTCATTACTGTTTGTGGCTTTCTTAATGCTGAAGTCTTCATAATTTCAAATAAGGACTAATGAAGGCATAGTTCATCATTATTTGTACTTTAAGATATTTCAGCAGTGTCTAATTTTGCCTAAGAATTATCTATGAAAAGAAAGACTGGTGTTTATGCAATCAAAACTATGGGATAGTTTTTATGGGATACTGCAATATAACTTTGAGTGATGTTTTCTAAACACGTCATGTTGTAGGGGACATTTCTGCATAAGCATTTCTTTTTACCTGAGCACCCATTTGTTTTTATAGCACTGTGTTCAGAGTTTCACTAAGATCCTGTTTTGAGGTGACTTTCTGTCTGAGTTGGTTCAAACTGAACATCCTGAAAGTTGGTTTTGGCACAAGGATAAGATTTCAGTGGACATTTTGTCTTGCTAAAGCCTATGAAAGCGAGCCAAAGATAACTCCCTAAGCATCACAAAAAAAGACCACCACTGTTCATTGTGCAAATAACTCCAATGAAGTACAGAGATAGCTAGCTGAATAAGAGTTGCAAGATTTCAGCTCTTACTAAATCCATTTGTTCCTATTTGTATCTAGCCCTTTGTTCTTAGATATCTTAAAAAGAAATGTCAAAAGAAAGAAGAGTCTTCCTCTCTCCATTTCTCTTCTCCAAGATGTGTAGAGATGGCCTCCTGGATCTTTTACAGCTGAGCATGATTTTAAGAAGAAAGTAGAGAAAAAAGTTCTGTTTGACGTAATAGTAAATGTTTTACGTAAACTTTTCTTTGTTCCCTTTAAAACCTTGATAACAAATGAATATTTTGGAGTAATTAAGAGTCTCAGTAAATCAGAGGTGAGTAAACATGTCCTATCATAGTCTCCAAAAGTAAAAGCAGTTTTTTCCCTCATTCTTTGAAAATTAAGTGGACGAAAATTTAGGTAATTTTCAGTGTTCTTCCTAGTTCTTTTGCCCATTTACTATGATATCATGCATCCACTCATGTTTTAAACAAGTTATACCATCAGTAACTATATTAATGCAAAGTATTTTTCCTTTAATTTCTTTATTAATATCCTTTATCACTTTCCTATTTCAGTAATACCTGTTGAGCCCCTGTGCCATAAGATGCCCAGCGTCATCTGAGCCCCTGCCTTCTTATTTTCCTTCCAAGTTTCTTATTCCTTCAACAAGGAGGAAGCAGCATTTTCTATGGTTAATTCGGAGGAATTGCTGTGCTGTTTGGACTGGCAACACACCTCTGCTGGTTGTCCAGCCTGCAGCCCAAACTGAATAGTTACTTGCTCAGCCTATGTGGCAGTCCTCTTCATGGCATCATTATCTTGACTCTGTCCTTCATCCAGCTTCTGCTTTTCAAGAAGTTTTTAAGAAGTTGATATCAGAAGGCTCTATCTCTATATCAGATTTGTTTGGTATTAGCAATTAGATTTTAGGGAGAAAACAGCAGGACATGTTTCCTTGGGTAATCAAGCAAAACTTGTTCCTTTGGATGCTCAGAGTAAAACAGACAGTAATTGGCAGAAGCCTTAAACCAGCTTAAGTGTTCCTCCCTGCTGATAACATGTGTTTTGTGAACAGCAGGGCAATCCCCCTCTTGAAGTTCCTTCATCTGTAGATTGTAGAAGTAGCAGTTTCTGGAAAAAAGGAGTTTCCAAAGAGTTGCAAAATCTTTCTGTAAAGCTCAATTTCCCATCACAGGGGAAATAAAAGAGTTACTTTGGTTTAAAACTGAACTGAAACAAAATTAAGTTACAATCTAAATAAAATTCCTGTAAGAAGCTACAGAATAATGACTGGCAGCCTCTGAATTGTCAGTCTTTTAACTGACACAAGGGCAATGAATTTCCTAAACAAGTGGGATTTCCCAAAAGAGACACACTGTTAAAAATCACTCAAAGAGCTGAGAGCCTTCCACTAAATGCTGGTGAGGTAGTAAGCTGTGTTTTTTTTTGTTGTTTTTTTTGTTTGTTTGTTTTTTACGTTAAGTATACTCTCAGAGCGCTTCCATCAGCCTAAAAAAATGAATATCTGACAAACTATGGTCTAGCTAACAAGTATTATTTTATCATATGCATAGGCATTAGCTTTCCATCTTTGCTTTTTAAACATGAATGAACTTTTACCTGAGTGTGCTTAGCTCAGCATTTTTCCTTGCTACACTCTTAGGTGTTGGGGTTTTTTTGCTTTTCTTTTTTCTACTCTTATGGGGTTCCCACAAGCAGCAACAAATCAGGAAAATATCATAAAATTTCAAATGAAATAGCTGTTCTTGCAGTCTGAATTCATCACTGTTTCTGGGAAACATACATGAAAATCATCTTCAGGGCTGATCAAAGTTAGGCAGATGTATAGGCTTATTTCCTGCCATGCAAACTCCTTTTCTGTAGAAGAGGAACATCATCAATTACTTTACAAAAGTGATACGTAGATATGTAAAGTATCATGCCAAATAAGAAGCATTTGTTGTCCCTTCTAGAAACTGCATTTATTCCTGTTTTATTAAAGAGCTTGACTGATAAACTTCACCATGATGGATTTAGTTTATGCTATGAATTATTATTTTGTAAAAAAGAGAACCTTGAAAAACTCCTGATGCAAATATACTTTATTTATAAAGTGTCTTCTGGGATATCACGTGGTTTACAGTGAGACTACCCAATTAATAAAACAGCTTTTCTCAGCAAGCATTTCTACAATAATGTCCATGAACTACAGCATGCCTGGCTAAAAATATTCCAAGGCAGTCACAGCAATATGCTAAAGGAGGCAAGCAGACCCCAAGCTAATATTGTCTCACTTTTCTTTTTTTTTCCTTAATTTAATAAAAAGCTCCAAATACAGAGACTGATGCGTTTTCAAGCTCTGACTGACGGGTTTTCAATTGATCTGGGTACTTTATGGTTCTCAACATATGGATAGCCAAATACCTTACAAAACCAACACAACCAAAAACTTTACAAGGTAAAGAAGAGTCATTGTCCCCAAGCTGTAGAAATAGCACCCAGAAGTAGAAGTCATTTTGCCAAGGTGACACAGGAATTGTGTGGCAGAATGCTAAACTCAACCAGTTCAGAGAAACCTACGTCCCACCCCTTCAGCAAGTGACAGTGAAGCCCTCTGGCCAGTACTAGCTCACTGGAAGATCATTTGATTCCTAACCTTTCTGTGCAAGGTGGTATGTATGGATTCCTTCCAGTTCTTCAGACCCAGACTGCAAATTTTAAAACTCACATATATTCCCTATGGCTGACTGATTGCATAGTGCGTTCCTGATAGTTTGACTCCATCATCATTTTCACAGCCTCTTATTTTTCTCAGACATAAGCCTGCTGGTAGCATAACAGATATTGTTAGCAGCTTAAAAAATAAAAAACTTGGGAGACTGATGTATTATTTTTAATTTTAGAAATCAAAGCACGCTGTAGGAGCTTAGTTCCAAAGAGCTGTGTTTGCATTTAGCAATATCTATATGGATTTTCCCACATATGTTGCTCCAGCTTCAACCATGATGTGAAAGAACCACTGTACCTCATTACTTATCTGTCCTTGCCTTCCCCAGTGAGTTTTCAGACACAAAAACTCATCTGCCAGTTCTATGGCGTTTGCTGAGCCAATACCTTCATGATACATAAAGTATATAAATCCCTAAAATTTGAAAATATCACACTTCCATCTACACTACTAAGCATTAAAGATTCTATACCCCAGTCAGAGAAGAATAAAAGCAAACGAGGTTGGAACATAGAAGGCAGGTTCAGTCAACTACTGATAAGCTTGATTTTGCCCCATACACTGATCCATCTTAACTGTTTCTGCTTAAAAGTTTATCAGTGCAATTATTCCTAATGAAAGTATTAAGCACAATGCCAGAGTCATGAGCCAGAGGGCTGTTTTTTTTCAAGTTTTTCATTACCTACTAAGTAAATTAATTAATGCAAATGAAACTCTAGTGTCATAAAGCCACATCCTGCTCTAATTGAAGACAATGGCAATACTGTCATTGACCTCCATGGGAACAGGTTCAGGCCCATAACTTTCATATATTGTACATTAAGCGACATAATCAGAAATACTATCTTCTTCCATTAAAATGATATATACAAGTAACATGACAAGTAGCAGCACAGGGATTCATCTGATGGCTGTAATTAGAGGTTTTTAATGACAGGTTAGGTATGTTTAATATGCAATTCCACATGGCTGTTACACTATCAGATTCCATTCAGGATCTTTGCACATAGCGTAACTGAATTCAGAGGCAGATAAATGTTCCCTATATTTCAAATTCAGCAGTTTTGCTGATTTAACACCCTCTGAGGCGTGCACCATGTGGTGAACAAACACAAGCAAAGATGTTTTCCACTGAGATTTGTTATGGATTTAAGACATTAACACTTTCCTGCTCTCCCTTCAGATGGAAAAAAAAAGTTGCTTTCTTTTTTAGTACAGAGAGCTGTGCAATCATATTAGTAGGTATCATTTCATTATCTCTGAGAAATTTAGGTGTGGAGCCAAATCCATGTATTAGATAATAGCCAATCCATTACTTGATTAACTGACTTATATGAAGAAAGCTTATCATCCATAGATTTGTCTGCTTGGAATTAAGTCAAAAAAAGATATTGAAAAGATATTTTCTTTGAATTTCAAAATCTTAAAAATCATTATGCCATATTACATTGACATATTTGGAAGAATTTTATGTGCCTTAAAAATAGTATATGCTAGAAATACATAAAAACAGTATAAAAGTAACCCGAGGCACCACTAATTAAGCATGAGTCAGTGCTTCCAGTAAATTCATGGCAACTGCTAGCAACAGGAAAGCACAGTTCTCAGTCCAGAAGCACTGCCAACTTACTGTAGAGAAACGATCCAAAGGAATGTCTTATGTATATAAGATTGACACTTGACATGCTTAAATACAGTAACCTTCTCTTGGTATTTTTCTTTTTCCCCTATAGTTATCAGTAGGTTCTTCAAGAAGTTGCCGCAGTCTGACATAATAACATTTAAAATCATTCTATTAGTTGATGTGTTTCTCATCTTGACACAGTGTTAGGAGACTATTTTGGTCAGGAAGCCTGAGGCTAAACAGTCCGGTGTTCATAAGCCATGCCAGGTATTCTTGGAAACACCTGCACCTTGCAGTTATCCAGCTGGCTTTGTGAGATGTTAGAACACTCCCCACTGGAACCATACCAATAGCATGACATCTGAATTCATTTTCACATTCTTGTCCTGATGGGACATGGCTCTGAATATAAAAATTGACTTATATGAGTGCTGTGTGGTTAAAAAGGTATTGATGCTTTCTCAAATTGCCCAATAAATCTTTGCTCACCAACAATAATATAATTAAACTAACATACCATCGTGAGTTACGTATTAATAATACCAATTCACAGGCAAGTATATTGTTTCGCAGAGAAACCACAAGTGATGCATCCAAAAGTAAACAGACTGAGGGTCAAAGATACTTTGGAACTAGAATAGTATTACAGTTTTAAATATATACAGTTTATCAGTGTTTCACAGCACAGTCCTGCTCAACAGCCTACTCCTTCAGGTTAAAACTTGTGTGCCCAGGTCCTTCTTGAGCTTCTTCACAAAAGCAGCGCGACTGGACAGCAATAATGAGAGAGGAGACCATGTTTACATGTGGTCCTTTAAAACATTGCTAACGTTTCATTTTAAAAGTTCCATATCATACGAATACTAGTGGATGCTGGAATCTGCATTGGAGAAGACTCAGACTATATCACCTCAGGAAGTCTGTGGCAAAACTTTTTTGTTTCCTAAGTTATGGCCTCCTGCAGTTCTAAGGTTATATCATCCAGAATATTGCCCTTTTTCTATCAATATCTGTCTCCTCTACATGTATTTTTTTTAATTTCTTGACATTAACAAAGTAAAAGCTTTAGTAGATGGCTTTTCTGAAAGCGGGACTATAGGAGAAGAACCAGATACACACATTTTTATCATGGGGAATTCCTGTGACATGTTTGTCTATATGTGGTGAGAGTGGAGTGCCAATAAGCAGAGCACTTTCATCACACAATTCATGCGTATTGCCAGCTTTCTAGAAAAGAGAGCAAATAATGGTATCAAGCTGGACATTTAGATCTAGAAACTCTAAACTCCTAAGTCAAAGAAGAAAGATGAAGAGAAAGGATGATGATTTGCATTCATGGTAAGGAATATCTCTGTGACTGGGTATTGGCTGCCAAAGAGTAAACCTGCTTAGAGGCAAATGGGAAGTGCTGCCAGCCTGATGACCTGACGGGGCTGGAGAAGCTCCCAAGCATCACGTGGATCTTGAAAGGACATGGGAGGGCAGGTAGTTACTTAGATTTACTCTATTCTTCCTCAGAATCTATTCCTGCGCTTTCTAAATATTTAATTTTTAGCACTTGAACTACTGAAACCAGCAGATTCTTGTCTGGTGGTTGGCTATGAGCTCTGAGCAAGTATGAAAGATCTTGCTGTCTCCTGTGTGGTGTCTTTCATGCCATACAACTCTTGCATTCACTCTTCAGCGTGTTCTTCATCCAGAATGTATGGGATCTTTACCCCTACTCATCTTCATATTTTCATGGGATCTTCAAGAATAGAAGTATCTGGAAAACATCTACTCATTTCAAGTAAGGTTGAAACCAAAAGGGTTCAAATTAGAAAGTATTGTGTACTACGTAGATAAAAACACATAGCACCAACAACACCATGTTGTCATGTGGTCCTGCTAAAGTGACAGCGTTGCAGAAAGCCGTGGATAGTAGCTGCCTGCAGGAATTGTTCTCAAACAAATGTTTGAAGTTGAACATATTATCTGCAATTTTAATAAAATTGCCACCTGTTTTTGTCATAGCTCCTGCCTGACCATGTTCTAATGTGCCCATGGCAAGGAAAATACTTTTTCCATTCCAATTGCCATAATGAGAAAATGTGTTGGCTTTAACACAGTATTTATCAGAGGATTATCCCATGAAATTGTCAGTTTATGGCATGATAATTAGATCTGTTACTTGAAAACCTGTCAAGTAAGAGCAAGCTTTCTTCAATAATCTTATTCCTTTCCATTTCGCAGGTGGGGCCTAATAAAGTGAACTACTGAGAAGTATTGATGCAATAGCAACCTTGGCATTTCTGTAAATGAAATGCAATCTGAGGCTGAAGAGATTGCTTAGTGTAGCCTTCCATATGAAAACTTTCTTCATGAGGAGATCCTCTCCTTTACAAACCAGTAAGCTGAAAAGTATATTGAGCAATGAAGATGGAAAGGAGGAAGCAGCGTGACTTGGACATGGAGCAACCTTCCTTCTCCCTTTCAGCACCTCTGATTATCCCAGTGCTCCTTGGCAGGATTCCTGTCCTTGCCCTGCTGCCAAGGCTGCAAAGTTGCAGAGATATGGCAAATAAAGGAGAGTGGAGCAGGGAGATTTATTCAAACGTGGTCATTTCCTTTAAAAGTATTGAAGAGGGAGAGGTAATTAATAAAGGTATGAATGATAGCTAAATATTAATAGCAATCCTTAAACATTGATTTTGGTCCCATAGATTTTGTTGCATGAAATATAGCCTGGCTTGAACCAGCCTGGCCAGCTGACTGTGATCCTGAGCTCACAAGAGAAAAAGGCATTTTCATTTTAACTATCCTAAGCAATAAGATAAACACTGAAAAATTCTAGGGAAGGTGTTATTCCACCTCTGGGAACAAGAGTAGGGAAGTAAAAGTTAATCACTGATTCTAAAATAAAGTACATTGAGCAGCTGTTTCCTTGCTTCAGCCAAGGACATCTCACTGTTGACGAAGATGAGAGCTGTGAGAGTTTGCTTGAACTATGTACTGAAAATTATAAAATTATCTCCAAATATTAATTTGCTTAATATACTGTCCTATTAATTATGTTCACATTAAGCACACTGAAAGAAAGCCTTCTTGCAGAGGTTCAGACTTTAATAAATATAACTTCTCTATTCTCTAATTATTAATTCATTCTCTAATACTAATTAATAGGACTAAAGAGTAATGCTGGCTTTTCTTTTCCCCTGGCTTAGTAAGAAGTTACATACACCTGTAATAAGAAAACACAGTGTGCATATAAATAGCAATACCTTGTATACTTGCAATCTTATCTGCAGCACTCACCCTATTGTGATGCTGGAACCACGAAGATGATCATGAAAGACTTAGGAACAGAGGCATCTGGCAGCTTTCCAAAATTGTTGTTCTAAAGACACTCTCACATATCTGCAGATCACATCATGAGATCTTAATTGCAATCTTTTTTACTTTTTATCACCTTCACAAAGGGGACTTAAAACATTGGCAGAGTCCCCCATTACCTGTGGGATTCTGCACCTGATTCCAGCTGAAGAGTTGAAGAGATACTTTATATCATACAAGTTCATTAAAGGATTTTCATGTTTTCAGCTAAGCTTTTTTTTTAATTATTAAGTTCCTTCTCCTGTGGGTACCAACCACATGTTTCCATAATGCACTCAAAGGTCTATTTCTAAAATGTGATATATATACTTGTGTAGAAGTTTAGTCTTTTGGCATTATGATCATCCCAAATAAAAAAATTGTGATGACATTTCTGTTGCACAGATTAGTTCTTGATTTGAAGTACTCTAAATAATACCCCAGGCAGGGACTGCTGCATTTTAGCAGTTGAGAAAGAACAGTAGTGTCAAACAGTAAAGTAGTGGTGAATCTGTGATCTCCCAGGCAAGGTCTTGCAGATCACTGAGTTCATGAGTCAACAGACTTTAAACACACAGACATGGAAATATTCCATCAGAGTATATTATTATTTTTGTTTAAAATATGCTTCTTCATGCCTGTGAAATGCAACAGTCAAATACCACAGTAGTTTTAAAGAAACAGAACCATTTATGGTCATTTTTCTTTCTTGATGAAAGGAAATCTCCAATTATAATGTGTTAATAGACTGTCATTGTAGAATTTTAAGGGCATTAAATTGTCACCAGTGATAAATTAAAAATTCTGTATATACCAGCTTGTCTCTTTTTTTAAAGCAATCTGTTGAGGAAAGTTGAGGAAAAAAGATGATGATTTGCTTTCTTGGTAAGGAATATCTCTGTGACTGGGTATTGGCTGCCAAAGAGTAAACCTGCTTAGAGGCAAATGGGAAGTGCTGCCAGCCTGATGACCTGACGGGGCTGGAGAAGCTCCCAAGCATCACGTGGATCTTGAAAGGACATGGGAGGGCAGGTAGTTACTTAGATTTACTCTATTCTTCCTCAGAATCTATTCCTGCGCTTTCTAAATATTTAATTTTTAGCACTTGAACTACTGAAACCAGCAGATTCTTGTCTGGTGGTTGGCTATGAGCTCTGAGCAAGTATGAAAGATCTTGCTGTCTCCTGTGTGGTGTCTTTCATGCCATACAACTCTTGCATTCACTCTTCAGCGTGTTCTTCATCCAGAATGTATGGGATCTTTACCCCTACTCATCTTCATATTTTCATGGGATCTTCAAGAATAGAAGTATCTGAAAAGCATCTACTCATTTCAAGTAAGGTTGAAACCAAAAGGGTTCAAATTAGAAAGTATTGTGTACTACGTAGATAAAAACACATAGCACCAACAACACCATGTTGTCATGTGGTCCTGCTAAAGTGACAGCGTTGCAGAAAGCCGTGGATAGTAGCTGCCTGCAGGAATTGTTCTCCAGTTCCATGTTTGAAGTTGAACATATTATCTGCAATTTTAATAAAATTGCCACCTGTTTTTGTCATAGCTCCTGCCTAACCATGTTCTAATGTGCCCATGGCAAGATACATTTTTTTTCTATTCCTATTGTCATTATGAGATGATGTGACAAGTTAAAAATTTAGATAAGTTAAAAAATAAATTAAAAATGCTGTGTACAACTTTGTCTTTAAATGTAATTAGTTGTCCACATGAAAATAACATTTCTGTGTTGTTTTCCCTGGCTTGCTCTGTGATCATTGATTAATACAAAAGGAAATGGAAAATACAACTTCAAAGTATTCTTAGAAGGTAAAATTTTAATTTTATGCTTACCCTTTCATAAATTCAAAGACCAAATTTTTTTTTCTTACAGTGCATTGCTGAAAATTCATGGCAAATTACAGTTTAAATAGAGTAAGCAGAACCTATTTTTCAATGTTATGTGTTTTAAAATCTTCTCCAAGTCTGCTTTTTATTTAGCACAACTTTACTTCTAGATGCAAAATCACTGTTTTGAATCAAAGCTTATAGGACAATCATTCTGCAGTCATTTGATCTTCTTTAAATGGACACCATAAGCTCCTTGGGTAACACTGAACTATTCACATCATTTTGAACCAATCTTTACTCCCCAGACACATTTTGCTTCTTCTTTATCAGAGACCAATATTTGTACTTCAGAAGAGGAAGAGAAACCTTGTAAATTCATACAAACAACTAGCTGACCTTGAGTAATGGCCATCTGATGCAATGATGCATTAGACCTTAGTGATATATGTTATTGTAAATTATATGGCTTATTTATAATGCAGTGACACATTTGGAAGGTATTTTTCTGAAAAACAAAATCACTAGAAGTCTGGAGATTGGCAGCATGGCCTGTATTTATATCTGTACCATTTTAAAAAGGATTTAGCATTGATTCATGTACATCTTTAGTGTAAATGATTGGCATGACTAAGTTTGACTTTAAAAATGAACTTAAGCAACTTTAGTGACATTGAATTATAGCAGAACTTAAGATCTTAAGTGCCTAAAACACATCTAAAACAATGCAACACTGAAACCAGAGGCTGCCTGCTACTTTTAAACGTTTAGGTCCAAATTTGAATCGGTGCCTACGTAAACATTCAGAACTTGGTTCATAAACTAAACTATGGGAAGTCTGTCCTGAGAAACACCAGGGTTTTTGCCTACCAATATGCCCAAAGGTGTGCCTGGAGTCATTAGGGAACAAAGACCTGTCTGAGAAACATTATGAAGATTAATAACTCTGCATACAAGATTGGAAAGGAGCAAGCAGAGGGCGTATTGCTTATTGCCTGTATCTCTCTGTGACTGGGATGAAAAATAAATCAAATCCAGAAAGGTTTTCTAAGAGATTTTAGAAAAAAAATACAGAGCAGGAGGATATTCTGGGGGGATTGGGAAGGCCATTCAGCTACAGCATTTCTCCTCCCCTCCTGGAATATTTGGGGACATGCTCTTCAAGAGGCTGACAGTAGAGCACCAATGCAATATTTTAATCGTCATTTAAATGACACAGAAATATATTCGTGAATGTGTCCTATCTGCTAAGAAGTCCCATTTTTGAAAGGCTAGGCACAGAAGACAAGGTGGATAAAGAACATGCTACATATTTTTATATTTTTTTACCTTTCTGTTTTTTAACTCATCAGCACACTTAGGGAGTACTTGACATAAGCATGTGTTAATGGAAGACCTGTGGATTGCTCACTGCCTCCTAACAGCTGTATCTAATTGCATTTGTAAGACAGCAAGCACTAAATATGTTTTACAATCTTTTGTTCTTACACCTAGAAGACAAGCAATTAAACAGAGATACCTGCAGTGCAAAGTGGACAATGAAAGTTCCTCTTACAGGGAACTGCTGAAATTCACATTCCCACATGCAGGGATGCTCTAGAGCCTCTGGGGACCCATCCCTGTCTTGTTAGGTTCAGCCCTGCAGGACATGCTACAGAACTTTGGGAACAGAAAAAAAGAGAGCAATGTATGGATATAATGTCAGTCATGGATTGCAGTTTCTTGTCTAGAATTCTTTAAAATTGCTCAGATTGGAGGTAACAAGATAAAGGGAAATTGATTCAATCAGTTTTAAAGCAATTTCCCTGAGTTACTGTAGCAAACACCTGACTGCTTCTATTCCTCTTGTTAGAAACAATTGAAAGAAGGATCTGCACTTTGTTGGATTTTACTTTTCAGATGAAAGTCATCTATACAAGCAAATCCAAAGTGATTTTGGTTGTAGTTGCCTGCAGAGAAATGTGGTTGGTGTGTACAAAAGTGAAAAAGAAGAATTTTGTAGTATGTATCTTGTTTAGCTGAAAAATGTGATTTCCCCTAACAAGCACCACCTCACCACTCGCTATAGTACTGATCAGACTGGTGCATATCTGTTGGATTGGATTCTAGAAGAAAACACACAAGGAGCCAGCTGTTAGCCTTGCTGGCAGATTGGTTTTTAGAAGCATTTGTCCATGAGGATAAATTCCCTTTAGCTTGTGGAGAGACACGCATATAGGGACTGGTACTGTGCTCATTGACTTTGCTTGAGGAATATGTTAGAGATGGAAAAGTTCTCCTCAAAAGTTCTTCAAACTGCCATCAGCAGAGGCTGCTGGTAAGACAAACTTAATCAAACCACATCCTCTGCCTCTGGCTTAGTGCTGTCTTGACATGACAGCAAGTGAGATGGGGCTGGTTTTGCAGCCAAACGTGTAATTCACGAGAAAGATTAAAAGAAGTTTCAATATAGGATCAGGGCAAATCAGATTTCACAGCAGCTTAGAAATTTTATTGCTTTCCCCTTGACTTTTTCCTCATTTCTGTCATTATAATGTCAGAGTCCAGAAGGTAGACGAAGGAATTCAATACAAAGCACCTCTGCTCTATGGAGTGATCATGGCATTTGCCCTCTCCAAGTCCAGTGTAGTTGGATGGACATCACGTATTTCCAGACCATGTACATTTTTTCAGCTCTGGTCTGCCCTTAAGCAATGTCATCTTCTTTTTAGAATGCTACTTGTCATTCTTTTTCTATTTTATCCAAATAAGTGGAAAGATCCATTGCTGAAACATCTGAGCTTTCCAAATGACCACTAATTTTAATGTTGACTTGTAGAAAGCAATCTTAATGCTGAACAGTGTCATTTGTAATCTTGATAATATTTCTGATTGTTAGCAGCAGTCATATTGGTCATAATTGGCTCTGATTAGGACATTTATTTTCATCATTTTCATTTTAGAAGCTGTGTAGTGTTAAAGCAAAACATAACAAATGTAAAAAGCATGCAGCTTTTTCTGCAGCTCTCCTGAGATGATTCTGTGGTGTTCTTGGATATGAAAATATTCTGCCCCATTCTTGGACAGCATGGAATATGTCATCAAGTGTATATATGTGACATCTTTCAGCAGAATTAGTAATTGATGACTCGTAGTACTATACAAGAAGAACAGCTGCCATATAACACAGTCTTACAGTTAGAAAGCACTCTACAGGAGGGAAACCTTCAAAATACAAACCTTTTCCTTGTCATCATCTGCAGAATACTGGACATTCACAACATGCAAATGTCCAGGTTATAAACTCGCAGGCTGCGTTAACGTGGCAGTTAAATTTACCAGTATGAAAGCTGCACTTGTAAAATATTTATGAATACATGTGGTTGTCACTGCAAAGAAACTGCACTGTCAGCTCAGCCACTTTCTCTGATTGTTTCCTCCCCTTGTCTTCTCTCTTGATTGCATTCCATGAAATTCAAACCATGAGCCTTTAGAAATACCCCACTGAGAGGTGTTACACTGGAAAGAAATAAAGAACTTCCTCCGTGGTATTTTGGTGCAATCATTGCATTCACTTTTTCATCCACTCATACAGTTTTGATTTTAGCATCTGTGATTTTTCAAATTAAAAAGTGAACAGTGAACAATGCTGTGAAATTTTACACAACTTTTAAATTGTACATAAAATTACCAAATGCACTGCTTTTGCTAATGCCTTGCATGGATTAGTTCTTTGTTCTCTGTGGAAGAAGACAGTTAAAAATGAGTCTAGAAGGATTTTTTTTAAATCTACATGTTTTAAATATATATTGTAGCTTTGCATGTTCTTTGTCCCAAGGAGGTCACAGGTTTCACATTCACACAGTCCCTAATTCTACATATATTTCACATATATCATCTATTAATTAAAATATTACTGTTGTTCTCTGAGATGACCAAATGCTATAGCATGCACAGAACAAAGATGAGTGCATTTATGTAACACACATCTTAAGTATTGCCAAAGTATCAGAGAAATATGTTTGCAAGAACCACAAACTGATAAAGTACAGACTAGAGAAGTGAGCCATGAGGTGGACTGGAAACCCTGAACTGCTAGGCTTAGAAGGATGCATCTGGAGGGGAAGTGCAAAGTCCTGCGATTCTGCCAGAGGAAGTGCAATTCCTGCACCTGGGACCAATAACACCACACATGCTGAGGGCCAACCAGCCATAAAGCAGCTTCGATGAAGAGGACCTCAGGGTCTCAGAGGACACCAAGCTGAACATGAGCCAAAAATGTACGCTGGGGCCAACAGCATCCTGGGTTGCATTAGGAAGATCATTGCCAGCAGGACAAGTGAGAAGATCCCTCCTTTCTACTCAACACTGGTAAGACCACACCTGGAGTGGTGTGTCCTGGGCTGGGCAAGTGTGGAGTCCTACACCTGGAGAATAATAACCTCATGCATCTGTACATGCTGGGGGCTGACCTACTGGAGAGTAGTTCTGCAGAAAAGGACTTGGTTGTCCTGGCGGTCAACAGGTTGACTGTGAACCAGCAGCATGCTTTTGTGGCTCAGGAGGCCAATGATATCCTGGGATGCATCAAAAGAAGAGTGGCCAGCAGGCTGAGGGAGGCGATCCTTCCCCTCTACTCTGCCCTAGTAAAGCCATATCTCAAGTATCGTGTCCATTTCTGAGCTCCCTGGTTCAAGAAAGTTCTGGAGACAGCCCAGCGGAGGGCCACAGAGGGACCTGGAACATCTCCATTATGAGGAAAGACTGAGAGATCTGGGTCTGTTCTACCTGGAGAAAAGAAGACTGAGGTGGAATCTTATTGCTTATAAATATCTAAAGGGCAAGTGTCAAGAGAATGGGGCCATGTTCTTTTCAGTGGTGCCCAGCACCAGAACAAGGGGCAATAGACACAAACCGGAACACAGGAAGTTACATACGAACATGAGAAAAAACTTCTTTACTGTGAACATGACAGAACACTGAACAAGCTGCCCAGAGATATTGTGGAGTCTCCTCTGGAGATATTCAACACCTGCCTGGAAGATTTCCTGTATAACCTGCTGTAGGGAATCTGCTTTATCAGGGGGGTTGAACGAGGTGATATCCTGAGGTCCCTTCCAACCCCTACAGTTCTGTGATTCTGTGAGGAACCTACTCCACCTGATCCAGTTCTGAACAAGAAGATTGGATTAGATGATCTCCAGACATCTCTCCCGACCTCAACCATTCCGTGATTTTGAGGTGGCCTGATGTTGACCATGGACCCTATGGACTGTGGGATAGAGCTCTAAAGTAATTATAACATGAGTCAGATCTGTGCAGATGTAAATATGACTGGTTAAACCTACATGTCTTTAAAGTTCTGATCCTGGGAAATCTCTTCTCCAGGAACATGCTTTGTTTTCGGTCCTTTTTCCACTTACAGTCCTATAGATCCCTACAGATCTGTTTGGCTCATCTCCCATGTCCAGCAATACTGGGAAGGCTGCTGAGCCTCTTGTCCATGCCATCCTATATGAAAGGGAGAGATGTTTGGGGACCTACTAAAACAGTCTCATTCATCACAGTCCTGGCTGTGAAGTGAGCATCACCAAACAGTGCAAGTCATCTGGCACACTTCTGAACTGGTTAAACTCTATCTGAAGTGGATAAAGAGCTCTGGCATTCTATGAGAGCATTCTTAGCAATAGTCAGTGCAACACCGTCTTGAGAGTATGTGCTGGTGCTCAGCCCTCTGCTTCACTGAGCCTGCCTGTAATGAAATCCTTGTTATGCAGTGCAGCTGATGGATAGGGGTTGATGTACAGTCAACAACTGGCATTTCCAGGGATTAATATCACAAAAATCTCTATTCATATTTAAACACATAATATAGGCTTTCCCTCCACAGAGAAAGGAAAAAAAAAGAAAGTAAGAAAGAAAAAGACTGCAGATTTCTGTGACACTTGAAAAATCAAAGGCTTTCAAAGTAATAAAGGCAATACCCAGAAAGTATGACAAACAGTAGCCCTACTACAGTATTTCCTTTAAAGAGACATCTGGGGTGAATTAGGATGCTGCTCAGACTGTGGCACTGCTGCAGATGTTGAGGTGTAAACGTGTTTTGCAGGGACTGTAGGTATGTGATCATGTATAATGCTTTTATTGGGAACTCTGGCACTATATTTTCAGTAACATGAAGAATGACAGAGAAGAAAAGAAATGCCTTCTGAGCTTAAATTACAACCACATCTAATGAACTCAGAGGTGTTTTCACTCTACTTTAGTATAACTTTTCAACTCCTGCAGCTTAAATGAAACTACTGATCATAACAGTAAATATGGGCTCAGAGACTATCCCAAGAGGTGTCATTAGCTACATATTACATCCTTTTCTAATTTGTACACTTACCATGTTGCAGAATTTCACAGGACTGATGAAACCTCCAGAACTCCATGTCTCCCTCAGCAGTCTACAATAACCCTTAGTCTGAATGACATGTATTATTTCCTTGTTGTACATGTGATGTAGCAGGGTTAGTAAAAGATTTATTGTAAGAAAAACTAGATGTTTTATTTCCAACCTAATTGAATACGTTATTGCTCCAAGTTTAAAAATGTTGCAGTGATATATTACACCTCAACACAACTGTACACGTGAAATTCACAGCAAGAAAGCTTACTGGTCTACTAATCAGAATGCAGCTGTTGATAGGAGAGATATATACCTTAACTTACAATATATTACAATAACATTTTACTGTATAACCATAGTGGGAAATAAAATTTAAAAATCTGATGAAAGTGTTAAGCAATACTTCTAATTTTACTAACTAAAATAACAGCAACTGCAGAACTATAATCCCTTTTGTTGTGTATGGATGACAAAATGGCCATACTAAAAGCTCCCTATCAGTGTGACATGTAAAATAGACAAAAGTCTGCTAATCCCAGAACTGCCTATAGAACAGAGCAGATTCTAAATTCATTCTGGAATAGAAAGCCTGCTGGGGGGCCATGGGTCCCTGCCACATGTGTGAATTAACATGGGACGGGGCCTCTGCTATGGCTCTGGCCCTCCAGCCTGCCTCCATCTGTCCTCATGCAGCTCTTTGAAGATGAGTACCTGCAAACCCTGATCTGTGATGAAGATAGAACTGTAAAAAATGTTAAGATCAGTAAAGGCAAATGAGTTGCACTGGGAAATTTATTATACATGTGCGATAATTGAGTGGCAGTTCTAGCTGACAATGCAGAGCCTCACTTCATTTGTGGCAATGAAATGTTTATTCTACATCATTGATGTTTGAGTTCAATGGGGATCCTTAGATGAAAGTGACATGGAAATTTTCCAGAAAGCAATATTTAAGCAGACATTTTAATGAAGATGGACCACCCTACTGGCTTTAAGAATGCTGCCTGTAACAGGACAAGTTCTCTTTTTTTTGCCAAAGCCATAAGTCTAACTAACTGCCCAAAGGCCTATCCTTAGATGCTTGGAGAGCAAAGGGAACTATTCATTTCTCTTTGTCCACCGCATCCTACAAGGTGACCCAACTGCTCAGCCTGTCCCAGGCTTGTGGGTCTTCCCTTGCCAGCACCATAAGATTTCCATTAAAAATAAAGACCCTAAAGGTTCACTGCACATTCAAACACTCATCCATAGCAAAGCAAGAGGGCTCTGAAATGCCCTGACACTTCCATCTGAATACCTCTGTCCTGCTTTCCCTTCCTGCATTTTCACTGCAGAAATTATATGACCTTGCCTTTACATGGTCAAATCTACATACTGTTGACAGTCAGTTTCTTTTTTTCACTTTTTATTTTTCTGCACGTCCTCTTTCACCGACTTTCTCCACTGACCTGAGAAACTTGAAGCTATTTTCCCCTGCACACAGACAACGACAGTCTTTATGCATTCCTTGTGATGCACCAATTTTCTGAACAAAATTCCATCTATTGTTTTCAGCAATTGATCCCTGGGCTAAAATGGGAAAACAGAATAATCCCTCATTTAAATGATCAATGGAAAGGAATGACTGGGAGAAAATGTTGATCGCTGCCACAGCCCTAATCATCCGAAGTGTTAGTGCAATTCAGAGACGGAAGGAGGGGGGAGAGATTTACAACATGAGGAGCTCCCAGGGACGGAGGTCTGTAAGGAATGGCTCCCATATGGAACTGGAATGCTTTGTACACCCTGGTTTGGCAATTAAATTTACAAGGTGTTGCTAAGTAGCGGCATCCCTGTAAACTCAGCAAACGTTGGAGATGCTGTTACAAAACTGAGGACTTCTTTTATTGCTTCTCACATTTCAGTAGGGGAAAAGTCATTAGCAGAAGGCTGTTCTTTGTACATACTCTCCATTTGGGAAGGAAAGAAGGAAGATATTCCAGTAAGGGATCTGTGAGTGAGTACAGCACGGCCCATCAGTGAAGGCAGATTTTTCAGCAGAAATAGAACAAAATAAGTATTTGGATCTGAATTAAAAACTATGTGTCTAAAATGAGTAGGCAGTGATTTACTTACACACATACACACAGACATATATATATATATCCGTGTTTCCCCTTGGAACAAAAACTGCCTTTTAAATTCTTCTCAGTCAAGTTTTACTGACAAACTTGTTTGACGGGCATCAGGGACCCAAAGCAAGCTTCAAAGGAAAAAGTAGCCATCACTCATTCTTCATTGGATTTCTATGACAGAATGATCAAATTCTGTAGAACCTGGCATAAGCACATCATTATCAAACCCTGCTTTAGCATTTCTTAACTGATCACGGAGGCTGAGGTCCTTGGTGACTCCTGTTTTCTGGCACTGTTTGTAGTTATTTGACCTTTTCTCAGTGGATAATCCACACAAAAAGCCCTAATTACTTCCCCAGCTTTGAGCAGTCCAGCACTGTGAATAATCAATGACACTGATTTAGGTATTGCACAATCAGATGCTTATGGTGTTTAAAGAACATTTTTCCATTGACCTGCCACAGCCGCAGGACAATACCAAGCACTGAAGTTGCTGCTGTAATCACAAGCTGACCAAGTGACCTTGGGGGTCTGAAGTTGATTACTGAGGCCTTGATTTGAACGGATACAACACATTTTTAATGATTTCTTTATTTTTATTTTCTTACAACAGCACTTAATCAGGGTGCACCTAGCAAAATGCTTGTGTACTGACAGAATCAGAGCAAGATTTATCCACAATCACAGCTGCATAATTTTTTTTTTTTTTTTATCTTTATATCACCTCAATCCTAATTTTTGCTGTTAGAATGCGCAGTGCTGTAGGAAATCTCTTTTGCCGTGTTGAATTTAGATTTATCTTTTAAAAATAACACAGTTATTTTAAAAATAACACAGCTCTCAATTGTCCAATTCCTTCAAAAGAATTGAAGTATGAGTACAGTTCATTCTTTAATCTCCCATCCTTTGCATCTCCCAGAGGACATTGCAGTCTCCTTTATAAATACAAATTCCTGTTGGGTGTATTTGTGCAGTCACAGACTACACAATCCAGAGAGACATTTCAGGATGGCAGGAAGCAAACAGCACAATTCAGAGGCAGAAAAATTCTGGCGAAGAGATATCGAAAGTGCTCTGAATAACTCAGCATTCAAGATTTATATTGCTCCTGGTGACTTCAGTTTGCATACCTCAGCTCTTGAGGCAAATAATCCAGCTTTCCAGTAACTTTTGCCAATGTAGTTTGGTAATATTTTTAGAACAAACTGTTTCTGAACAGTTTCCAACGAACTGAGCACAAACATGTTAAGTATGTGTTTCTTCCATAAATACATTCTATGTGAAGAAAATTTCAGCTCAATGAATGTTTGTTTCTAGAGTATCACAAACAGTGCTAAAAGCTGTTTCTTTTTAATCATCAACACACTAATGAAAAACTGGTTATGTTTAGTCTGCAATGAGGTTGGATATTAGAAAAAACTTCTCCAAAAGAGTTGTAGAGCACTGGAACTGGCTGCCCGAGGAGGTGGTCTGTCCATAGAGGTGTTCAAGAAACACGTAGATGTGACACTGAGGGACATGATTTAATGGGCAATACTGGTGATAGGTGGATGGTTGGACTAGGTCATCTTAATGATCTTTTCCAATCTTATTTATTATATGATTCTTTGATTCTATGAAAAACTGATTTTTTTATCTGAAAGGAACTATTAAAGGAACTATTTAATATTAGTTAATCAATGCTGAAATAATCGGCAACAGCACAACCTCTTTTTTTTCTTCTGATTGACTAATTCTGTGTATTTTCAGTGTGCTGGGATATTGGCAACTCCCATTTGTCGTGATGTCCCATCGGATGGCTAAACCAAGACATAGAACTGTGCCCAGCACCCCGTGAGAGGCACAGCCCCAGGTGAGGACCAAAGTGCATGTCCTTGTCTGCCACTAGTGAGCATGGAGGGCTGGAAGATAGCCCCTTGCCCATGGCCTTCTTTGCCAGGTGGTTATGTTTACATGCTCTGCTGAAAGAGAGTTATAATGGCATTTAGGTCTTCAGTGTTTTTTCAGTCCCAGAGAAGGAGCAGTTTTTCAATGGAACAATCGGTCTGAGCTGAACATGATGTTGGAGAAATGCCCTTCCTTCTTGAATGCCAGTGCTTAAATTCTTCTAAAAACTGCTCTACCTTTACAAATAAGGTATGATTACAGCAGCCAGGGTGTACTGGATGCACCTTTCCTTTGTTAATATGTAGACAAATTGTCTTTACCCTGTGCCGAATTCACTGAGCTGAGCTGAAACTTAATTGAAATAAATATTGCTCTTCCCAGCATCGCAACTGTTCCTCTTCTAAATCAGATAAAAATGTGAAGGAGAAATGGAGCTTTATCACCTCCCCCAAGATCCAAATGTTTCAAGTACTTTAATTTCTCGTGTTCAAATTATTGGTTGTCCATTATCTTTGGTGGTTTCCTGAGATGAAAGAAGGGTAAACAGTCTCACAAGTGATCGTGGTCCATATCCTGCCTTGGGAAGCTCTTCTCAGAAGGGCTGCAAATCAAACAAAACCTTCCTAATGAAAAAGGCACTCGCTTGCTGAGCTGTGAGCAGCCTTTCCATGTAACATAGTGATTAAAAAATGATATCTAAATAACAGGCACTTCACTATCACATTCTGTAGTAGTGCTCAAGAGATACAGTCCCTGAGTGTTTACACACCAGTACAAACAGTGATAAGACTGTTGATTCTGCTAGAAACTACCATGTTAAGTAGTAACTCAGATGAATAGCGTATTTTTGGTGCATTGATTCCAATCAGATAAAAGCTGTGTGATTCAGAGTAGAAGTACAAATAAGTGGCACATCTCTGCATTTCATGTGGGGCCAAATACACATTCTTACACAAATCAGCGGGTGCCTAAAGGTTTGACTGAAGTTGTTGATTCTGTAATAATTCTGATAATTCTTTAAATGGTGGTTCCTAAAAGGAGGAACAAAGCACCATTTAGTGTTGTTGGGAAGTTGGACTATGCACAAAGATCCTGACTTGCAGGGGAAGGGGAAGTTTATGCTGCTGTTCATCTGATGGAAGAGCTGGCTTTGTTATTTTACACCAAGGGCAATGACAAATCTTTTATACACCTCCTTCCCTTTGCATCTCTTGTCCTCTGCTTTGTTCTGCTTTCACTCTTAATGGAGAGCAACACGTCTTACGCCTTGTGGCACATACACAGCTGCTGAGAAAGGCCCTAAAAAAAAGACATTTCACCATTTTATGCCTAATTTACATTTCCACAAAATACTTCTGAATCCTTCCAGAAAATAAATTCTTTAGAATGAACGCAAAATGCAACATTAGGAAGTACATGCTTCCTAAATATAATGTCCTCATTTTTCTCTTCTGCAAGAAATTTATTGTGTCATCAGATCTGACTGAAATTTACAGTTACCCATAATGTTATGTTGATATATTTGATTTATTTTTTTATTGCATTGTGGAATAGAAAATGTGTTTATGGCTTTGTCCTATTAATATTTTCACAGGAACTTAATCAATACAGATTTTAACCAAGAAAGTTTGCAGTTCTTCTGTTCTGACAGTAATCTCCCCATATACTTAATCATTTTGGCAAAAATAATTTTTCCTCCAGATAAATTTCCCTTTCAAAGCTTATAGAGATGCTACTTACTCAGAAAAAAAAAAAAAAAAAAAAAGGAAAGAAAAGAAAAGAAAGAAGAAAAAGAAAAGAAAGCAAACAATCCTGAGAATCATTTCTTTTCATTTGCATGAGAATTCTTACGCATTTTCCCAACATGAATTTAAGATCAAACTTGCTATGGAAGTTTTTGGGTTTTTTTTACTTAGCATGTTTCTGGGCTTCATTTGTAGATGATGCTGAGATTTTTTGGGTTTTCTCACAGTTAAAAATCTCTTTTGTTGTAGACAACACTTTATGTTCTCAGATTAGACAGTGGAATGTGTTCCAGAACATTTATGCTACAATGGAAAGGAGACAACCAAGGAGAAAGAGCTGCCTAGCATCACCCAAATCTAAAGTGTATCAGTGGTTGTGATTGTGGAAAACCATGTAGCAGGTTTCAGCAGGATTGCTTCCTTCTTTCACACGTGGACAGCCTTCAGCATGGACCAAATCACTCAGCAGAGATTTTAAATGAGAATAAGAGCATTTATTAAAGCTGTGATTAAAAGAAAGAGAGAAAGAAAGAGAAGCGAATTAATTGAGATTTCTCAGACATATTTAAAACAGACATTCCAGGTATTAGAATTTTGGGTCTCACTTCTGGCTCCTTTGCCCACATTGGCAGATGTTTATTCCACACACACTGAAATCAATAGCCCAGCTGTATAATATTTCTAAGCTGGACTGTTGCCAGGGTGCATATAAATATTTTATTGTACTCAGAGCTCTGGGAAGAAGATGGAAGTAACAAGGCAATTTAGAGAGGGGCTATTCAGTTTATCGGTGGTTCCAATCTTGGAAACTTCTTTTTCATAACCAAAAATGGGAAATTCTTGGCTTTTTATTAGCTGCACTTGCGGAATTTTGGAGAGAAGCAGTCAGGTTGCAGTGCCATTCCACAAGCTGGCTTTGAGGGCAGGGGGACAAAGAG
Organism: Phasianus colchicus; assembly: GCF_987193195.1. Taxonomy (NCBI): domain Eukaryota; kingdom Metazoa; phylum Chordata; class Aves; order Galliformes; family Phasianidae; genus Phasianus; species Phasianus colchicus. The sequence goes on along the minus strand of NC_143441.1, from coordinate 21,302,197 downwards.
CAAGCTGTCTGTGTGGTGATGTGTACCTTCCAGGCCTGTGCTTTGCTCTTTATGCATTTCTAATCATAGCTTTTCATGCCAGAATTTCTTTAAAATGTACGAATAAAAATGTGTTCTCAAGAAAAATGTTTTAGTTTTAATACAAGCCAATATAATTGCATACAAAGTCTTCTTTGCCTTCAGCTAGGTCTGCTCTGCAGTTTTCCTTTTTTTTTTTTTTCGCTGTGGCCAATATTTACACAGTACTACAGGAAACGACACTTTTTCTGAGTTATAGACACTCATAGCAGTAAATTCAGTCTGAATTTTAAACTACATTTGGGTTTGGTCACTCTTCTGTATAACAACATGTGAGCAGCAAGGGAAGCTGAGGAAGGTAATCATCAGGGACACCAAAGTACAGCATGGCTTATCAGTATGAGGAGTAGGTTGTCATTCTGTCAGTTTGCTCCCTGGTCAGTCCCCTGTCAGTCTGTCTGTCCGTCCTCCCCCTTCTATGAGCTCACCCACCCTCATCTGGTTTTGTCCAGATCTGAGAGGGATAAAGATGTAAGAGATATTAAGTACTTAAGATAGTCCTGAAAATGATCAATCTGAGAAAGGGCTGTGCTCAGCTCCCACCAGGGAACCCAGGCACCAGACACAATGCTGCACACAGGCAGCCTCAGCTGCCCCACAGAGAACTTCTGTTACCTGCATAAGGTGAACACAGCTTGTTCTCATAAAATGCACCTGCAGATCTTTGATAACGGCTCACCTGTACTCTAGGGTACCCAGATTGCTGCAAGATCATCCAGTCCAACCGTCCACCTGCCATCAATATTTCCCCACTAAACCACGTCCTTCAGTGCAACACCAAAACATTTCTTGAATGTATGACCATGCTCAGACATTTTTAGGAGATTTCTGTTAGCTTGGCATGGTTGCTGTGTGCCAGGAACTCACATTGTCTCTCTTTCACCTGCAAAGATATGCAATTAAATCACAATGCCAACACCTGCTGGATTGCTTTTCCATCATGCCATACCTATATCAATCTGTATCAGCTCAGCACTGCCACCAACACTGTTTTTCTGCATTCTTCCAAAGTCACAATCATTCACTTATCTCAAGGAGATTTTCCTTACCATGTCATGTTAGTAGAAAGAGCACGTGTGAGTATTCTCATTAATAAAATTGAGACAACTGATTTTAGAGTCTGCAAGCTGAGTAAAAATATGGCATAGCTCAAAAGTGCTTTGTGTTTTCTTTGTGAGGTGGCATCCTTCAACCTTGAAAAATACGAAGTATAAAAAGGAGTCAGAACTGTATTACAAAGGTGTTTCATTTAGACATCAGTGTTAAGAGGGGAAAGGATTAAACCATCTTTCTGTATTAATCCACAGTATGCTTAAACAGAAGAAAAAATGTCTTGACTGTTCTGAAATAAAAATAAATAAATCACCAAACTTGGTAGGAATTCATCAATTTATGCAGCTGGACCAAAACCAATTTTTGTAGAGGACAAAAATATTTTTTTGCCAATTTGGCCCAACTGTATTCAGTACATCGTATGAGCACGGGGCCTCGATGCCATTGTGTTCTGCCTACCACAGCACTATCACTGCTGGAAGAGATAGCACATGGTGGTCTCAGTCCTGATGGTTGCATGGAAGGGAGGGAGCTGGGTCTGAGTGTGCCGGACCCTCGCTATCTGTCCCTGCCAGCCACGGGCAGCTTCCAGATAAACCCATCATCCTGACAGGGCAAATCAGTGCTGAAAGGCTGTGAGATCTGAGGAGCTTTGCCCCACTGATACGACAGAGTCATCCCTGATAAGCAGCAGTGCTCTGTTTCCCCTGAGCTGAGGCTGTGCTCCAGCCCTCGGGTTGGGCCACACACGCTGCACCGGTGATGCCAGCATTTTAGGCTGAAGTGGCCAGATGGGCATGGTCTCTTCAGTAGGAGCACTGCAGTCCATTCCCTTTCCTTATCGTGAGATATTCACACTGAAATGAATATTTTTCCTAATAAAACTACGCTTCTGATGGGGTGGAAGACGTAGTGTATTTTTGGGACAGTTCAAATGGCACATTTTTAATACGTGGTCAAAACACAGTGTTCAGTGTTAATATGAATTCCTTCTGAGTTCACACTCAGGGTTATACCTATTTAACTGGAAAAACGGGTGCAAAAATTTGTGTCCAAGCAAATCCGTAATACCTAGTATCTGCTAAGTGATTCAGGCTGTGGTAATAATTAAATTGCAAATTTGCAAGGTTTGATTGCTTGATTTCAATAAGGAACAAGGATAAATAATCCTATCTGTAAACACAAGAGTAGTAAAAGACACAACTTTCCACTCAAGATCCTTTACATAGTTGCTTGTGTAAAGGACACTTCCCATTTCATGAATTGAGATATTAAACTTCAAAAGGGGCTGATATAGATGACCATTTGGACTTTTCTCACAAACTCTTATCATGACTATGAATTATTTTCTAGCGTTCCAAACAGAAGCATTCCCACAGGAATGACAAATTAGTTGATGGTGCTGCAGGAGAAGCTTTGCAGTCCTCCTCTTTTGAAGTCCTTAATGATGTGAGCTTCTCAGTGCTTCAGTCCTGGCTGCTGCTCACCCCATTCATTTAAAAGTTAGGTGCAGTGAAAATTATCCATTGCCTTTTCTTCCTTTACCCCTGCTGCCCAGAGCTGTGACCAGATGCAAACGTGATGATGTGCCTGTGCATGCCACTGTTGCTGAACTGTAAGCGAAGCAAGAGAAAAGTCTGATTTCGAAAATAAACCCAAGGTGCTTGATGAGTGAAATGTCAAGTAGATTCATGTCTGGCAAAGGACTCTTCCTTGTCCATCATCATCCAATCAATGACACTTGAACCTGGGTTGACCAGGTCACCACACCAGCCCTGCTCAAAGCAGGGGGAAATTTATAGGTCACTTTTTTGAATGACAATTAGTACAAGAAGATATGGTAATCCCACTGCCTTTCAAAGCCTTACTGTTTTACCATGCCAAAGTCCCAGTGTACCATGCGCAGCAGCATACCTGCTCTCTGTGTTCTTTACATGAGGAGAAACAAAAGACCTTTAGGAAACTGTCTCTCTAGTGGCTGTTGTCTGATTAGAAAGTCCTCAGGGGATTAGCAGTATGAATTTCACAGCTTGTCCCTCCTGCCCCGCTGCATTAAGGTTAGAAGGATGTGCTTAGATCAAATCACGAGGAGATTAAAGGAAAAGAAACCCCAGAGCAATTCTCTTTTGCATTTGAATGAATATTTGTAGTCAATAGTCATTTACCATTTCTTTTAAAATATGCTTGAGTTTTAGCGAAGCAAAGTTCAAATGTTGCCATGAGACACCAATATCTTATACTTCCATTTTAGATTAGTTATATCATTTACAGTTAATTTGTTATACTTGTACATATTTGCTGTTGCATGTAATCCTTCAATTTGCTCACGAGATTTCATCGAGTCCCCAAGAAGATCAAAAGCTTTAAAGGTTTTGTTTGCATTTCCATGTAAGACTTAGTACTTTCTCACTGCAAAATGGCCTAGAGAGCATTCTTTAAACCCATGTTAACTGTCAACAGACAGAGCCTGCAGGGGACATCTTTGAGGTGTGCACGATCAAACAGAAATATATTTTAACCTTTTGTACAACAAAGTGTGGAAAAAAATCCAATTTCCTATGAAACTCTCAGTACGCTGCCTGTGAAATCTGTTCTACCAGAGATGCTCTTTAAAGGGGCAAATGACGCAGATGGGTTTCTTTAGCAAGGAGCTGTAAAGGATGTTTTTAAAAGCACAATATGGTACTAAAAGGAGAAATATGGGAAAATGCTGTTCTAAGGTATATTTATTTATATCTGCATCTGTTACCGAATCGCTGTAATAAGAGATGGTCCTGGCATCAGCACCGTTATGCTAAGTAACATCATAAGTCAAGCCACTGATTCTTCACAAAGGGAGAAATAAATCTCACTTAATGCAAGCAGAGAGAAGCATGGCTGCAGGACTGATAGGCAAGGAAAACCACACTGGATTCATTTCTGCTCCCTTCTGCAGCTGGGTAACATTATTTCTGTGACAGGGTGCAAATGAAAACCAAACTTAATCCACTGCACTTCAGAACTTAGGTCATCAGGTGGTGAAACAGTAAAAAGGGAACATAGACTGTGGAACAGAAGGTGATCTAAGACTGGCCAGCATTTTGGAGTACGTGGCTTTTCATTGTAGACACCTCACAAACTGACTGCCTTTCAAAGGGAGCAGCTCACTTGAAGCACTGCAGCAGATTCAGACTCCTTCTCGTAGATCTTACTAAGGGAGATAGCCATCGATAAAGAAAACCCTTAGAAACATTGCGTGAAAAGAGCAAACCAATTGTTTACTGCAGCTTGGATATATCAAGTTTGTCGGCTATGTGTTCTGCCATACAGTGTATTGAGCATTGCAGCCCAACACAGAAAGGGTTGAGCACAGTGATTAAAATAGCACTACATAGGCAGCTCTATGGATGAACAACTGTAGTGAACAGAGTCAGCTCCAGGCTTTTGGGGACCTTGGGAGCATTTTCCCAAGGGTCCAAAGGGTCTCAAGAAAAGCCCATCCCCAGAGATGAGCAATGCTCCCTAGCTGAGTGTGTGGTTACATGAACTTTCTCACTGACTGAAGAGCTTTCCCAGAGGTCAGTGGTCTCTCAGTAGTGCTGTTTTAGCTGTGAGGTTGCGTCCAAACCCATGTCAGTGCAACGACTTGTTCTTTCTGATTTAATTTGTTAACAGTGCTTTTGGAAGAATTCAGTCTAGAATAACTCACAATTAGGCACATAGCAAAGCAGCACTAATAGTTGCTCTTTTGCAGCTGATGGGGTGATGAACAGAGAGACAAAGGAGGAAATGAACAAGGAGGTTAAGGCAAGAGCTGGAGCCCCTTGAGCTGCCTTTGCTGCTGGAGAAAAATACTCATCTTTCACATTCCTAAACCTCGAAGCCATCAAGATTACTCACCTCTTACACTGGCAAATGCACATTTGCCTACAAATAATGTTAGCAATATGGCTTCCAGCTAGTGTTCGGGTCAGATAGGAAGCCCTGCATGGCAAACAGGAGCAATCAACGCAGATAAATGATGCCTGCTTTCATTCATGTCTAGGTATTTTGGAGATGCAGCTGATAGCCAATCTCACTTGCTTGTATTTATGCAAGCCACATTTATATGGTTAGCTTTTGGTTGATTGATTTTGTACTTCTGCTTGTTTGGGTTTTGTTAGGTTTATTTCATTTCATGACAATATGGCTGATTTATTTCTGACAACAGTAGCAGTTTAATGCAAAACATTATTGAAAGCTTCATATAACTTATGTTTTTAATTTCTGCAAATACCACCTAGATGCTGTAGGGAAAGACACTATATAAATCTTAAAGTTAAATAAATATTTACTGTACAAGTGACTTGTGTTAATGAATATTGCAGAAGGAGCAGAGCACGCAGATTCACCAGGAAACAACAGCACCATATAAAACACCACCCTTGAGTGAGAACAAATTTGTCATAGGGTCAGAATCGCTGTTGCACAGTTTGTTCAGCTCAGACTGCGAGGTGATGGCAGCACAGCTTTCATTAAAGGGTGGTCAGCATGGCTTGATGAGTAAATTCATCTCAGCAAAAAACAGTGCAAGGAGAACATGCAAGAAAAAATAACAGTTGAAAAACAAGAATGAAGGTACAGTTCTTTCCACATGACTTGTGCTGCTCTTCTGTTTGTCTGCATTTCTGCACCACTTTCTGCAGTGTAGTATCTTAAAACCTTCCAGAAGTTAAGAGAGAAAACAGATTTGAGCTGCATACCCCTTCTCTATCCTTTATCATAGGAACAATACAAAGATATCCAAACTGGTGACTGGGAGGCTTTAAGATACTACTTGTTTTCATCAGTCTTGTTTTAGAAATTAAAGTCTACGTGGCCAATGCCATGAAAACCATTGTCCCATACTCCTTTTATATCTTCCCTGTGCCTTTTGTTGTGTGGTTTTAGGTTCTCTTTCATTCATCCACCAACTGTAAAACACCTGAGTTTATGTAAATTATCATTGTTTTGAATTTTATTGCTCCATTTCCCCTCAATTTATCTGGATTTCTTCACTTCCTTGGTACATTCTTCCCCCTCATTTAGAGATGAATAAAATGTGATCCCCTGTGGACCTTTGCTGGTTGCTCCCTTTCATGCGCTTTGAACTTTAAGCAATGATCAACAAATACTGGGGATTTTTGTTATTGTTATTCTCTCTCATGTGCCCTTGAATTTTTTTTTTTTTTTTTGCCATACTTGAAGATGGAGCATTTCATATCTATAATGTTCAAAATTAGTCTCTAAAGTTCAAGGCATCTTACAGCCAGTAAAATTGTAGATGTTGTGATTTTGTCTGGTAAGGCTCCAAAGTGAGGTTCCTTTGTTTTTACCAATATAGAAAAGATCCCAAATGAAAGACCATTCAATAAAAATGGAGGATTTTCATCTCCGAGAGCATTTCACAGAGCTTTTGTTTCAAAATCTCACATTTCTGGTGCTGATTTAATGGAACAAAGAATGATAACACATTTCTGAAGCTAGAGGAAAACTAATCAATAGCATTCTGCATGCCCCATAACGAGACATAGTTCAAAGTATTCCCTGCCATTGTCTCAGATTGGAAGCTGGTGTTGGATAGGTGGTGAAATATCTCTTGGATAAAACTCAGGCGGTATCTGCATCTTTGATGTAGAACTTTTATGACTCCTCCAATGCTTTGTAACAAGCTCGATTTGCATTCCAAGGCACTCATACCGGTTGCTGATATCTTGAGTAGGAGTTCAAGCCCCATTGAAGGATCTCACTTAACATCAGTGTGAGCTGTAACATGCTTCCCTTTTCCTGTTGACCTCCTCTTGGAGGTTAAAGTTGAGTAGCTGAACTTTAGCTGCTGCCTAGATATGTGTTGAGTGTTTGATACACACTGTCATCGTAAGTCTACAAGTAACAGTGGAGCATGTTGCCTTTGAGTATTTTTACACATTTTCTGATAAGTTATTGAAGATGCAAACATTTCTGAACTCCTTTCCCAGATATCAGATGCGAGGGTAACTAATACTTGAAGCAAAGGTAGAAAAAGATTTTCTGAAAAAAATTCTGAAGACTAAAAGAAACACATGTACACTTGGCATTTTTAAAAAAGCAAAAGTCAGAATTGAGAGCTTATAATTTAAAACCATATTAGCACAGTTTTAAATCACTCTCTCGCACTATTCTGCTGACAACGAGCAGATGAAAGGCATTTTCTTCATCATCAGATGTGTCGATCCTGAGAACATCACCACTGCAGTATGAAACTCAGTTTACACAGACAAGTTGGGCTGGTCAATTAATGGCAGTAGCACTTGAAACTGCGACCAGTGCAGACTATGCAGTGCAAAAAGGTATGAACAAGTAGTGACATTCAGGCTTGAATCATTTTTTTGCTATTTTGTTGGTGAATTCTACAGAGGGACTGGAACACAGAACACCACAAATAATATTAGTGACAAAATTCATGTCAGGTGAGAAATCCTTATGAAATGTAGTGAGAGGAAATATTTTGATGGTGATAGAGGAATAGAAGAGATAAGAACACGCTATTTTGCTACAGCTATCTTTCCATTGATGTCCCAGCACTTAACTGTGACTGACTAGTTCATGTGTGCTGTATCCCAGTCTCTCAGGTAAATCATAAGTAAAGCAACAAATCCTTGAATTGGAGCTGGTAAAATTTTAAGACTTGCCTAAATAATAACAGATATTTTCAAAGGTCCTGGGAAAGTCAGACCAATTTCCTGAAAATCAGTAAGAACTCAATGCCTGGTCCCCTGCAAAACTCCCAGAAGACGAAAGCAGCATGATCACATGTTAAATTAGCCACATTAATGCCTGGCCTCTTAGCATTTATTACCTACAGCTATGCAATAAACCCCTTACATCTACCCTATCCTCAGTCTAGATGTTATGCCTACAACGTGGGGAAGTTATGAATTCATACTGTCTTCTTCCAGACCAGCTGAACCAGTGTTGGGAACAGTTTGCTGCTGCTGTTTCTCCAAACTCTTGCAGAAGAAGGCAGAAAGGAATTGAGCAAGGCAGAAGAGCAAAGAATATGGAAATATCATCAGCAGTGCTTGGAAAGAAGAAAAGGAAATGCAGGAAATCTCATTGTACTCTTCACATAGATAACAAAAGTGAGGAGAAGCAAACTGGAGAGAGAGAGCAACAGATAAATTCAGGGTTTTGGAGTAAGAGAAAGCAGCCATTTTATCTCAACAGACAGATAGGATATCATGGAGAAGGCTTGAACATCTGAGCACCGCAGAGATTCAGAGTTGCCCCAATGAAATTTAAGCCCATGGTGATATAAGGCTACCCTGCCACTTAGCAGCCCACTGCACAGAATTAATGCTAGGTGTATTTTATCTAGACACAGAGCAACTGTCATTAGGTATGGAACTCCTATTCTACTCCATGATATAGAACTTGCACACTTGAAGTGCTAAACTTGATTTGAACTGTTGCTGCTTATATATGAGGGAAAAACAATATTCTCTGCTAAGAAGAGAGAATTTGCTAGGTAGTATTTAAATCAGAAGGGAAGATAGGTTTCCCTTAATCTTACTGCCCCATCTGATATTCTGTGAAAAAATCCATACTATAAAATACATGGTATTTTTTGTGTGTTGCTGAGCATCTTTATCTGTTCCTGTGACAGATCCATCCTCTTTTCAACTGTTTTGTTTTTTGTTGTTTTTTTTTTTCCACTGGCCTAAGTTAACTGGCTTTGTCAGAATTACCCTACAATGACTTTGTATAAGGGCAGAAAATTTAGCTCAATGACCTCAGCTCTGGGTGAAATTATTCAGCTCCTTGAATGCTGAGCCTGCTGTAAGGAAGAAATGGAGTATCAAGGGAGATTTTTTTTTTTTTCCTGCTGAGACCACTTCTCTGCCTCTGCTTTGGATGCAGTGAATTTATTCATTCTAATGAAATTTTAAACATGAAACCTAATGAGTTTCTCTTTTGCTGCTGACTGTTTAGATAACATTATCTACAATGGTACTGGAAATGGGGTTACACTACCATATTTCCTTTATTTGCTAGAATACCCCTGAATCTAGTTTGACTTATGCAATTGTTTTTCTTACTATGACTAGCATGACAGAGAAGACAGTCCTAATGCCTTAACACCCATAAAAAGACAACCATTAATTTCAGTGCTGATAGTTTCTTCTTCTCATTCCAATTGCTAGCAAGACATTTGATAAAAACCTTCCATGTAGTTCTTTCCCTTTATCCCTTTAAGTACACGCATATTCTCTCATCACTTAACATAATTCACAGTAGAAAAAGGTCATAAACAGAAAAAGACATTTTTTGAGCTTAGACAAATAAGATCAGTTAAGCAGAAATGCAAATATTAGTTCAGTCTTTGTCTAATCTTTTTGAAAGTTATGACTTCACCGTTGCACAGCTTAAACATTAAAAAACCTAGGAGATGTGCTGTGAATACATTAGTTTTAAATAGCAAAGGTGGGACAGGAGCTTCTCTGAGTTTCAGGTGGATGATGGATGAAGCTCTTAATATATTTCAAGTTAATACTAAAATATCTTCTAGTATTTTAAATAAGAAATCACATGTCTCACTTGCACTTCTGATCATTAATGGCATTTAATGTAGACTTTTATTCTTGCATGTAAAAATGGTTTTCCAAATCACACACTGAGGATTTCAACATATCTGCAAAAATATGTGCACTTTTAGGCCAAAAACAGGCATAAATCTTGAAATTCTGAGCGTGCTTGTTTATAACATGTCCACTTGCATCCATTTTGCTTCAGGTTTATTGATACAACCTGACTAAGTCACTCATTTACTACCTTATGTGATCAAAACACAGTAGAATCAGTCTGCAAAGTCATCCATCTGTGATTCCCAGTGTTTTAAAGTTTTTATGCGAGTGCTGCCATCCTTCTACTGTCCACTTTTGCTGTGATGTATTTATAAACCAAAATTATGTTATGCTTGAACAGATAATATAGAAGAACAGGGCTTTGGTCCGTCACAAACCTTATGTATATCATAGCACACTAAGAATTCTAGGTTTGTTTATTTACTGACAAATGAGCTTGTACAGCTACTTACACCAGAATTCTGTAAGGTTTTCATGAAGTCTGAACAGCTATAACACATCTTTCCAAATAGGCCATGTCTTTCTTAATATTAAGACTGAGTCCAAAGATGTTTAGTGTTAATTAAATTGCTGTTTCATTGACCTCCATTCAACCTCTCCAATTTTTCCAGCAAAGGAGAAGACATCTAACTTTACTGAAAACATGTCTGTGTTTTTGCAACCTATTATAGGCAGTTTAGAAGTATTCCAGAAAACTCCAGAGGCTAGTGGGCAAGAAAATAAAATCCACTCTTCTAATCTAACCTGTTTCAAAGACCTATAGTTTAAGAGACGCAAGAATTCTAGACTAAGGTTAGTCCAGGGTGTAAGAGGATCATAAAATTTTGGACTTTCATTGAGCTACATATATTTGTAGTCATAGCAAATATGGCTTTGTCCATTCATTGCAACAATTCATTTTTAGCACAGACTGCAAAATGGATTCTTGAGGTGCCTTCAACAAATATATTCATAATTCAAAAGAAAATCCTTCCAAAACTTCATAAAAAGACTCAGCTTCAAGCTGTAGTAGTTTGAGGAAGAAGGAAGAAAAGAAGAAGGAGAAAAGTAGAATGAAGTGACTATACTTCTCAGTGCAGTCAAAAGAACACCTCCAACTTCTGCACACGGTTCTTGGTTTCTCCAAGCAGACATAGTGACAGCTTCTGTACTTGTCAATTAAGCATTCTTGATTCAACAGTTACAAAAGACGACCACAACAGGGATCTTCTGACAACTTATCAGTCATACTAACAGTTGTCAAGCGCCAAAAATATAGCCAGTGCTGCTTGCTTTTCATGTTTGTCCATACATCAGCTCTAAAAACTCAACCATGGAAAAGCATAATACTTCCGATTGGATTGGTTGTCCAGAGAGGTGCTGTATCACTGAATTCTACTGTTGAGGTTCAATGGAGTGATGGAAGACAGATTTCCTCGCTTGCTGTCCACTCTCAGCCTTTGTTAAATTTCTTATATTTTATTTATATCAATCCATATAAGCACAATTCCAAACCATAACAAGTCTGTATATCATCTGAAATTATTTCAAATTGAAAAGCTTTAATCTTCATAACATTTGTTTATAAATATTATATAAATTGTGCTTATTCTAGTATCTGACTTTGCTTAGCATCCATCTAGTTATTTTACTTCTTGCTTCAATTAATAGCTTTTTTTTATTATTATTATTGATTAAGGTTGTTTTGAATTCAGAGGAGACAGATTGTACTGTTATGCCCTAAAGGGAAGCTTTAAAGTAGTGGGATTATATTATGCAAATCATTTAAAAATATTTTTAAACAGGCATTACTTCAGCATTTAGATATCGGCTAAAGCAGCTTTAATATGCAAGACAGGATGTTAGGTGCTTAGCTGATCCAAATGCCAGTCTATAGATTTGAAAGACTAAAGATCACATCACTGGGAGGTTGACAGAAGTGACACTTTGCAAAGTGCCAATGATTTATGCCAATGTCTTGCTTGATGATACTGTTATAGACAGCACTGTCATTACAAAGTCCCTAACGACTTCAGTCTACATTTATGGTGCACAAATTATAGGTGAGCCCAAAGATCGAAACCTTCCTGACTTTTAGATTTCAATGACCAAGTAATTCTCGCTAGGTTCGCTTCTTGTTTGTTGCCTGACACTTTCCACTCACTTCTGTTTTAGCATTATAATTAAGTCACATCAACAAGGGTAACTTATACATTCATTATATGTTACTAAGTCTTCTTTAGCAAATATTATGCAAATTACACTCAACCTTCTTTTTCAGTAATAGTTCCCCCTCTCAACAAGCAGTAATACAGCTCTGCAGGGTACTGAGGTCTTGTGCAGGTGGTTGGGTACTCTGAGTCAGCTGTGTCCATGCTGGGGGGAAAGATGCTCAGGACTGGGGAAGATCAGGCCTTCTCCTAAAGAGCATCTCATGCTATTACAGACCTCCTTCAATGATCCTGTGAGATATAATTTCATATACTAAAAACACTGTTCATGTACATTATTCCCACTTTAGTCAGGCCTGAAATGACTACTACACTAAAGCAAATTACAGCTTTTTTTTTTTTTTTAAACTATTGTTCTCTTCAGTGATACAGTAGCCCTAGTAAGACAGAAATCAAGGAATGTGTTGCATGCAGCATATAGAAGCTCCCAGGTAATACTATCTATAAATTGATAGTATCAGAGAATGATGGTTTGATCTGGAGATAAATTATTTTTCCATGGCCATCTAGAATGGCTAAGAGTTCCTCTGCTCTAGCACTTAGCAAAGCTGACCATGAAGCAGAAGAGGAACACATAAGACCTGCTGATGAGTCTCAAAACACTGGGACATTCAATCACTGAGGGAAGCTCCAGAGGGAAAGCTGCAGTTAGATAAGCCATGAGATTCAAATTTCCCAATCAGAGATGTGATCTTCCTTAGGGCATAATTGTTGGACAGTACTGAATGAAGTTCAGTTGTTTTAAAATAATGCAGTCCATCAAGCAATCTTCTTCAGTGTCTATGTTCTGTCTTAGTGCTGAACAGGAGAAACATACATCCTGCAGAAACCTTTCAATCTAAACACACTAGAAAGCATCCAATTGCTTTGGTTTTGTGGTTTTCTTTGTAACCACAGCTCCTCCAGAAAGAGGAGAGACTCATATTACACAGTAGGATATAATCATGTCTGAGCTAGGACTTACTTCATTTTCTATTCCAGTTACTGTAATTTCATGTTGGTTCTGAGGACATACATAAATATAACACAAAACTAACCAAGCAAACATACTGATTTCCCTATAATGACGAATGTCTAGATAGAAACAATATACAGTGAATTTTGTGGTACAACTGTCAGTATCCTGCAAATTGTTCAAATAACATGTCATGCTAAAGTCAGATTAGAGCTAAACCAGTATCCAAACGTGTTTTTTCTTAATCATCCCATATAAAGGATGTGTCCAGTTTATTGGAACTCACTGCAATATTAACTGTAGAGAGCGATAGGCCTGTTTGATCTGCAAGAGAAATAGGTTCTCTGGGAGAGGCAGTATAAAACCCAAGTGTTCTGGTGTCCTTACATCCACTTCAGGAAAGCCAGATCAAAAGGAATTGTTCAGTCAGGGAAGGAAGCCTTCTCACATAAAGGATATTCTGGCAGATCTTGGGAGACAAATAGCTTCATAAATGCTTTGATTCTACAACTATTTCTTAAACAAAACTCCAGTTCAGATGGGAGCCTTGAGCAACCATGCTATGTCAGAATAGTTAATTAAAAAAATATAAAAATGTTTATTAGCTGTTCTCGTTAGAGTAATTATGTATTAGTTCAATACTTCTACTTAGATGAATTAATGCTTACAGCATCTATAACATTTGTATTTTTAAAAATTCTGAAAAATATAATCTTACCATTGGGAAATTCTTATTCTCACATGCTGCAAACTTCATAATATGAAGTTCTAGGCAGTTAAGTTAATCTTTGCAAGACTAAAAGCTTAAAAGAAGGCTGAAAAGACCATTGAAGGTCAGAATTTACATATTGATCAAACTGTAAGTTTATACTCATGCAAACATGTAATTAACTTTGCCGTTATTGAATTTTGGTTCACAACCAATTTTATTAGTCATAGTTCCACCAGTAAGTCCACTGGAATGAAACATGAGTGACAGCCATCCATAATAATGTGTGTGCATACTCAGATGTTTTGTTTACAAATAAACAAAGGTTTCAAGGGATCTGTTATTTTGAAGAAAGTGTCTTTCATTAAGAGAGAGCTTTTGGCAAAAAAAAAAAAATGAAGCCATCTTCTGAGAATTACTTATTAGAAATTGAACTGAAAAACAGTTTGAAAGTTATGTTTCAAAGTTCCAAGCCATTGGACTTTTTATCCATCCAATTTAATTTTGCAAGATAATAATTGTGGTTTCAGTGATAAAACTAGAGCTTTTCTTTTCTCCTTTATTTGCTGAATGGCTAGAAGCTAGTAAGAGAGAAGTTTCCTGAAGGTTCAACCTCAAGTGTATTGAAAGGATGACTCTTACCCAAACAGCAAGAAGTATGAAGTGGGTGAACACAATGGTCACAATGCTACATTGAAGAATTGCTCTAGAACAACTGATGAATAACCTGGAATCCATTTTGGTTTGTACATCAGTGTCATGGTTTTATGTTTTTTGGTTTTCAGTATTCCACATCAAAACATCACGTACTGGAATTAAAGTGTTAATGCTCCAATTCCAGGTACCTATCCCTATATATTACGGAAGTCATGGGATCTGACCCTTCCAGGTGGGCAGTCTCTTACTGCCTGGCAGTGGATGCTAGCAGGTGCTTTCCTAGCCGTTCCAAGCTTTTCAGGTTTGACTCTGTCTTGGGAACTCTCTCCCTCCTATCTTATTTGATTTATTAGTCTCAATTTCAATTAGATTGTGTTATATTGTGTTATCTTGCATTCCGATATCATAGTTAGTAAAATAAGTTTTCCTCCATAGATTGTTGCCACTATTTTTTTTCCTCCCTTCCTTCCTTCACATTTTGCGGGGCCAGGGGCCTACTACCCCCTGTCACAGGCATAGATTGATCTAGTTAACTCCGTGACAATCAGAAACAGAAATAGTTATTTATATTCCAACTGAAGGAGCATCTGCTCCCTGGCTGAGACATGGAGAAAATGCACAGAGACCAACTATGTCACTTCAAAGAACTAATCCACACCCAGAACTACACCTCAGCCAGGGACATTACAGTCACATAAGAGAATGTCTCACATTCGTTAAGTTAATCATAATGGAGGGTAGCAATAATCAGCCATTAACATGACTGTGATGCCTTTTCTACTTATTCTGCCAAGTTCAGAGGATCTGGACACAACAAAGAACTTCAAGAGTCAGCATGTGTACTCTCATGCCGAAAAGTTAAGTCCTGAAGCCTTGAAATCACAATAATGCCAACAAAACATGTGCTTTCTTGACAAAACAATGAAAAAAATGAGATTACATTAAACATTTCAGGAATGATTATCGCCAATCTCAGCAGACCGCTGTGCCTTTAATACACATTACCCTTAGCCATCATCTCCGTGTCAATACAGCCATCAGCAATGAAGGCTTCACTCAGAAGGAAATTCCTGACTTCACTTGTTATAGCAGGACCCAGAAGCACAGTATCATACAACACTCCAGGAAAAAAATGACAGGACTACTGATAGTATAAGCAGAGCAATGTTATGTCTAGTGGCAAAACATAGCTGGCTGAAACGTGTTTTATTTCTGTTGGAGACAGGTAAGTTTACACTGCAAGAGATTTTGTCACTAAATAAATGTCTACTAAAACAAGAATAAAAATAGAAAAAAGTGTTATGCTTATTATTAGGCAGGGCTAATAAAAAATGGCAATATTGATCAGCATCCATCTGGCTACAGGCTTTCCAGGTGAAGAAAGACTGTATTTTTAGCCAGGCCACAATTACAAAATGAGTCATGGGCTTGGACCTTTGATGGTGATGGTGGTAGTAGACCTGTTGCTATTTTAACATTTAGTTTGAACAAATGACTGTGTCTAAAGTTAGATTTCTCTTTTTCTCCTACTACAGAGAGAATGTATCATGTCACATCACCTGTCATTTTCGTCAGCCATCACATCTGAAGTCACTGCATGTGATCTCAGTCTCAAACAGAATCTTTTAGTATAATTCCCCCATACTTAAGTGAAGCAAGCCAGCAAAATGAGAAGGTAAGCTAGAGATGGCCCTTTACCTTGTGTCCGGCCCACTGGATTTATTCAGTTGTGCACTAAATGAAAGCTGCCTGCAGCTGAAGGGCTCTCTTCTGGCCACTGTACCAGCATGGACCAGGAGAGTCCAGCCACACAAAGAATGTGACACAAGGATCAATAGAGGGGCTCAGAGGCATACCATAGAAATGCCTACCTTGCCTTTATTGCCAGAGGTGATTACCATTACGAAGCTGAGAACAGCCAAAGACACTTCTTTTCTCCATGTTTGAGCCCCATCTCATTGTCTTCTAAAAGTTATCCCACATGTTTCTAGCTATTATTCCAAACAAACACTTGATGAAAACTACACTGCTACCTGTACAATCAACAAATGTGCAGTTAGAAGAGTGGTGTGGTTAGAATGGTATTTTACAGGTTTTATACTTAAAAAAAAAATCATGGTAGAAAGAGACAATTAAAAATAAATGAAAGACTCACCTGTATCCAAGGCTCGCAGTAGAAAACTCCAAAAGACAGAATCTCCAAAAGCTCTTAAGTGGGGTCTAGAAGAGGTGCAGCCAGGTTCCACCCCTTCCAATCACACAGCTGAATTGCCTTCACCTGTGCTCCCATGGCTGACTCAGTGCTTGCCTCAGGTGGTCAATCAGTGGTTCAGGCTGTGACTCAACAGTTCCCATACACTGCCACAGCATGCACTCTCCCTAAGTGACCTACCAGCCTGGATCCATATCAAGCAGTTCTCTTAATTACGTGCTAGCTGTAAACATTTTATTAGTTATAACTGTGAGGTGTTTAAAGTTATTTAGCAGCTATCATACACTTTGTAACTCACCCTTTAACTTCAGTGTACCAGGAAATTCAAATTCAGAGCATGGTGTAAGATGCCCTTTTGTGTGCAAGCTAAATCCGTTTTATACTCCTCAGAATTTGGCCCACTGAATATAAAAGAGTCCATGCTGACAAAAAGAGAAAGTTATATCTAAAAAAGGAGGAAGGGGAATTCCAGCAATGCCTTGTATACAGGCAGCTGGGGAAGTGTCTGCATGGTGATACATCGACCTGTCTCCCTTTCAGGAGTTGCCAGCCAGTATGGGGACCAAACTGGAGAAGTGGGAGCATGCTGCAGGGGAAGGGTGGTATCCAACCTGCCAAGATCTGTAGAACCTCACAAAGACTTGTGTTTTTGAGAGAGGAAGCAGCAGATGCAGCCAATAGCAGGGGACCAGACCTAGTCCAGTAAAAAGTGTGGTTTATCTCAAGTGAGGCTTGGACTGTTGCATCTCCCTGCTTTGTGTCATACCTTGTGATCACCTCAGTGATTCACACTGCACCAGTGGCTCAATGAGTAATTTGACATTCCTGGAGAAATTCTGATGCTACAGCATACTTCCTGAAGGCACAGATAAGCTCCTGCTGTTGAACCTTTGGCTGCTAGAAGCCTCTGTGTCCTTGAGGATGCTGGAAGAGAACCTTCATAGGGGTTTCCCTCCACTTTCACTTGCCCAGTGGAAAAACTAATAAGGAACTTCCTCTATGCTTATTCCTCCATTATGTAAGCCAGATCCGTAGGGTTGTGCTGCGTCTTTTAAGCTCGTTTTCCTCTTTTTTGTAGAATAATAATACATGACAGAAGCTAAAAGGGATAGTTTTCTTTCAAAGTTCTACAAAGTTAAGAGAGCTGGGATTTCTATCACCTCATATTTACAAGATTCAGGATTCAATTCTGTGTTCGGTAACAGCCGGGTGACTTCAGAGGGGTCAGCAGGCATATCAGAGGGCTAAATCTGGTTCTTAATCATTAAAATATTATGTAAGGGAACATGAATAGAAACAAAGGCAAGAGAGTCCCCACTTCCATATCAATGTTCCAGATACTTTGCATTCATACAGAGCAGAGTTCATGAACTCTCTCTAACCATGTTAACAATCCTCTGGGTTTCTAAAGGAGCAGCAGGGGATGGAATGAGAAGTCTCCCCATATACATCAATAACATCAGTCTTGACACACTGATGAGATTTCCAGGGGGTTCTTTGCGAACTGTGCCTGCTAAAACCTCCACACTGCTCAGCAGTGGTATCTCAGTATGCCTCGCAGGGAGGAAAAAGTCTGAAGTTTGCAGTTCAAAACAAGATGTGCATCAGTAGCATGTGATTTCTTGTACGAAAACAAGTTAGAGCGTAGACATTTAAATGCATTTTTCTTAGTGACTGATGTCAGTTGGGATGTCTTAAATTGATATTTTTACAGAAGTTGAGCACAGCTATACTTTATATCCTACTGACTGTATTTTACAAGATGTATGTAAATAAAGCTATGCATGACTTCCTTTGAAAATCAGGGAAGTACAGTAGCCTCTGCTATGTAGGGAAGAGCTGTGTGAGTGATGATGGCTTGCATGTTATGAGGAAGTGAGAACTCAGTGACAGGTCTGTGCCAGATCAAGGATTGATCCGCATAGTCCTGCCCAGCCTTGCTTGGAGTCCAGCACCAAATGTTTGGGGAAGAGTATCATATAAGGACAAGCATATTTTTATACAGTACAGTATCCAGCAATCCATATTATAAGGACATCCTAAGCAGAAGGCTATACATACATCATTTTTAATGGAATTATCTTTATGGCTTTTTCTTCATGATTTTTTTTTCCTAATTGTTTTTTGAATCCATTTATACTTTCTGAGTTGCTAGATTTTATTCAGGATCAGCTTGTCAGCTGCAGTCTGTGGCTCATTGACATGCCATGCCAGTTTCTGTGATATAAGAATCCATCCCCTCAGAGAACTCAACCTTAATATAACAACTTCTTCAGCTTCATCAGCTTTTGCACTGACACATCTTTACATGTAAGCTTTTTTTTTTTTTTTTTTTTTGTAATTGAAAAACAACTGCATGCAGAAATCCAGCATTTTGATAGAGTTTTCCCAGAGCAATTCAGTAAACTTTTGGAAAAATAAGTCATCATCTTGGAAATAACTTTGAAGCTTTCTGATTCTTAAAAAAAATTGACCAAACAGAAGATTTTATGTATCTGTACAATATAAATCAAACTGAAGTGGAAAAAAAAAAAAAAAACACAAATGACACATGAAGTTCTGTGTTGGATTCCATAATAAAAGAAATGCACAAGCTAGAGGAAGCTCAGCAGGGTCTGCTGAGACGGCCAGGGAGCTTGCTTTGGCAGGGAGATCGTACTTGATGATCTCTGGAGGTCCCTTCCAACCCCTACAATTCTGTGATTCTGTGATTTTCCCAGCGAGGAGATGTTCAGCATGGGGAAGAAGCAGCTCTGGGAGGACATAACTGCAGCCTGGTAGAAACTACAGGATACTTTATTGAGAAGTTGAAGGCAGGATCTTCACAGAGATGCATGGCAGAGGACACAGAGTGATGGATGCATGTCTTGCCTCCCTCACACACATCACAAGGATCAATGGGCTAAACTGCAAGGCAAAATTCCCTTTAAGATATCTTCCTTGTCTTCAGAAGTGCCCAAAAGGGCAAAAGCACTGATCCCATCCCCACATCAAAGGCCTCCTGGCACTGGGCCTGTACATGCAGGGAGGACATGGGCTGCCCACCAGCATCTTCTCCACCTCCACTCCTCCCCTGAAGTGCTGGCTTGCATGCAACAGATCAAAACTGCAGGAGGCTCTCTCACAGCTGGAGAGGACAAACAGAGGCAGCTAGGGCTTAGAATTGGTCCACAGCACTGTGGCTTGATGGTACAGACACAGCCTGGCCTTCTGATCAGATTCCAGCAAGTAGCACAGAGTTGCACTGGAAACTGAGGACTCAGGGAGGTTCGAGTCAGCCCTACAAATTCACCTGCTTGAAAGTCTTTGCAAGATCATGGCTTAAACAGCAGCATCTTCTATCCCTTGCGTTTCAGACATCCTCCTCTCTCCAACCGTGCCTGGGATGGGGAGGAATGCACCTCTGCTGTCTCCTCATTTTTCAGTGCAGCCTCCTGGGCTGCTCACCAGAACCCAATCAAATGCTGAGATTTCCAGTTTGCTTCACTTTATTGCTTATTTAAACAGGCTCAAAACTTTAGAAGTGAAGCAAGTCCTCGGGTCTGAGCAACTACAGTGAATTGATTGTGTGTAAGGGAAATGTTGTCATAACAAAACAGGTATTGTACGGTAATTGTGCTGAGTATCCTAACAAGTAGAGTTCATCTGGCACAATTCACACAAAGCCTTTGGGGAAATTTGTTTGTTAGTAAGAGAAAAAATGCTCTCCTTAAGCTAAGACAGCTTCTTGTGAAGGTAAGCAGAATTGTTTAGAAGGAGGTGCCCTTCTCCGGCATTTTTTTGGGAAGGAATTACCTGCAGTCCCTACCACATAATCTGCACATGCAGCAGGGGAACTCAGTGATATGGTGTATGAAAGAGGTGATTAAGGGAAATATTATGGAGGAAGCAACTTTGTAAGTAGATATGGAATAAAACATTTGCAAGAAAAAATACAAAAAAAGCAAAATAAATCTGCCATTTCAGAGGCAAAGGTAACTGATATAGGTAGATGCATTCATGTTTATGTGCTTTCTTAAAGTTATAAAAATAAAATGAACTCAGAAGCATATCAGCATAAATCCTGAGTGGATCAGACAAGTGTTTTTCATTGTTCAATCGCCCTTCCACTGAACAGAGTGCTGACAGCTCTTGTAACAGGTGGCACTTGCTCTATTATGTGCTACTAAAGAGTGGAATGGTATGGGCTGTCATCCTATTCCCAAGTATCGTGCCTTAAATTTGAAAGAGCTTTCAGCATATGACTCAACTCAAACTGGCAATACGATCTTACATCTCATCTCATAAACCTGTCTACAAGAGCGTTTTGGAGTAAGTTTGAATAGGTAAATTTTTATAGCTAATTAGCTAGTCTGTATGCCCAAGGTAAAATTCTAGCTCCACTGAAATCATCTATGAAAGTCATACCAACGGTAACAAAGCCAGGTTTTACTGAATTTTTATCAAGCCAGACATTTTTAAATGTCAGAAATAATGTGCTGTGGAAACATTAGTGCCTTTGCTCAGCTGAAAGTGTGAACCACTCTCACAAACAGTTTGGCTATTCTTCCAGCTTAGGCGGTTTCTGGACATGATTTGCTGCTTCCAACACATCACACGCAGTGTTGAAACTGGCAGAGAACAGGATCTTTCTTTCTCTCCTGAAAGCGTCATATGCCAGTCCTGCTGCTGAGCCCAGGGTAACAGCTGTGATCCCAAAAAACACATCACTGGTGGGAGATTCAACCAGCAGTGCTCAAGCAGTTGGACACTGAGACAAGTTGCTGGAGAATGGCTAAACTGGCGTTAGATCTGCTCCTAGGTATGGGTTAGGATTTGCTCTTCCAGGGTAACAAACCCTTACCCTGCCACGTGAGAACTGCTGCCATCGTCAACAGTCTGTGGGTGAAATACCATCTGAATTAGAGTCATTAAACCCAGATGTATCTTTTTAGGGTCAAGGAGGTAAGGAATTGCATTTCACATTTACGGGTGAGTGAAAGGGTAAATTATAGCTATTTATCTAATTCCTTACCTTATAAAGATGAATTGGACAAGGCTTTCCCAGAAACCAGAAACATTTTGGACATGTTTTTGTATGGGAACACTTTCCCAGTTCTCACTCAAAAATGCTACCACAAGGTCATTTCTCATCACATAAACTTTCTGAACTACTTCAGACTGTGTAAGAGATCCAGGATAACCAACACCCCTCCCTATAACAAGTATAGCGCAATTCCCTGCAGATCCATCAGAGATGGATGTGCTCTCAACACACAAGCAATGGCCTTGAGAATTGGCAGAGAAACAGTTAAGGATCACATGAATTTACTCTGCTGTCCCACCTCTAAGTGAAACTGGGTGTTCCCCATTCATTCTAGCCCTGGGGACAAACAGTGAGATGCTAAGCCAGCCCTGTGTGACTGTATTTGCCTAAAACGTTTGTATTTTTCCCAACTCGGTCAATTTACATAAAAACAGGACCTGCCCCAGAAGACAAAGGTTGTGTTTTATTTTCTCAGGAAGAGAGCATGAGAAGATACTTGCTGCAGAAGGTGATGTGCAGTAATGAATATGAACCACCACTTAGCCTCAGGAAGAAAGTATGCAGTCAAAGGTTCTGCATTTAAAAGAAGCAAAAGAACTACAGGAATCAAAGCCACTATTTGTTATCAGAGGACGCCTGCCAGACCCAGAAATAGTTCTGCTGCCTGATGCTTTCTTTCCTCAGGCTCACAAACCCCAGAGGTATCTTTGGGAGTGGGTGGAGCTGCAGTGTTTTAATAAAGTATTTCAGAATTTTATTAATGTGGAGGGTTGCAAATGTCTGCAATTCTGGTCATGTGAGCATCTGCATTCAGTTGTCCAGGATTTTAATGAGGTGCCATAGAACATCAGCTTTGAAATTCATGTGGCTGTTCTTTTGGCTTAAAACAAGTCGTAGGATGGTTAATACTATGTTCACATTGAGATTTTAGTTTCTAGTTTCATGGAAAGAAAAAATAAGCAGAAAAAATATCCCATGCATTGGAGAGGATCAGAAGGACACCTGGAAATGAAAGAAACAGTTTACAAGTGTGGAACTCATAGGGTGCACAGGAAGGTTAGCCAGGAGAGACAGGGAATGGGATGTTGGAATTTCAAACCCAGAGATTTTGCTGCTGGTCTTGGGCTCATGGAAACCACTGACTGCCCCATTTCATCCCCAGTAAGGAGCAGATGAAAGCTGAAGTGAGTTTTTTAAAATCTTTTTCCTTTGAAAATCAAACTGAGCCAATCGTACCTCTCTGACAGAACAAATGCTCTCTGTTTTGGGGCTCCCTTATTAGGGCATGTAGTTCGTTTTTGGTCTCAGTCCAGCTCTGGCTGGGGCTCAGTGTCTGAAGAAGGGGTGCCTGTGCACTGACACCTTGCTCAGAGAAGTACTGTGTCGACTCAGGAGCATAGCACTGCCATTTAGGGACCCCATGCAGCCCAAAGACAGCAGCTCCCTTCCAGAAAACTGAAATCCTTTGAGGGCCACTGCTCAGATTTCTGGCCATAAACATAAGGCTGCTCTCGGAGCACGAACTGGCAGGTTGTCCAGTGTCTTGGGCTTATATTTAGTTCTCCTTCACCAGAAGAGAGCAATTCCGTATGTGAATCCTACTTTGTACATTAGTTCACTCTGTGGCTACAGTCAAGAAACACAGCTTTTCCCCCTCAGTTTTCTTCCTTCCCAAATCTCACCCCTATTTTTTGCAAATGATATAATGCTCCTCTCCTACTCATAGAGGAGTTCAGAAGACCCTGTGAAATCAGTCAGCACAGAGAGTCTCATCCTCTGTGCACAGCCCTTTCTCTGACCCATTAGCTGTTCTCAATGTCTAGGGGTGCAGGGAGGTCCTAGACCCAGCTCTGACACTGTTTGCTGAGGAACCATCATCTCTCTTGGCTTGTCCTTCTCCCAGCAGCAGTCTGTACAATTCAATCTCAGTGTGTGATGCTCCCGCAGATATGCCAGGGATAATCAGAAGCCTCTATTCAGATATTCATGATCAGGTAGGGATACTTTATAATACACCTTAGAAAATGCCTCTCTATACCTTCCCCATCCCATTGGGAACTGGGTTGTCATGAGCTGGGAGAGGAGCTAAGTGCATGCAGCCAGGACAGCCATATCATCTCTTCCCACTAAATGCAAAGACCAGCCTGACTGTGGAGACATTTGAATAACATTTTTGCTCTGTGCCAGATTGCAAGCTGCATGTCATGCTGTCAAAGCTAGCAATCAGCCTGATTGTTACAGACTTGACAAACGTGCTTATTTTTAGAACTGCTAGATATTACACATTGCACTAGATTTCTCTTTCATGTTAAAGACTTTAATCTTCTCTAGAGTTTCTTATTGGACATCTGCCCGGAATATAAAGACTGATCTTTCTTTTTTCCCCCCGTATTTGATAGAGTGTCAGAGCCTCACTGAAAGGTGTAGATGGCAGTCAAAGGATCTCAGCTGAAGTCATGCCTTTCCCACCTCTCATCCAAATTATACGTAGGGGTTATTGGCAGTATGTTGAAATAACTTTACCTTGGGATAATAGCCTTTTGCTTATCTCCCATCTATCTGTCACACTGTCTAACTTCTGTATTAACAGAGTCTACCTTTGGGCAGCTCACACAGTAAAGTAGCTGTCATTCTGTCCTCACTCCTGGGTATTTAATGTAAACTGAACTAAAGTATGTTGAAGATGTACCAGCAAAGACAGTCATTTTTCCATCTCTTTCCCCACAGAGTGAGAGTTAGCCAAAAGAGCAGCCCTGCAGCACTCCAGATGTGAAGTAGTACGGTACGTATCATTACAGGAGAAGCAGTTTCTGCCTGAGGGGTCTATTAGTAATTTTGACAGCAGAGGCACTCTAATCCTATGCAGGAGAGAACAAGGCTAAAATAAGCTGGGATCGAGTGAGTTCCCAAAATTAAGCCCCAGCTAAACGTCCTGGTACTGCCATTAGACTGAAGATTTCTACAGATTATATTCCTGAGTGTAGAACTCAATATTGCCTGGCTGTGATGGCCCAAATAAAGAGAGTTGAAAAGATGGAAAAAGTTCACTTAAATGGCTCATTTCTTTCATCCCAAAAGTAATACCGGATGACAAATGGGCTGCAGGGACAATGTACTCTGAGAAGCTCACAGGGGGTGTGCGAGCCCCTCCTTGACCAGCACTCTGCTCCTCTCTGCAGGAGTGCCATCCAAATGCAACACAAGGGGAGGCAGAAAGAAGCTGACACTACAAAACCTGACTGTTTTGCACCGCTGTTAACTGCTTCTGGCCCTCCTACCTGGGCTCACCTCTCCTTTGTATTGTGCCACAAGGTAGATTTCTCTTTCCTGCAAGTTTTTTGTGTTTTTATTTTTTAAATGTATTTTAAAAGATAAATGGTTCATGTAAGAATAAGCTTACGTACTTATCATTATCTTCCATATACTATTTTCACTCCGTAGATTCCCGCATTACTTCTGCTTTCATATTTTTCTAAACTTCATTCACTTGCTTGTCTCTTTTTTGCTTCATGCCTTCATTTGATAGGGGTGAGAGTATAGGCTTTTGATGTCTCTTTATTCATTTTAATTTTAGAAAGGGGATAGGTACAAGAAGGCTGTGTAATTTCAGTGAAAATATAGACCCATCATGTTCAGGGGTGCTTAAAAGTCAAAACATCAGGCAAAAGCTATCAAACATGGACTTGTGTAGGCCATGCACTCCTCAACCTGCATGCATTTAATCGTATTTGAAACTCACTGTGACTGTGTCTGTCCCTCCTGCCATTATTGCCAAGGCTGAGGATCCATTGCAAGAGCCTAGTCTGCTAATCCAGCTGATCCAGCTGGTGACATGAGCTGCTAAGGATATGCTCGGCAGCCAGGCTCCATGCAGAACAAGTATCTGTGCTTTGCCTCATGAGTAAGTGTGAGAAAAGGTAGGAGAGCCACAAACAACAGGGAACTGGCCTGGGGCAGTTCAGCTTGTTAGCAGAGAGAGGGGAGCAGCCTTGAAACAGATGTAACCAACACCCTTAATCTGTAATCACTGTACAGTTCTCATGTCAGGAGAGTCTGGGCAATACGAGGATCTCAACTGCTGTCAACATCCAGTCCATGAGAAAACAGAAGATGTGGCAAACCTCCAAACATAGCTTGGCTTGAAGGTCCAGTGAGTGTGTGCTATGCTGGAGAGACACTTGTTTTCCAGCTACTGATCTCAGCGCTCTTTTTTTTTTCCTTTGACAGATGGGGATTAGTGTAGATAGCCAATATGCTTAATCTCTAGAGAGCAGGAAACATTTTATGCCACTCAACAGGAGACTTTACAGATGCTAGGGGTCAAATTCAGAATGATATCTGGAAACCTAAATCCTTTAGTGGCGTTTGGCTTCCCTCTGGCCTGGGTGGAAATTTAGCCACGGAAGAGTTGCACCATAAATACTTTTGGAAAACTGAGCTTAGGCAGATAACATTTAAGCAATTTCCTGAGGAGTTACTCCTTGAGATGTCCCCAGTTTTGAAGGATGCCTACTTTGGTTATTGAGCATCAGAACAGATTATAAAAATATTTATTTACATAATGAATACTGCAGGTAGCAAGAAGCTTACCTGCTGCAGAAGAAGTGCTGGTAGGCTTGTGATTTTAAGCAGAACATCAGCCTTTGCCCCTTAGCTGCATAGCTGGAAAGGTGGTTAGTGAGTAATGTACCTGCAGCCACAGGCCTTGAGAGTCTAATGTCCCATCCATTCTGTTTAGTTGGAGTGGTATTAGAAAAACAGAATTTTACACCAGACCTGTCAATATTTCCACAGAGCTGGCATTCTTCCACATTTATTAGTGCAGTGCCTCTCTCATAGGCTACAGGCATTACTCTAAAATATTTGCTACGTCATCTTGCCTGCAGGAAAATATGAGAGATGGATTCCACTTTGAAATGAGGATGTTCAGTATGTGTCAAAACATGTTGCCTATTTTATTAATTCCTTCCCATAAGCATTTCAACTAGTCTGGTTTAAATTAAAATTCAAGAGTGAAACAGTTTAGAATAAGGCACAGCCAATACCTGCAAGAACACAGTTCCTTTAAGGCCTTGCAGTCAGCTCCATTAACATTCCAGTTTTATTGCATGTACCTGGTCTGAAGAGAGTCAGTAGCCACTGGGTGTAGCATAAATTGTTGGCCTTCAGCAAAATGAACAGCTGAAATGCACACAGTACCTGACCATGCTTGTTAGGCTATTTGCTCATTTAATCACAGGCTGTGCTAGTGAATGCCTTCCATTCAATTATCTTCAAAACCTTCATCGTGTCACTAGACAATAAAATGTGACAAGACAGGTATTACTGTGCTATGGTCATCTGACATCAAGAAATGTCTAATTATTCCCTTCAGTGATTAGCTATGATTACTGCTTTAACCTGTGTATTTAAGGACATAACTGTTTCAAATATTCATCACAGAATACTTTATAAGGCAAAGAGTTGTTCATGGAGGAAGGATGAGCAGTTCCCTGCAGACTGTCCCCAGAGCAGCAGCAACCTGGTTGCTTCCAAAAAAGTTCTGACCCCCAGAATGCCCCTAAGACACAGCAGTCACTAGCCTAAGGGCAAGCCACACATCTTGTCTGCACTGATAGCAAATGATACCAGAGCTTTAGGAAGGATCTACATATTCAACACCCACTTTGGGTCATTTTTTCTTGCCCTAAACCACTCCAGTTAGGGCTGACTGGGAGAGCTGGAGGCCAGACATTCATCTGAAGCATTCAAAACAAGTGATGTCACAGAGGCCACTGCATTATTCCAGTATCTCCAGACTACACTGGCCCCAAAGAAGCACTGTTAGCCCTCTCTGGTAACACTGACAAGCCTCACCCAAGGTTACTGCATACACTTTCTGTATTTCATTTGAGAATTGTACACAAATTTAAGATTAGGACATTGTATTGGTTAAGCTGATGCAGTCCTAACTCATCAAAGCCACTTCAACCAATACAGGACAAGGACAGACTTTTCTTACTGGCATCTGAAAACAGCAAGTTGCAAGAGTAAGAACCAATAAAAGGTTGCACAGTGCCACACTCCTCAAATGTGGGTAAGTCATGGAAATTCTTGAATTCAAATTCTGCTTCATTCAAGCCTTACCTTC
The DNA here is from genome assembly GCF_987193195.1 of Phasianus colchicus. Taxonomy (NCBI): domain Eukaryota; kingdom Metazoa; phylum Chordata; class Aves; order Galliformes; family Phasianidae; genus Phasianus; species Phasianus colchicus. The sequence continues at coordinate 21,274,546 of NC_143441.1, read as the reverse complement.
ACAATAAGCAATGGGCAGTGGAGGCTTCCATCCAGGAGGGGAGACTCCTACAGGCAAGGAATAGCTGAGAGGCAGGAGTGATGTTGTGTAATAGGAAGGCTGATTGTCAAGGAGAGGGCATGACAGACCCATGGACTGCCACTTTCAGTAGATCTAAATTACATCCAGGGTCAAACTAATGCTGTCTCCTTCCTTTTTGCCCTACTCAACATAAGTCAGACTCTGATGAAGTGGAAAATTTATCCTGATCTTTAAGTTCAAAGTCAAGACACACATTTCACAGTGGTGCTGCAGTAGGGGGAATTAATACTCGCATAAAGTAGTAAAACAAGAACAGCCAGCCTTTCACTGGGGGAAACTGGCAGTTTCAAAGGCACATTGCCAGTCAAAATCTCTCTCCCACTGCGGCTGAGAGTGGCTTCTCAATTTGGTCTGCCTTCCATATCGCCTTCAATGTGATGAGCTAACAACCACAGCTGGCACTGCTGCTGGCAAAGTCAACAGTTGCCTCGGGCAGATGACGGGTAGAAACAGCAAAATAGCCCTGCTTTACCTACAGCAGAGCCCTGGAAATTCAAGTTGGGGAATGTGGCAGATGTCCCACCCTAGCGCTACAGGAGGGACAGGTCTGGCTCTCCAGGACTCTCCTCTATTCCAGCCCTTCCTTTGCCCTTCTCATCCAGCCCTGGGATGAGCCCAGTCCTCTCATGTCACGGCTGCAAAATACAGTTCTGCCAACACTGCTGAGAGGCTTCAAGCTGGACCCACAGGCAATGAAGCTCTTTGCGAGAGAATGAGTTGCCAATTTTGTTTCATGTGGCACAATGAAACATTTAAATAAAATCCTGATTAAGACAGGAAGACACAGACTTGATTCACAGCAGGGAAAGCTGAAAACTGCTTACTACATGCCGTTAAATTACCAATTTCTACCATTTTATTTTTAAAGCAGATTGCTGTTTCTCTGAACTGGGAACAACATGGTATGCACATCATTTTGGATAATGTGTATGCAAGGTCACTTTGTCAATTTGATGATATTGAGTCCAAAGTAAGAAACTCAGGAGGCTTTTTCCTATCCAGTTTAGAAGTACTTTTTGATATGTAGACCTCAGCAACCCTGTGGTAGGAAAAGATCTGTCCTGAAATGTGCAGACTGTAAAGTGAATCAGTCCAACTCCACTGTAAGGACCAGAGGGAATCATTCAGCTTCCGCCAGTCATCCTTCTGTGCCAGGAATGTAGCAATGAGGTGAAAGAAACTTTGTAGTTCTCCCTCCTATTCCTTTCATTTAAGTCACAGAGCACAATTTGTACGTGCAGATCATTACCTTCCATCTCAGCTGCAGAGGACTTGTTACACGTATCAGGCACAGCTAGCAAAAGTTTAATGAGGAACACATTAAGAACAATGCACCAAAACATTAATTGAATGCTAACTGAGAATAATTTGTTGACATTATTTCTTCCTAAATCTTATCTAACTTATCAGCTTTTCCATTACCTGGCTGTATTTATGCTCACGTGTGTCTGTGTAGCTGATCTCTTCAGACCATTTCCATTTCCTATTGGAATAAGCATGAGCAATACTGAAGCAAATGCACTTCATACAGATTGAGGTATGTAGAGACAGGAATGCAAGAACATGCAAAATAACTATAAATAGAGCCTGATCATGAGTTTTAAGATGCAATTACTGGGATTCATATTTGCTAGTCCTTGGAGGTATTTTCTCAGATCTTCCTCAGAAATCTTTTATCTCCCATCAGCTAAGCCAGCTGTGAGTTTGCAGCACTGTCTGCATGCATATCTAGTCCTTTCTTTACTGTCTGCCTTCAGCTGTGGCAGAAAGACATAGAAAATGTTGCAACACCTACCTTTTGTGTTCATCTGCAGACAAGAGGAATATGTCATATATACTAACCACTATAACTGTTGTGTTTGTTTTCAGTGCCCAGGCAGAGAATAAGTGGTGTTGATTTTTAGGTATCTGTAATTTTAGATGACAGTGCAGTGCACAGTGCAGATGAGTTTGTATTGCTGCAAAAGTGAGCGCCCAGACATTTTAGAACATCCCTTTGAAACTCATCCCTCACTTCTATGCTGATGAAGCCTTATAGTTGTAGCTGCACCCCATAGTAACAATTTTTTGGTGAAACCATCTTCCCTCAGCAATGCCATGTTTTAAGGAATCCAGCTGAGTTAGTGACATTCCCTTCTTCTGCAGTTACAAGGGGGCACTGATAGCCCACAGTCACCATACTGCTGCAATTCCACTCCAGGCTGTGATGGAGAACAGTCAGGCCTGGCAGCTGCCACTACAGAAGGCTTTCATGTTGGAATCATGTTAGATCTTTCAGTTGTTTTAGACCTAGAGTTGCCTAAGCAGCACTGATAACAAGCTGAAGAAATCTAAAGCATGCAAATGAAGAAGTGCTATGCTGAAACTGCTTGCTCTTATCAGATATTTTTTTCTGGGCTTAGGAGGCTATCTGTATGTCCCTTCTCTAGTGCCTGCTTTTGTTACACCTCATCTTCTTTATGTCCAAGCAATCTTACATAGTTGTTGGTGCAGAATGCCATTTACCCTGTACCAGTAATGCTCAGGTATGCTCATGGAGCAGGGTATCGTCTCTCCTTAGAAAACCTTCTCTCCTCACCAAAATGCCCTCTTGTGAGACAAACAAACAGATAGAGGGATGAGAACAAAAGGTCCTAGGAATGCAGAAAGGATGAGGCAAAGAAGAGGGGTGAACTTGTTGGTGCATTAGTCTATTAACTCAGATGCCAATAGAGCTATGCAAAACCTCGAGGTCCTACCAGACAACAGGATGCAATGTTAATGAAAGAAGTTGTTTTCAACTGGCTGCACTGAGGCTTCTTCTCTTCACCCTAAGTATCACTATAGCAGCAGCAGTGGAGAAGTGTAGATTATTTCAACTTCAGATATATAGCTTCTGTGGCCAATTCCTTTACACGACTTGTGCTCACTGTACCCGGACTTTCTATATGGTCACCTAAGTCTCCTTGTCAAGCCTGAGCACACTTAGTTTCCAAAGCAGGCAAGAATAAGATTCATTCAACTTGTTGTGGGTGAGGCTTACTGAATTTGTTATTGCAGCAATCCTTCAGTGAGACCTGCAGCTCTCAGTGACTCCCAGCGATGGACTCAGCTTACATGACACTACTGAGACCTGCATTGCAATAATAAGCCATTGAAGTGATTGTTCATTATACATAATTAAGATGTTGGTTAACCATGACATCCAGAATGAACGTTAGAGCAAAGACACTATGCTAAATCTGGAGCAGTATTCCAACCCATCAAGATATCAGTGTGATTGACAGATCAGATAATCTCTTTAGTAATCCTCTGAATTCTAAACACAGACACCCATAACTCAATGGCAGATAAGAACATGCTGTGGTTATACTCTACCACAGCGGAGAACAGAGTTTCGGTTGACTGGCTTTGTTCACTCACTGTTGGCACAAGGCTGTTTGAGCATCTCTGTGTAAAAATAAAGTTTAACTGTAACTTTATTATGGTCTGGCATGTTCATTAATATCAGTGAAAAATTCTTGCAGAGATTCTGCTTTTAATTTTTTTGTAAGGCGGTAATGATGTAATAAAGATTAATTAGTGTAAGTTATAGTGTCTGAAATGTATACCTTCAAGCTGTTAAATGTGCCAGTGGAGATCCATTATGACAGCAACGGGCATATTATTCTCAATAGGGATTGCTCTATTTGCCAGTGTGAGATGTGTGCTTGTTATTAAGACAAAACCAGTGAGGGGAGCTCAGATTTAAAGGCAGCTAAAATAAGAGCCTTGCTTTACACAGCATGATAAGCCTTGATTTTGTAAACACTATTACTTTGCTTTCATTACATATTCCTGCTGGTATTATTTCAGGGCATCAGCTATTTTATAGGCTTTTATTTGTCATCATACAAAATCAGGCCAACAGAGCATGCTTAGCGCTTTGCAGCTAAAACAAAAACAAACAAACAAACAAATAAATAAAAACCCATACACCTTGATTTATGAAATATAAATTCTTGAATTTGAAATAGGATCTAGGTCCAGATGGCCCATCAGATGGAAAAGATTATTTCTACAACTACCAAGTTACAACAGCCAGTTGCATACAAGGCTAACAACACATCTATATGCTTGGGCACTCCGTGGCCCAGTCAAGCAGGCATCCACTCACCTCTGGATTACTGTAGCACAAGTCCATCTGTGTCTATGAACCTAAATTGACAACAGAGCTGTATTCCTACCACCTTTCTATTCAACATCTCTTTTACTCATTAGAGGATTGAAATTGATTTTAAATCCCTTATCAACATATTTTTTAAATAACGATGAAATGCAGCAGTAGGATATTTGCTAGAAAACTTACTATTTAGATGTTGTGAACACCAATGGGAAACACATTTCTCAAAATACCTTGGATGACAGTTAAAAAAGTTCAGTGCTTGAATTGGTTTCCAAATAGGCTGAAAACTGCATGGGGATGATGAGTCCCTTCAAGTCTGAGAGGTGCACATCTGCAGGCATTGACAAATTCTCCACGACCACCAGGCTCCAGTGGAACCAACCACATGACAAACACAGCTCTTCTCCACATCCCACATTGTCGTGTGGAAGGGTTATCATTTGTTTGTGTTTCTCAAAGGGATATTTTCCAATGCATACCCAGTAGTTGTTTCCCAACATTGTGTTTTGCAAACATGAGGTTTTATCCACAGTTTTCCTGTGCACAACCTTCCTGCAATTTTGTGGGACTACAGCTTGGCTAGGACATTGGCCTTCATGGAAGAACATTCAGGCATCAAGATTAGCCTTCCTTCTCTCAGTTTTCAGTTTTGTTTGTTTGCTTGCTTCTTTCCAAGTTGTAGTTCGAAAACAAAACCCTCATTTTCTCGCTCTTCTGTGACTTAAAGTTGAATCAAAGAATTTTCCTCAAACTTTCAGAAGAAAAAAAAGGTCTTTTGTGAGGAGCATCAAAGCTTTCAGCTCTAGAGAAGTTTGGGAGGAATTTACAAGAACTTGAAACAGTAGAGAAAAAGAGTGCCACTAGTGACTTTCCCAGCTCTGGAAGAAATGTGGTTCCTGCCCCTTTTCATCCCACTTTGCGGAGCCTGGGCCTCCACTGAAATCAAATGTCAGCTTTTTTCAGAGTAGAGCTCAAGACCAGATCTTCCCTACAATTTCTGCTGGCTTCCTGTTGTCTCATTCAAGCTCACTTCACAGCATATACAGGACCACAATACAAGGGAAGGAAAGCAGAGATGGGAACGTGAGGAAAGGAAAGAACTCCCCTTTCCCTTCTAAGTGAATGCCCATGATGAATCTCCAGCCCATGGATGCTCACCTCATCTGCTCTCTATTGGACAACTCCTAGCTGAAGAGGACTCTTCAAGAAACCTGGGGGATCCACAGAACATGGACTCTGAAGTCCTTTTCTTGTAGCCACGTTGTCTCAAGTCTTGGATTATCTGCTACTTGAGAACTCAGCAGGTCCTGAAGCACAACAGCTTTTCATAGCTAGACTCTGATTCTAAAAACCCAAAGTAATGCCTGTGCTTACATATACATATGTAGGAAGGACCTATTGTTACTGCAATATGGCGAGTCCTCGATCTTCAGCTACAGCTGCTAGTGGTAAGTGTTGTACCGCGGATTAGGAAGGCCACTCAAGTGCCACTCTTTGGTTTGCCCTTCAGTACCAGAACAACAGGAATTACTTCTGTGGTGCTGATTGGCATCCCATCTGTGGAAGTGCTAAACAAAGAAACAAACATCCTCTCCTTCATATATTTAGATTCAAAATTAAGACCAAACTATCGTAAGATTTCTTACCTTACAATCTGAAGTCTGGGACTCAGCACATCTGAACTACAGCCCATATTACTTTCCATATATAAATCATTCCTAGAGTTCAAAACATGTTTGTTTGCTTCATGTAAATCCAGGAAGATGCATGTATGAACATGTATTTACTGAAGATCACATCTGTGCTTTGATGTATCTGTAATTAGATGCACAGTTTCTCAGGCTGTTACAGAAGATCTGCATCTAGCTATGACCCACTTAAATATTCCAGCCATGTAATTTCTTTTCCTTTTTTTTTAATTTAACCTTATCATTGCCACGATTTGGAACTATGTATTTTTTAAAATACCTGAATTATGTGCATTTTACTGTGAATGAACCTATTCATACACCTCAAGTAATCTAATGACTGTAGAGATTATAATCATGAGAGAAATTGAATTCCCAATTAATGTTTTCAAAGTTCTATTGAAGAATTTTTCCATTGATTACACTTACCATTGATTGAATGAGATTTTAATCAGTTCAGTTGTTTTTTAGGAGGCTTAAACACCAAAAAATTCTCATCCCATGTAAGAATATTTGCATTAGAAAGACCCTTAAACAGATGAACCTTAAAATTCCATCTTAATTTACCTTTCTTTGCTATCTCCACTGGAAAGATTTAAAAGCAAGTATCTTCTTGTTTGAAGATACTCTGCACCATAATTTTAAGCACATAGGCATATCTATTTCTTATTAATAAGCATCATAAAATTTTAAAATTGAATCTCTGGGATTGCCATAAAGTTCAGCTAGTGGAAATGTGGTACTTGCCTGAGTTCTTATGCATTGAGCAAGCATGGAAATGAACTAGAAAAAAATAAAAGCTAATTACTTATCAAAATTAAAACTCATATGCTTAATTTCACTACATAACAAGTAAGCTTTGTGAAGTACTATCAATTTGTACATTTTATGTGCTTACAGTATTTTCCTTCATTGTTTTTTTTCTGGAGAAACTGAAGCCTTATATGAGGGCTGCACTGAAAGCAGTATCTCCTACTTCATTATGTCAGCAGACGACGTCAGAGGTGGATGTTGGTGGTTTGGTATTATATGCTGAACCTTCCCACTGATATTCTGCCATGTGTTGGCCGTGTGGCAGATGGCAGCAGACGGGCAGTCTGACAGAATGGTGTCTGACATGGACATGAGTGTGGAGCAAAGGTGTGACATTTAATTCCTTCACTTGCAAAAGGTTGCACTCATGGACATTCATCTAAAGGAGAGTTTCAGTGGGACAGCATGAGCTAGTGGCTCTGAAGGCATCATCGTGGCATAGCACAAAACAAGCAGCTGCCTAGGTAGGGACTTGAGACAATCTAGTGACTGGCTCCATTTTGGGAGCATGATTTCATCCCAGAGATGTCTTATCGCCAGCCTACCTACCCACATACATGCAAGTGTGCTTCATTAAAAACAGTGAAGAATCAAGTCTCAGTCCAAATGAAAACTGAGCTGTAAGTCAGTCGTATCTGGCCTGTAGAGTATAAGATCACAGTTTGTGGTATGAGTTGATATGGTCCAAAGCCACAGTACTTCTCTGACTTTTACATGATGGCTAAGAGAACAGTCAAGTCAAAAATTCCACCCCAGCAGGGAGCATTCACTTTCTCTCAGTCTCATGTGTAGCATGAACAGGCTTACAAAAATATGTGTAATTGGAGACCTGGAAATTCAAACTTCAGTAAAGGGCCATTGTCAAAACACAGTAAGTTCATCTTCAGGTCCAATACCTTACATGGTTCTTTTGCACAGAAAAATATCTTTGTTCAGTAATTACAGTGCAAAAATCTTCCTACAAGAGTCTTGAATAAGATGAGCTGACGTTCTGTCTTTTAGTCTTTTTAACACTTTGAGTCCATGAGCTGCTATTTGCTGTCAGCTCCAGAATCCTGCAATATTGTGAGTTCATCCTAGTGTCCAGCACCAGGCAGGGGATGAACTTTGCTTCCCTGGCATTGCAGTGCTGTACCTGAGGACAAAAAGTATAACACCTGTGTTTTGATAAATCAGATCCTCCAATGATTATTTTTTATTAAAAATCAGATGAATTTGTGTAGCGTGAGAGATAAATTATCGGAGAAATTGTGAAATATAGAAAAGATTCAGGACACAGGGTCTGGCAATTTCTTTAAAATTTCACACAAGCTGAGATGACAAACAGATGGTACAGTTAGGAAAATCTAGAAGGCAAAATATAGCCCCTGTGTCACTTTAATGATGCCTCTGCTTATCACAGCCTATATTTTAGATCAACTTATAAGGTATTTTTCTAAATCATAGAACTCTCTTGAGCTCTATTTGCTAAAGACAAACTGGCCTGCGAAGATGCATCAGTCAAGCAAAAGATTAATTCCTGTTGTACCAAGTTGTTGTTTTTGGCACAGAAGTCAATATTTATAAGACAGAAAGCAGCTGTAGAGTGCAAGTTAGCATAGTGCATAAATCTTTGCAGCAGGTTATAGCAAGATTATGATACTATCCACAGGTAATACGATGGAAGTGCTGCCACAACAGAGCTTTCCTAATGGTGGCCATCCATTTACCAGTGTGAGCTGAGCTAATGAGGTCACGTTGAATCACTTTGTGTTGTTTCCCCTTTGGAAGCAATCAGCCCACATATAAACCAGTCATATATTAGGAGAGGTCACCAGCACAGCAGTTCTGCAAAGAGTGAGCTGTTTGTACAGGACTCCAAGCCAGATCCAGTTTTGCCTGGAGCAATAGGATGAGTGGCTGCTGACAATGAGGCCTGGGATGCAGATTAATCCCCCTATCCCCTCAGAAGCTGTTGAAGGTGAAGAGCTGCTCTCAACTTTGCCCACAGTGAGATGCTTCATCCCACTGCCCTCCTCACCCTGACACACAGGCCAGGGGACAGTGGAGAAGGACAGAGTTAATGCTTAATTTTCCTTATGCCATCTGCCTCCTGCTTTGTGTAGCCAGACACAATGAGGGACTGGGGCTCAGTATCACCTACAACTCCACTAGACACAGTTCTGCATTCATGGCAGTGGGTCAAAAGACATCCTCGAATGGGCACCGTGCTCCCATCTCTCCCACACAACAAAGCAGGAGCTGTGGTTGTTACCATGGTGGGTATTACCAGCCGCTCTGCTTTCATTTACTGGTGGTGCTGACAGAGGCCATGCGCTGCTGCACTCCCCAGGGTGCAGAACACTGCATCTGGGGCACCAAGCACCCAACATCCTTGTCATGGCTTTGGTTTTTGCTTATTTGATTTTCAATATTCCACATCAAAACATCATGTACTGGAAGTGTTAATGCTCTAATCCTGCAACTCCAAGTGCCTCGTCAAGTCCAATCTCTCCCTGGCCTCAGCTCCCACAGCCTTAACACAGTAGTTTCTCTTCCTCATGGCATACAGTGAGATCTACAGTAGAGCAGGTAAAGCTAATCTCTTTTTTGTGTGTGTGTGAGGTTATAGATTATCACTGCCCTTATCTCCATCAGCCTTTCCCATGATTAAATGGAGAATATTGGATTTCTTGTTACAATATCCTATCCCTAAGACTAGATGTGAATGGAATTCAGCATGGAAAGGTACTCAGATATTTTGCCTTCCTGAGAAGCTTGTCACACCAAATTTTAGTCTTTGGCACTGCCTATGAGTGCAGTTTCTCACCATGCAGTTTCAAGCCTATGGCTTTCTCTCCATCTCACTATTGCACTCATTCTGACATTCTCAGCCTTGCTTGACCAATTTATATGTGGTTTTAGGCGAAGATGTTAGAAATCTAATGTGGAATAGATGCAGATTGAGCCCACATGGGAAGCAGGAAATACGACAGAAATGTGCAAGTCCATTATGTGAATTTATCAGCATACATTCTACAAGCTTTATAAATTTCGCTAGCACAGTCATCTGTTTCGTTCCTGGAAGAGAAAAATCTAACAAATATGAATTTCTTGAAATAGGCGACGGAAAGAGATTGGCTCAGAATAAACAAAATAGTTGAAATTACATTTTCTTGGCAAGGTTTGCTTGTGTTGTTCATCAAATAAATGCACATTATGTCTTGCGCTGCTACTCAGCTGTGATCCTATAATGTGTTCCCTGCATCCTGTCAGACATATGATCCTTTGTCCCGTAATAGACCCAACTATCTCACAACCAGCTGAGCTCAGGGTCATCCCAGGGTCAGGCTGGTTAAAGATGGCTGTCAGTTCACTGCCTGACTCACAGACGCGCTTTAAATCACCTTTATCTCGCTTATGCTGATGCTTTCCAGCAGCTGCCAGAGCAGGAGCTGGAGCACCTCTGTGCAATGTAGGGAAATACCTTGTAGCATCCCTGAAAATTTCTCTTCGGATCCACCAAGCCCAGCATAACCAATGTAAAGAAAGTACAGCCCTATGTATAATGTGGTATGAGGATTATTTCAAACAGCTTTTTGCAAGGTGGCTAAACAGTAGTGTTCTCATCCATCTTGCAAATGAAAACAGAAATCCAGAGAGTGAAATATCACCTTTCAGATCAGAAATATAATACTCAGCCTGAAATTTCCAGCAAAAAGAAGATCTGAATAAGTAGGCCTGATAATCTGGGAAATGCATCACCTGATGTTTTTATTGTGATAAATACCTCCCTTCAACTCCCGATGCCATACAACTTCTTAATGTTTGTCACCAGTCTCCAAGGTACAGAAGAAAGACAGGCCTTAATTGTAAATTTACGCATGCTTTATTGCCAGTGCAATGGCACGAACACATTTAACAGGATTGTCATTCCAGTTAATTATGCTGATTCTGACATGCACCTATCACTTCTAAAATTGATAGTGCCTTTCGACCGGGTAGCAGCATCGCAATATGCTGTGCCTTTCTCTCTAAGGTTAAGCATGCAAGGGGCCAGGCAATGGCAGGGGAAGGAGTCCCTGCATACTAAGCAAGTGCTGCAGCTCAGCCTCCTCTTAACAGAGAAGCAGATAGCTCAGAGCAGCACATGTTCTGCATTTCTGTGCATGCTTCAGCCACAGCCCACCTGCCTCAGGCAAAAACAACAATCTCCATTATGCCTAATAGTAAACAACACCATCCCAGACCCTCAGAAATTCAGCCCTGTTCACAACATGTAACACCAAGCATGCAGGCAGCTGGTAGCACTTATTAAAGATATTAAAGCAACAGAAAAGATGGTAGAAAAGGAGGCAACTGCTAAAAAAAAAAAAAAAAAAAAAAACACCTTTGTGATAAGAAAAAGAAATCTATGTTTCCCCTGCATCAAATGGGAATAAAACACCATCCTTCCTTTCAGCAGTTACCTTTGCTCAGAGCAAAGCCTAATTTTAAATCCCCAAAGGTGGTTAGAAATCTGGGGAAGTAGTACATCCCCTTTCCTCCCCACACACCCCAGTATAAATTTTGGGGACCTTCCAGAAGGGAAATGGAGGTACACACTTCTCATATTCACACCTGGCCAACAAGAGTAATGTTTTCAGGTTGTCTGAAAGGAGGAAGGGAAGGGAAAAAGTAAGAGAGAAAGGAAGGGAGGAGAGAAAGAGGGAAGAAGGGAAGAAGGAAAGGAAGGAAGGGGGGAAGGGGAATGGAAGGACAAGGATTTTCCCTCTTCTTGCCCCACACTATCTTTGCCCTTTTGGCCACCCTCATCCCAACATGAATAAAAGCAATGGAAGCACTGCTCTAAGTGTGCAGACTGGAGGATGTAAGTTCATCATGTGCTGCCAAGACTTGGAGCACCAATGACGATCATAAAGAGCTTGTCTTAAAGATGTGGATAAACATATGGGAAACATAAAGATGAACCCTTTTTTTTCCCAAAAAAAAAAAAAAAAATTCTTTTAAATACAAGTGTGAGATGTATGCAGGGAGGAATTCTTACCCCTCCTTTCTTCTAATAAGAACTTATGCAGCTCTACACCCTTCAAGTGTGCCTAAAGTAGTCAGGAAGAGGTATTTTCAATAGTGACATTCTGGCTCAGCGCAGGTAATCCTACTCACGACCACAAGGACTTTCACACGTGGCAGCTGAAGGAATGTCTGAGCTTGGGCTGGCAGCGTCCTGGGAGCAGAGCACCACGCCTGCTGTGGGACAGATCCACTGCAGGCAGGTGTGTTTCCAAAAAGGGATGCTGAAGGGCTTCATTCCTCTCTCCCTCTTCTCTTTGAGATCAGATACCATCTACAACACAGATAGTGACTCTGGGGCTGCTTCCACTGCTCTTTTTCTGATAAAACACCTCATTGGAACAAGGCACCATGCTGCAGACCCTGTACAGCTGTGGGGCCGAATGCATGTGCTGCCCTCGAGGAAGGAGCTCCTGTCGTCTCCTCTCAGTAAACTCACACCTGAATGCAGTTAATATTGCTCAGCTTTTCCATTCATCTCCTGGTGTTGGGGGTTTTTTTGTGGTTTTTTTTTTTTCTTTCCCTATGTCTAAGAGGAATTTTATGAAATAAAGATCTAAGGACTGAAAAATGTATGTGCAGAGGAGGGGGAGTGTGACAACCTTTGCAGCCCTTATGAAAGGTTGTTTTGCTTCTAGACCAAAGGGGAGGAGGCCTGATCCTGCTCCTCGCTAGATAAGCAGATATCCTGCAGGCAAGCAAAGCTGGCAACAGGCTGAAATCGTGGTGAGAGTTGAAAAGCTTGTTTTTCTCTATGCACAACAAACCAGAATTGTTGACAGAAAAGCAAAAGAACATCTGCTCACGCTGATCTATGAAAGCTTTCTCCAGCTCCATTAACCTCCCTTCTTTGCCTGTCTCTCTTTCTCTAGGCTGAAAATTATCATTTAAGATGTTTGAGGCTTTCATTTCTCTATTAATCAAATTAAATCTCCTCAGCCACGGTTAAAATACTCTGAGAGGTGCTTTGACCAAATATCATTTGCCTTGCAATTAGAACTCATTTTTAATACAACAGGGGGAAATAGAGAAGCGGAGCTTTGCAATCAATAGAACTATAAATTACGTGGAAAAGGAAATGGCAGCCTCCTAGCTTGAAACAACAGATTTATTATCAAAGTGGGGAGTACTGTATCAATGGAGTGCATAAGTTTTACAGAGAGAGAGAAGGAAACGCACAGACAGAAATCAATGTTAACATGGGCTCACTGTTACCTTAAATGCTGCATATGAGGTGACAGATTTTCACTTATTTTGAATTGTAAAATGTCACATTGAAAAAGTAGTTGCTCAGGAAGAAAAAAAATGCAGTATTTTTAAGGCAAAACTACGCCAGTTATAATGAATGAGATCTGCAGAAGGGGGGTCCCATTCTATGTTCTGTATTCAACCATGGTTAAGGCTGGTTAGTAAAGAACCCTCTCAATAAGATCATAGCTAAGGCTGCAGATAAGATTTCCATCTAAGCTTTAATGATTTGCATTTCTTTTGATTCACGCATACTGGATAGAGGGAGGAAAATTGTTCTTTCTAGTGGTAGAAAATCTTTTAAGTGCTTTACCTTCCTCTTTCACAAACAGGATCCCCAGAGACAGATCTCAAGTATAATGCAAAAGAACTGAGGATCTGACCAAATGTTGCTTGTTGGGTTTCCATTGCTTCGGTCTACAGCCTGCCCTTTTGCCTTCTCACTGGAAAGCAGAGGATGGATTTTGCTCATTGTTGAGTATGGAGCCTAAAGTTATAGTCCCACTCAAATATAGTCAGAGCCCACTCAAATGATCATGACTCTTTCTTTTCAGCCCTGATGAAAATAGAGGCAACCTTCATGGTCAACTGTTTCCAAAACACATCACTGTTTTGTGCTCAAAAAGGTGGTTTCACGGAGGCTATCTGGATTTCTAGAGCTACTTGTCTGCTTTGCAATCGTTAGAGCTCTGAGTCCCAGCAGAATTTTCAATGTTTTTTATCTATTTTCCTTGCGAGCCTTACTGTGGCATTCAAAACCCCAGGGTGAGAAACGTATAATCTGAAAAGAGAAAAGTTATCTTTACTGATGGATTACTAGGTTCAGTGAGCCTAATCTTTTGATTTGCAGACCTGGGGCTCAGGTGAGCCAAATCTCCCCGGGCAATGGGCCATGGTAGGTCCAGCACAAGATCGATGTATGCATAAGGCCAGGTACAAGCCTCTGCTGACATTAAATCATTCAGTTTGGGAGCTGACTTGAAAGAAGCTATGGTAACAACTCATTAAATTAACCTAAATTCTGAGGGAGCATACACATTCACATGGATACAATGGGAGCTGGGATTTACTTTCATCCTTATCCTCTTCCTCTTCTGACCAACATGCAGGTCTTCTCCAGCCCTTTTTGTGTCATCACTTCCTGGTCTCCTAGCACTGTCAGAAGTGCAAAACTGAAATACATAGAGGAGGAGGCTGAAAATGTGATGAACTGCAAAGCCCCCTGGGGTCTTAGTTGCCTGCAATGCCCACCTCCATGACTAAACATATCGTTCATGCTAATGCTGTTTGCTGGAAGGAGTGTTCCTTCAAGATAATGTCTCTGCACAGTGAAATATGCATAGCTTTTCGATGGCTCAGCTTGAATGGGATCACCTTTCAGTGCCTAGACAGTGCTATTTTTTAAATATTTTTTTTTCCCCAGCACAGCATGAGGAACGCAAACTACCCCAATCAATGCACTTTGTTTTATGATCCATCCATCCCCAGAACCATTCAGGAGTCCACTGGTATTACAGTGCAATTGTGCAGGTATTTCTTCCAAAATAGCCTAGTTTGGTAAAGTCTCCTTCTTTCCTGAAGATTGGAGGGAATATTTTACAACTAAGCTTAGAAAATAAATTGAGGCTTGCCTGGCATTTCCAATGGAACTGACATTTTGCCCATGAGTTTGTCAACCTGGTGCATCAGTCAAAATTTTAAAAAGGTTTTTTGGTACTAAGGAGTTTCAATTAAAACTGTGTGGAAATCCCTATCCTCATGGCTTCCATGACCTTCACCGTTTTACAAAGCCGGAGGGAAACCTGGGCAAGTGGCTGCACTCTGTGTGTGGCTCTCACTTCAACTCTCCGATGTGTCCCCAGATGAAGTCCGTTGTGCACAGCTGTGCTCTGCACCTGAGTGCCCACCGCTAGACAGCAGTCGGGAGATTCCCACTGCCCTGTTCCCCTCTCCAGCCTCATCCTCGTCCCGTCTCTTCTCATTCCCTAACGAACCCGGCCTCCTGTGTTTTCTCTGCTCTTTATTCTATGTCACCGGAGCTGAGTGACTGCTGAAGATGAGAGGGGATGAGGAGTGTGAAGAGGGTAGCTCCTGCCTTTGGTCTGAGCCTGACGAGGAATGATGAAAACCACATGGGCTATGAAGAAGTCCAGTCCAACTTTCTGTTTACCGAGCTCCCTAGAAACATCAACATCTGTCACCGCGAATCCCCTAAAAGTGGCACCCCCTTGCTACAGGACCCCGGTGGCAGCTCCCATCCCTCTTCCCCGAGTCCGGGCCGGGGCTCCCGGGTGTTGACAGAGCGGGAGGGAGGTTATCCGGGACTGGTGAGAGCTGTATTAATAGACAAAGCGGACCGGCTGCGATGCCCTCCGCTCAGCGTTGCGGTGCCACTCGGGCGCGGACAGCCGCCGGGGTTCGGCTCATCTCTCGCAGCCCCGCAAGTTCCCGGTGCAGCCCCCGGAGCCGCCCCACCCCGGCCCGGCCCGGCCCAGAGCGGAGCGGAGCGCTCCGGTCCCTCCGCCGTCTCCCCTCGGTTATTGTCACAGCGCACACAACGAATTTTCTTTCTATTAGTCATTTCCCGAAGATCAAAACCGAGGACAGCTGCGAACGCGATCGATCCCTCCAAAACTCCTTAGCCAAGCATTCCATCAAAGTAGATATTTCCTGGGATTTATTTCTTTTTTATTTATTTTTTTTAAATAATCGATAGCTTATTACTGGCTTTTGACTTGGTTTTCCTCTGGCCGGCTTACAGACCGGGCTGCAATTACACAGTAACCCTCAGCCCTTCGCACAGCCGAGCGGACGGGATGCGGATACCGCCCTCCCCATCGGGGAAGCCGGGCCGGATTGGGGTTGTGCCGCTCCCCGCCGCTCCGACACCTCCTACAGCTGTTCCGAGAGGAGCGCACCGTGGGCCCCTGCGTTTCCCAACCCCCTCTGCACCGCGTCTTACACCGCTGAGAGAGGAGGAGAAAGTTTGAGGCTGCGGCTGGCCTCGTGCCCCCCCCCGTTCCCCCCGTTCTGCGCTCCTTTGGTCTTGTATTTGTTTCGTTTGGTTTAAGGTTTTTATTATTCATTCACTTACTTATTTTTGGCAACGCGTTGGCTTTGTGTTTGTAAACCGGACCCACTCAAAAGCCGCGAAGCGTCCGTTGTTTTCACCCTAAGAGAGGTCGATCATCATTTGGTCACATTTTCATAAGAATCACCGGTGGCCATTTCACATCACGAGACAGGAACTTTCAAGGAAAGAAGATCGGAAAGCCAAAAGAATTGTGAAAGTAATGGCTGAAACATTCTCCATGTGGAACAAATGCTTCAAATATGGCACTGTCCCATTAACTTATAATTAAAAAAAAAGGAAAAAGAAAAAAAAAGAAAGAAAGAAAGAAAGAAAGAAAGAAAGGAAAAAAAAAAAAAAGAAAGAAAGAAAGAAAGGAAGAAAGAAAAAAGTAGCGCGGAAGCATTTCTTCCGGGCCGATTTCTGCTCGTATTACTAAAATACCTCATTTTTTTGGTAGCCGTATGGCAAATGGTGCTCCTCACATGATCAGAATCAACAGTTTGCCCCCCGAGTTCTTAGGAACTTTCTTTCCAGAGCCTCCCGTTGATTCCAATGGTCTTTCCGTGCCTGAAACAGGAGTAACTGTGACCTGTAATATTTTTTGACACATAAACCATAAAAGAATAATGTTAACAGCGCGAGTCGGCCAAGTGGTGTGCCTGGGGGAGAACGGGAATGTTTGCCTTGGAAGGGAGAAAGGGAGGAAGGAGAGGGGAAGAAGAAAGCTATAAAGAAATATTTGTGATCATTTTCGATATTATTTTGCTATTTAATTAAATATTATCCATTTGGTTATTTCTGTATTTTTTTTTCTCCCGTAGTTTAAGGAGCTGGCGCAAAACTAATCGCCGCTGGAAGACGAGCAAGGAAGCTAACGAGAGAAATCCTCCGAAACGATTCAATTCCCCCCAAATTCTCCCAGTGTGAGCGGGCGGGGGAGCAGCCCCCTACGGGCGCACTCCCGGCGCTGCCGCCCAGCACGGAGCCCCCCGCAGCCGCCTTCGTGCCTGCGGGGCTCCCGCAGCGCCCCGGTGCTCTGGGGGGGTCTGGGGGAGGTGGGCTGAAGGGCGACGTGCGGGGGGAAACCTGCTCGGCTCGACGGCCAGAACGTGAGCCGTCGTTAGAAAGGTGCTAATAAACCCCTTTCAAGCAAGCGGTGATGCACTGATTGCGTGATCTCTGGCCTTTGATTTCCTACAATTAATAGCGACATCCAGCACGTTTTGCCCAGATTTCTTCTTCTTATGCCCAGATTTATTATTATTATTATTATTATGTATTCCCACCGAGGACGGAGAGAGGGACGCGGCTCCCCCAGTCTCCAGCTGACCCTGCCGCTGCCGGGGAGAAGCCCCCAGCATCTCGCCCTGCCCCTGGGACTCCCCCCGTGTTCCCTGCGGGACGGTTTCCCGCAGCCCGGTGCGTACCTCCGGGACACCGCGAGGCAAAAAGGAGAGGGAATTGCTGCCGCAGGGGAGACCGAGAGAGGGACGGAGAGAGAGGGATGGTTCTGCGATTGTTGCTTTAGCGAGGCAGTGAGATTAACCACTGAGGCTTATTCTAAAGTGACCCATCACTGAATTCATTTCTGCCTGAACTTTCGGTGAACCTGAGATTAAAGAGGGGAGAGCAGCTAAGCAGTTTGTTGTTAGCTGCCTTTTCAACAGCCCTTTCAGACTGAGTAAATATTGATCGCTTTCAATCTGATTGCCCCAGAGGAAAACACCAAAGCATCTCAATAGCCTCCAAAAGTAAACTTTAAAGGTGAACAGTAGAAATGGCCTTAAGTATGATAGGAGGATGCTAAACTCCGTTTGACATTCGAACGCGGTTTGAGTTGGGGTGGTTGGTGAGGGATTTTTTTGTGAGTTGGGTTTTTTTTCCTTTTGTTTGTTGTTGTTGTTGTTGTTGGGTGTTTGTGTGTGTGTGGTTTGTTTGCTTGTTTGTTTGTTTCCCAGACATTCAGGAGAGAAAAATAGGGAAAAATAATCGGGTGTAAAAACAAAAGGTTCCTCCTATTCCGAAGGACAGCTGATGGTTCCCCCGGCCGACTCGTGCTCTGCTCGTTGCGGTATTTCTGTGCCAGAAACTCGTTCCTCCTTCCCCCACCGGCAGCACTGAGGACTTGATTATATCGAAATGATAACAATAAAAATAACGAAATGAGTTGGGGTAGGGAAGGCTGGGCTTGTCAGCTTTAAATCTTTCGTGGCTGAGAAAAATAAAATAAGATAAGATAAAATAAAACGATAAAGTGAAAAAACTTGAAGCATGGGGTTTGACTCGGAAGGAGAGGAAGCTCTGTGTCCCAGCTCCGCGCAGACGGACGCACTGCCGTGTGTCCCGTCCCGCATTTAGGCTGTAATTTATGGGCTCTCTTCCCAACGCATTGAGTCAGCACCGGGGGAGCCGGCTCTCAGATCCGGATTCCAGCAATGTTTAGATCCAGATTTCGATATTGAAATGCCCTCATTGGCATGCAAATGTCACTTTAACACATCCAAGTCTCTGGAAGAAGGCCATCTGGTTTGCTTTGTGGCTTTACACTAATAAACAAAAGGTAAAGTATATGGCAGGCTGGGAAATGAAAGAAATCGAGGCAGCGGTGGCGGGAGCCTTTGGAGACAGCTCCGCTGCCTCGCAGATAGCTGCTCTTGATATGGCCGCCGCGCCTGCAGATCGGGGCTTGTTTCTTTTGACACCGAAGTGAAGAACGTTTCGTTGGCTCCCGGCGATCCCGCACAGCGGAGCCGCTCGGGCAGCGCTGCCCCGCAGCTGTGTCGTGTCAGGCGGTGTCATGCGTGGAGCTTCCAGAGGCAGCGGGGACTCCGGGCACCCCCGGCACTCGCTGTCCCCCTCCCCGACCTCTATGCTTTTGGCACCTCTTGGAAATGTCACACTATTTACCCGCAATACCTTGTTTGGGTTTGCTCCAGAAATACGAAGGCAGCGGCTGGGAAACGGGCTGGGAGCACCTAGAGGCCAACCCCTCCCCCCCGCCCCATCCCTTGGCAGCCCTTCGGGGTGGCAACGCTGGGCGGGGGGGGAAACGATGCCCGCGGTAATTAAATGTGCAGCCCTTGCGAGGGGCCTGCGACGTGAGGAAAGAGGGCTCGAAGACAGTTTCTGCTTTTGAAGCGTGCTCTGTTTATATAAGTGTCACCATCCATCCCGAGGTGAAAAGGTTAGCACTTGACCCAGGAAGCTCTCGTGTTTGTGCTTCAGAAATAGATCGGGGTCATAAATTCCTCCCAGTTAAAGCGGAGGGCCTCATATTTTTTCTAAAAATAATGCTGTTTGAGCGTAGGGAAAGAGGAAGGTGCGTGTTTATGGGGAGGACCGGGCAGGCCGGGGGGGTGAAGGGGTGAAGCTGGGACCCTCCTCCCTTCTCCCCTCGGAAGTGCCCAACGGCGGAAAACGTGGGAGCCGAGCCGTGACGTGCCGGTGACGTCACGCAGAGGCAGACACACGAGGTATACCTGAAAGCGGAATATATTTATTACAGACATGGTAAGGACCCGTAAATCCTGCCCTGGGTCCCAGCGGCGGGGACCGCAGAGCCCTGGTGATTGTACGCAACGTCGGGGGACGCGGCTCCCACCCGACAGAGCTCCGTGTCCCGAGTACAGCACACACGGGGCGGCATGCAGCGGCCCGGACACCAACCACAGAAGTTATACATTCATTTGGCCATCCGACACATTCACGAGTGGGTCGAAAAGACATCGAGGCTAAAGGAGGGGGGATACGGAAATAGGGAGAGGTGAGGTCTGTGGGGCGGCGGTGTCCCTTTGTCAGGCACAGCCCAGCACAGCTGTATGGGGGAGGGAGGGACGAGCACACAGGGTAAGGTTTACAAAACCTAGTGCAATTGAAGCCTTGTTTGTCACGTTTTGGGAAATAGCGCTACGCTTTGAGGTATCTGCTGGAGCTTAACACGTCTGCTTGATGCTGCCGTCAGCCTGACCGATAGAAAAGCGGGTCCGGTTTGGCGAATGCACTCACCCTGCTTCACCTGATCATCTAAACGTCATCTCTAGAAAAATCTGTAAAAAGATAAATCTCTCGGACAAAGTATTTACAAGCAACAAACTCATAGACACGAATAAAGTATACATTAAATTAAAGGGTGAAAGTCCTAGAAGTCGTGTAAACACTTGCCATAGTGCATCTCTTCGTGAGGTTATGTACCCTCCATGACCTGTCTGTCAGCCAGGGAAACTCAGAGGAACGTCCTTGCGGGGAGGAGGGAGAACCCAGCGTGTGTCAACGCAACTCCTCCGGCAAGGAGGTGAGGAGGGGGAAACCGAAAGAAAACCTCTTGGTGGCAGGGGCCGGGAGCGGCCGGGCCGGCGCCCCCGGGCCCGACCAACGGACGGACGGAAGGACAGGCCGACGGAACGCACCGCAGCTCGGAAGAGCTCAGTTGGCGGCGGGACCCGGGTCCGAGGTGCAGGATGCGGGTGAGGCGCTGCAGGGCGACGGGCAGCACTTCTCCGTCGGGTCCTCCGCCTTCTCCTCACAGCCCGTGGGAGTGGCGGGGGAGATGGGCAGCAGCCCCTCTTTCTCCCTCTTCTTCTGTTTCATCCGCCGGTTCTGGAACCAGATCTTCACCTGCGTCTCGTTGAGCTGGAGAGAGGCGGCGATTTCCACCCGTCTGGCCCGAGTCAGGTACTTGTTGAAGTGGAACTCTTTCTCCAGCTCGGTGAGCTGCTTGGTAGTGAAGTTGGTCCGGACGGTGTTGGGCTGCCCCACGAAGCCGTACTCGCCGGCCTTGCCTGTGAGGAGACGGGCAGCGTTAAGCGAGCGCAAATGATTTATAGGCGACGTAATCGATACGCCAGCAGCGGCCGAGCGATAGGGATTCCTCGGGATACGGGAGAAGCCCCGGCAGGGTGAGTGATGGGGTGCGAGGTGCTAAACTCCCGGTGTCGGGGAAACTCGGGAAGTGCTTTGTGAATTACACGAAATACGACCGCGGGAGGGGTGGGAGGGGAGACCGAAGAACCGGCGCTGGCTCCCACCCAGCGCTGAGGGCACACGACCCTGCCGCCCCCGCGGGCACCTGCACCCGCCTCCCCCCACCGCCCCGACGGCGGGGCCAGAGCGAACCGGGCCGGGCTGCCCCGCTCCCGCCGGCCACTGACCTGTTTTAGGGGGGTTCCTTTTAACTTTCATCCAGTCGAAGGTCTGCGCCGGCGGCGAGGTGTCGGCGGAGGGGGAGCGGGAGTTGTCCTGGTGGCCGGCGTGGAGGGGAGAGAGAGCATGGTTGTAGGTGCCCAGGGGCAGGCTCTGCTGCTCCTGCCCGTACGGGGAGGGCACGTACTGCGCGGGGCCCCCCGCGTAGCCCTGGTGCGGGTGCTGCGCTGCGGCGGAGGAGAGGCTGCCCGAGTAGACGGCGGGCGCGCAGGGGGGGAAGCCGCCGCCCAGCTCCGCGTCCTGCCCCAGAGCGTAGGGGCCGTAGGCGGCGCCGAAGCCCTGCGCGCCGTACGTCGGGGGGCAGCCGGGGTGCGCGTAGGACACCCCCAGGCCGCCGTGGTGCTGGTAGGCGGCGGGCTGGGCCGGGGGATGGTGGTGCCGGTGGGGGCTGAGGGGCACCCCGCGGCCCACGAGGAAGCGGTCCTCCCCGCTGCAGCTGCCGGCGCTGACGGCGCAGGGCTGGAAAGTTGTAATCCCGTGCTCGGGGTGGTAGGAGCGGGCGGCACAGGCCCCCGCCTCGCCGCCGAGGACGGGGTACTCGAGGAAGGAGCTCATCCTCGCAGCGTGCCGCTGTCACGCCGCCGCCGCCGGGTCTTCAGCGTCCGGCGGGGCCGCGCCAACTTTCCCACTTCCTCCATGGGGCCGGGAGGAAAATGACACGAAGGTACCGCGAGCGGGGAGGCACGTGGGGGGCGGCAGCCAATGGCTGCGGCGCCTGCGGGACTTTCCCGGCTCCTGCCGCTGATAGATCGCCGCGTCGGGGGCATTTAAACGCCGAGCGCTCCGACGGCGCGGCACGGCGCGGCGCGGCACCGCGGGGCAGGGCGGCGGCGGCCCCCCGGGGGGCGAGGGGCAGGGCTGCCGCGCCGCCGGGGTCCCGCCCGCTGGCTGAGAGGGGAAGGCAGCGGAGAACCCGGCGGCGAAGTCCGGCCGCGGAGCCCGGCCCCTCCAGGGTGAGTGAGTGAGTGCCTCTGCGGTGGGCCTGGCCGAGCTGCCCCTGCGCCGACCCGGCTGTCAAACTGGTGCCGGGCACCTTTGCCGTCCTCCCGGCTTGGGATGGGGAGGACTGGATCGGCGGCATGGGGCGGGGGAGAGGTGATGGGGACAGAGAGGAGAGCATCAGCGCTAGGGACGGCGGTGAGGATGGGACCGTGGGTGAGGATGGAGACCGTAACGGGGATAGTGACGGGGATGAGGGTAATGCGGGAGATTAGAATGGGGCCGCTGCTCCGGCCCCTCCGCAGAGCCCAGCGCGACGCGACGCCAAGAGTTAAAGGGGCTTGTCCAGCCGCATCACCAGGCGGCCGCGGACATTAGCATGGAAATGAGGCGCTTCGGGGACTGACGGCCATTGTGCTCTGCCGGGCACGCCAACCTCTCCCTAGCCCGCATCCCCTCTCCCCCCGCACCTTCTCCGGGCTTCCCCGCTTCAGCCGGGGCTGGGGTAGAGGAGGGGGAGTCGGGGGGCTGGCCACGGGGCGGAGGCCCGCCGGGCTCCGCAACCCATCTGCCGGGTCCCCGCGGCGCGCTGCCACCCGCATATCGCGGGCCGGGGGGGGGAAGGGTGCCCGGTGTGCCGCAGGTCGCAGGCCGGGGAGGCGGCCTGGTGCAGGGCCCGGAGAGAGGTAGGGGACGCATCCCGACCCTTTTGTCCCCGCGCTTTGCCACCGCCCAGGCCGGCAGTGGTGGGAGGTGGCAGATGGCCGGTGGCAGAGGCGGCCCCAGGACCCTTGGGAACCGCGCCGAGCATCGGTTTAAGTTTATCCTTCCCCACCCCCATCCATGGGTAAAAAAAAAAAAAAAAAAAAAAAGGGTACGTGGAAAGAAAAGGACGGGGGGAGATGGGACGTGGGTTGTGACCCCATATTCTGTTTATATATGCGGAAAGTGAAAGGGGATGCAAAGAGCGGGCATCCATACGTCCCAAGGCTCTCATCTATCTTCAGGGAGAGGGGCTGGCACCAACAGTCAGTGCTCCTCAGCACCGACCCCGGGAGGAGCCGCCTCCTGTGCTGCTGCAGGTGCACTCCCGGCCGGCTCTTCCATCGCTGTGTGCTCACTGCTGCTTGCTTTGAAATCCCAAAGGTTCCCCCTGCCCAGCCACCTCTCCCTGCTCACCAACACACGCGCACACTCGCTCACCCGCAAGCTCCTCCCTCCACTCCGAACCACAACATCCTCCCCGAGGTGCGTGCTCTCCCGCTGCTCTTAGGTCAGCCCTTACCCCATGCCATCCCCAAGGCCTCTCTACGGGCAGCAAAAGCTGAAGGGCCGCTCTTAGGATTTCTGTTTGTTCTGATTTACTGAGCAGGCAAGAGTGGCTGAGGGCCCTCCGGAAAGGTTCCGTTTCTTAAACTCCGGGGGGGTCGTGGGGAGAGCGACAGCAACAACACTCCGGGGGCGTTCATGGCATTATACTGCATCAGTGTGGGTTGTGGTAAGGGACGGAAACACATTCATTTCATTCCCATAAACCTGTTGTGATAAATACAGCATAAGGCAGAGCAAGAAGGAGGGCCGCTGGGACTGTTTACCAATAAAAGAGCTGGCATCCTTTCAGTGCATTTTTTTTTTAACAGCAGCCTTCGAAGAAAAAATATGTATTTATCTGCAAATGGATCTGTTTCACCCGTAAATCCCGGCAAATTACAGCACCTCTCTTACAGTCAACATCCCGTAATCCTTTTCTTTTTTTCCTTCCCCTTTTCTGTGCCATTGTTGGAAGCAGCCCCCATCCCTTTTGTTGCACTGTCTCTCTCGCGATGCTTTGGGTTTTCGCTGCCGGTTCTGTGTGAGGGGCAGAGGCTGTAGGGCCGGGGGTGACCGCTGCCTCTCGGCGGCTCCGCTCGGGGCTGAGGCCGGGGCCGGCAATCGCCGTTTCCTGCCCGAGAGTGGAGCCCACATTTAAGCTTTGGCGTGGGAGTTCTCCCCTCGCAGCGCCCCGGGGCTCAGGGGGAGGAATTAAGACGACTCCTGATAGCTGCACCCCTACGTTTATTTAAATCGAGAGTTGGAGAAAAATTGAAATCTTGTCGGGAATTTTTATTTCTCTCTCTTTTTTTTTTTTTCCCCTCTTCTTTTTTTTTTTTTTTTTTTTTTTAAATTATTTTTAAAGCATTACCAGCACGCAGACATCGGGCCACAAAATGCCCCCGCACACTGCAGCCCGGTTCGGCCCGTGCCAAAGAGGTGCGGAGCCGCTGGGCCGCCCGCCCCGCGCAGGGCTGCAGCGGGAGGAGGACAGGAGCAGGGCCGGGGTTTCGCCGCGGCCGCAGCTCAGCCAAGCTGTTGTTTTAAAGGAGCAATAAAAATGAATTATGACTAAACGCCTTCTCACTTAATGGTTTTAGACGGGGATCCCCAGCCCCGGCAAATACGTAAGAGGATTTTTATTTGTGCATGTGTTCCTGCAATTGATCTCTTTGATGACATTCTCATTCATAGAAAGCGTTTGATTTATGACTTTAGGAAGAATTGCGTTCAGCCCTTCCAGCCATAACCCACGCATCCCGGCTCCACAACACGGTGCAGAGCTGTGAGGCGGCTCTCCCTGCACGGACGGGCAGCGCTGCGCCGTTCCCAGGCCCCCGCTCTCCTCGCACAGGCTCCCCACGCACGGAGCCGCGGCCGCCGCCCCTCTCGCCCTCCTGGGAGCCCCCACTCGCGTCCCAGGGAGGGGATTCGCCCCGCTCAGTCCCGGCCGCGCTGCTGCCCGAGGTGTGCGGGGGTTTCCCAGTGCGGCTCAGCGAGTGGGGACCTCGAGGAAATCGCAGCTCGGGAGTAAAAGCTTTCCCTTTTGGGTCGCTCCGCAGGATGGGGTTGAGCAGAAAATATCGTCCTCTACGACCCCTCACCGCCCCCAAAAAGGACCGAGCGGAGGGTGCGATCCCTTCCCCGGTGATTTGTGCGGCCTTTGGCTGTTGCAGGCTCTGACTTCTCCCTTCCTTCTCCTTTTAGGGCTGATCTCCCGGACCACTCAGCGCGGGAGGACCCACCGAACGCATTCTGTGAGCTCAGATTTTTAAGGTTCCCAGCCAGCCTGCTGGCTGCTCATTATGGTCGAGAACAAAATACTATGCTCGAAAAAAAGAAAGAAAAAAAGAAAAGAAAAAAAGAGAGAGAGAGAGAGAGAGAGAGAAAGCCTTTGGTGAATGTACCGGGCTCATTTCTGCAGGAGACACGCACCCTCCTGACCGTGCCCCTCGTTTTGTCTGTAACAGAGAAAGCTCTCCCTTACGCCTTTGTTAGGGTTGAGCATTCTCAAGCTCCGCGTCCGCACGGAGATGCTATGGTTATACACTAAAGGGAAGAAATCGCCATAGGAGCTGGGAACGGTTTGGGTTGGTTGGTTTGTTTGTTTCCCCTCCGATAACCCCCGCAATAAAGAATTCGAACGTGTTTTTCCTCTCTGCTAAATGTCCTGCGTTGCCAACGAGAGAGAGATGGCAAGGTTTGATTATTAGTGAGTTAATAGTGAAAGGGAGGGGGAGAAATACCCGTTGTGTTATCAGTGTTCAAAGGAGAGAGGGAGAAAAAAAAAAAAAAAAAAAAGAAAGAAAAAAAGAGAAAGCGCCTTGTAGCAAACAAGAATTTATTCTACCAAAAATACTTATGACAACGCATCCTAATGCAATACAAAAATAAAAAGAAAGTGACGATACGATCCCTATATGATCACTTTCTTACAGACCTCATATATTGCTTTCGTCGAAGGACCTAGAACGCGGCTAGGTTAAAACCGAAGACAACTAAAACTTGATCAGAATCGGTAAAATGGCACGGCGAAGGGAGGGGACAAACAGAACGTACCGACGGGGAGGTGGGGGGAGGAGGGGGAGGAAATAAAATTAATTCACTGGGAAAAAAAATAATAAAGGGGAGGAATGAGGAGGAGAAGGCAGGACCCTGGGAGAGGACGTCTTTAATTTCTCAGTAATTCAGATGCTGCAAGTCAATCGTGGTGAGCGTGTCTGTAAAAAAGTCAAAGCTGTCAGCGGAGATATCTACGGGGCTGTCCAGAGAGCCCGGCAAACTGGGGGAAACCGCGTCTGAAAGCTGGAGGCAGGAATCTGTGGAGAAAACGTTGAAGTCCTGTAAAGAGGGGACCTCGAGGGCCTCAGGACTGTCATTGTTGAGGCCAGCTGCGCAGTTCTGGGCCATTGTTGAGAGGCAGTTTTGAACAGTGGGTGACTGGTGTTGAAAATGTTTCAGATTTTTCTCATTGCTCGTTAGAGGCGAAACGGGGAAACTTTGGGATTCGCCATTGTGCGCATTCTGCGCCTGCTGCTGCGAGAGCGCATTCTGCTGAAACGCGTACCCCTCCCTCTCCAGCAGCGCTCCCGAGACGGTGCCGAGGGCTTGCTCGAAGAGGGCTTTCTCCTCCTCCTCGTCCTCCGCCGCCTTCTCGGGGTCTTCCAAGCCCTTAAATTTCCCCTCGCCGTTCTGGTTCTCCTTGCACTGGGTCTGCCTCTTGTGCTTCATCCTGCGGTTCTGGAACCAGACCTTCACTTGCCTCTCGGTCAGATCCAGCAGCGCTGCGATCTCGACCCGGCGCGGTCTGCAGAGGTACTTGTTGAAGTGGAATTCTTTCTCCAGCTCCAAGAGCTGCGTGTTGGTGTAGGCCGTCCTCAGCCGCCTAGATCCACCGCTGCCACTATCGGGGATTTCAAGGGGGTCTGTTAAAAAAGAAAAAGAGAAGGCGAACCACCGCCACCACCACCACACGCACACGCGCCCCGGAGCGCAACGAAGAGCGGGGGCGAAGCAGAGCCCCGCGCACGTCGGGGAAAAGCGCGGATGGCACCGCGGCCCCCGAGCCCCTCGCGGCCCGGGCTGGAGGGGGGGCAGCGCTTCTCCCTCTCCCCCCGCGTGGAAGCGCCTCTCTATCCGTATGTCCTCGCGGCGTAAAATAGCGACTGCAAC
This sequence comes from Phasianus colchicus, assembly GCF_987193195.1. Lineage (NCBI taxonomy): Eukaryota > Metazoa > Chordata > Aves > Galliformes > Phasianidae > Phasianus > Phasianus colchicus. The sequence continues at coordinate 21,247,326 of NC_143441.1, read as the reverse complement.
AAAATGGCCGCCCTCGGCCGCGGGACCCCATTGTGCGGCGCCCGGAGCCCCCCGGCCCCTCGGCGCGCCCCGCGCCCCCCGCTCCGCGCCCTCCCCACGCCGCGGCCAACTTTATATCGGCCATCGCGCGATTGATAATTAATGCATCAGCCGCCGAGCTGAGCGGGAGCAATCTATCACTCTTCATTACTGTCAAATAGCCCGGCTCTAGGACAGCGAGACAAGAGAGGTCAGCTCCAACTCAAATAAATCATCCCGCGTTGGGGCGACTCGGGAAAGTTGGGCTCCGCGCGGAGCCCCGTCCGAGCGGGGGCTGCGGGCGGCCGGGGGGCGGCGAGCCCCGGGACTGACCTTTGTGGCTGAGGCAGGCGGGTCCGGCGGCTGAGGCGGAGGCCGAGGCGGGCGGCAGCGAGGATCGCTTGGACGCCTTTTTCTCTTTCATCCAGGGGTACTCCGGGGGCGGCGGGGCGCCGGCGGGGCCCGGGCTGCCGCTGCGGGCGCGGGGGCTCGCCTTGGGGCGGCCGCCGCCGCTGTGGCGAGGGTGGCCGCCGGGGTTCAGGCTGGGGATGGTCTGCTCGAAAGGAGGAGGAATCAGTGTCGAGTGTGAAAGCGTCGAGTTCTTGATTGATGAACTTTGAAATGTATCACCGACAGGGGGAAAAGATGTCAGGCACTCAGCAAGCGATGGCTGACTATTGATAAAACCGATCTCTCGCTCGAATTCGAAATTCATGGCCTTCAACTCGCAGCCCCCGCGGAGAAAAAGTTCCCTCGGATGCCGGGGGCTCGGGGGGGGAAGGCCCAGGAAAAAGGAGAGAGAGGAGAAAAAAATATATCATAGAAGATCGCTGGTGGGGTGTTTTTTTTCTAATTCACTGATTACGGCCGTATGGGGACCGTGCTACTATTAAACTATTGAATTCATGGAGACAAGGTTGAAATTGGACCGAATTGGCTGTCACATGATTGCCTCTGCCCAATGACAATTTGGGCTTTAATCAAAAGAAGCCACTGTCTGTTTGATTGATCCAAAAAAGTCGGGAAGGAACGCCTCATTGGGGGCCAGAAAGGCTTTATTTACACTTTTTTTAAAGAGGGAAACGGTATCTCCCGCATCCATCCCCTCGGCGTCCTAATCTGAAATGATCGGGGGGGGGGGAGGGCGCGGGGGTGCGTTGGTGCGGCGGCTGCGGGGTGTGTGCGTGTGTCCGTGTGTCCCCGCGTGTGTGCGCCCGTCCTGCAGCCCGCTGCCTCCTCGCCTCCGCCCGCGCACTCTCCCCTCATTGTTTGGGACTGTCAGGAAAGCGCTTTGCACCTCACAAATCATTTAAGCACCTCAATCTGACGCCGTGAGTCATTAACAAAGTCGTCCATTAATCTTCAAAGTTTTGACACCGTCAGGCCCCCACATAAGAAGTTGCACCCAGGCAGGAGTCTCGAGTCTTGATTTTTTCCTGGAGAATAACACTTCCTCCAAAACTACTTTACCGCTTCAGACTCAGCCTCCATGGGCTCCTCTTTTTTTTTTTTTTTTTTAATAGTTTTTTTTTCCTTTTAAATTTTTTCTTTCCTTTTCATTTGTTTTCTCTCTCTCTCTCTCTCTTTTTTTTTTTTTTTTTTGGTGGCCAGCTATTGTACAGTACGGAGAACAATTGGCCGCCGGTGCCGAGCCATTGTTTAAGAGGATCTTCCTCAGCAATCTTGCTTCTAAGGGAAGAGTCACACAGGCAGCAGCAGCCCCCGCGCTCCGTGACTTCCCTCTCCAGTTGCCTTCCCGGGATTGGACCACAAAAAAGTGCCCTGCGAGCACCGCTCTGGGCGAGCCAAATCGCGAGGCTGCAAAGGCGGCTGGCCGGTGCCTCTTTAAAAAAAAAAAAAAAAAAAAAAAAAAAAAAAAAAAAGAAAAAGCCAAAATCCTGTGCCTTAAGCTTGCAAACGCGACTCCCGTCTGCTGGCATAAATTGCTTAATAACCGTAGTAGGCTGGGTCTGGTGAGTATTTTCGATTACCAGGAGATATATGGGCTGGTAGCGGGTTTGTTTTCACGGGGCCAGCAGAGCTGCGGGGTGATAACCTGGGGCACGGCTCTCGTCTCCGAAGCTTGGCTCTCTCCGTCGTTTCCACGTGCTTCCGCTCGGTCGGGTCCCGAATTCGGACGCTTTGGGCACAACCGGGAGAGCGGGTGACAACGCCAGGGGCGTCCCCGGCCCGACGAGTCCTGCGCGCAAAGCCGGGCCGGGGGCCGGGCAGGAGCTGCGGGCGATGTCCGTGTGTCCTCCAGCTGCCGGGGAGCATCACAGCGCCGGGCGGGGCCGTCGCTCTGCATTTTCGAGGTTGCCAAAAGGGGGGTCGGCAAAGCGTCTTCTTCGTGTTGCAAAAATAAAGAAGAAACAGAAGAAGAAAGAAGAGGGAAAAAAAAAAAAAAAAAAAAAGGGAAAAAAAAAAAAAAAAAAAAGCCCCAAGCACTCAGAGGACCGGTCTACGTCCAGACTGCACGAAGTGCATTTTAAAAATCGGTTTTAAGTTAATGCACCCTCAAGATGTAGCATATCTGCGAAGGCATTGGAGAGAGGGGGAGGGGAGGGGCTGGGAGGCTTTAAATGGGCTTTTTGGTGGTTGCTTGTTTAAATAAAATATAGAACGAGACTTGTCATTTAATCCCTCGAAAGGGATGCCTTACAAATATCGATGCTGTTGGAAAATGCAAAGGGTTTAATTTTCTTGCTTTTAGTCCAAACAAAGCTCTGGTGGTGTCTGCGCGCGATCAATCTTGGCCGCCAAAAGGTTTGACAGCTTCTGGCCCTTAAGAACACATTTAGAGCTTCTTGCTCTTTCCAAGATCAAATGTGTCCGAGCAAAGAGGCAGAGCGAGAAACGCGGGTAAACAAGGAAAAAAACTGCTTTTAAAATATGCTGTTGGAGGGCTGCTCTGCTGTGGGAAAAGCCCGGCTTTATTTTGCTTCTCTGCGCCTTCCTCGGGGTCGGGCTTTGCTTTTTTTCTTCTTCTTCTTTTTTTTTTTTTTTTTCCTCCTCGAAAATATTGGGATTAACAGCAGGATGGCAAATAATAAAGAGGGAGGTTTGGACTTTAACCGGGCTTTGTGAGTAAAACCTGCGTGGGTGTCTCTATTCTGCACATTTGTTCCTTGTGGTCGTCCTAATACAAAAACCACCTGGAACAAAACCTTTGGAGAGGGGACGCGAAATTCTTGGGCAAATCAATTACTTCTGCCTCCAGAGGGATCTTTTAATCGGGCGAATCTCAAATGCAAAAATACAAATTCGTATTGCCAACGTGCAGGCTCTGAGGATGGAGAGAGGAAAGAAGGGGGCAAAGCCGCCTGTCTTTTTCTTTCTTCGGAGTGGGAGGGGGAAGAAAAGCCGAATTCCTTCTCTACGGATATTTTCAGAAAAGCAATCCTGGCGCTAAGCCTCACAACCCGAGTTCACCGCCCGTACCGTTACCTTTTGTTTGATCTATGGCACTTATCTGAGGGGTGGGGGGCGTTTGGATTCTCTATATTCGCTAATTGGAAAGGAGCGATGCCTTGCGACGGTGCCAAAATGCCTTCTTTGCCTACAAAACAATAACGGGTCGTTGGTCTGCGCTGGGCAACAATCGGGTTTCGATGAAAAATCTCGGAAGAAATCACCTTCCACGGTTCTACATCTCCGCCCGTAACGCGCAGCACGGTGCGAATATATCCGCCATCCCTTTCTCTGCCCGAGCACTCTTTATCTACTTATGCAGAAAAGCTCTCTATAGATTCGCGGCTGCGTGGCAATGCTTCGGCATCAGGCAGGGGTGGCTCTGGGAACAAGATAAAGCCCAAAGATTAATAATATTTCAGCGTGAGACCAAAATGGCGACATTTTTCCTTTGCTCTGGAAGATACAGATGGCAAACAGCGTGCGCGATTATCTACACGGCATAGGGATACGTCTCTATAAACGCGCAAGGGGATATTTTACCCAGTCTATTAAGGTCCGCTTTGATTTATCTTCCAAGTTTCAATCTACAAATTACGGACATTTGGCCTGGAAGGAAGAAACATGGCATTTAAACACGGCGTTGGGGTTCCTGCCTTCACGCGGACCGGCTCGGCCCGGAGACCCCCGCGGGTGCCCGCTCACCCCCGCGTGTCACAGCCCCGCCATACGAGCACACGCACGCCCACGGACACGCGGGGGGCGGGGGGGTATGGGGAGGTAAAGGCAGCACGGGAACTCCCCTCCCCCACTGCCTCGAGCTGCAGAGGGGGGGAGGAGGCTTGGCCAACAGGAAACGGCCCCAGATTTAAATCCAGAATTATAACACTAATAATAAAAATAAAAGGAAGACGAGAGTGAGAACCCACTCCTTTAAAGAAAGCGGGGAAAATGGCAGTGGGGGTGGAGAGGTGCCCAGAGGCAGCTGTGCCCGGCATCCACCCCACAACTGCGGCTGGGCTCTGCAGCCTCCTTCCGCTTCTCCTCGGTCCCCATTCGGGGAGCCCGGGCACCGCGCGGCCCCTCCGCACCGCACCGCACCTCGCTGGGCCTCAGGCCCCGCGCTCGCCCCCGTGCAAACGCTCGTGCACGCACACGGCACACTCCCTCCCCCCCCCCCCCTCCGCGTGCACACCCGCGGTCCGCGTCCCCGCCTTCCGCACCGGGCGTGGGAGAGGCGGCAGGGAAACCCAACAGGAAAAATAATCCTAATAAATCCCTCTCTCTATCTCTAAAAAGGCGCTACGGAGCCGTGCGGTGGGAAAGCTGAGCCCCGTGTGGGCTCCAGGCGAGTCCACCGACTCCCCGCGTCATGAAGGTTTCTCCCTTCCTCTCACTGCAAATAACGTGGCCTTAACTCTTTATTATTCAGAATAAAAACTTTATTATTTTTTTTTTCAGAACGTGAGCAGCAAGGAATGTATAACTTTCAACACAAATCTAAGCCTTTCAGCTTCACACGCCTTCTTTCCCCCTACCTGGATGTTACAGGCATCAATTATTCAAGCTGTGATCTTTTTTTTTTTTTTCTTCCCAGATTTTATTGCATTGTTGTCATCACAGTTATCATTTTAATAAAGGAGTTATAGTTCCCTTTCAAATGATATTTCCTACGCGTGCCGATATGCCATCTAACACATGGCCAGGTAAATACCTCCTGAATATTCAGGGTACAGATTCTTTATATATATATAAATATGAACAAATGGGGATAAATAAAATTTTAAACACTTAGATTATTCAATGTTTGCAAAAAAAAAAAAAAATAATATAAATAAATCTGAATGTTCACCAGCATACACACATTGAAAGACTTACACGTATCAATAACTGTCCAGGGAATCCCTGTCCAAGCGCTTCTGATGTCTTTCTCGCTATTTAAAAGAAGTGCAATAAAAAAATTGCTTCCCCGTGGGATCAATCATGTACGAACAAATTCACATTTAAGAATTCCTTTTATAGAAAATTTGTTCATATACCCTGTTTTGATAAAAGTGTAGAAGGTAAAGTATAAAGCCTCTGTATGCTCCCAAAGTGAGACACGAGGCTGCAGTTCAAGAAGATAAATATCCACTAGTGAAACTATAGAGCAATTCAAGCAACAAATATTGCTACGTCACATAAACTAGAAAACGCTTTTACCAAAGGAAACGAAACAAACTAAAATGAACAAAAGAAAGAAGGAAGAGAGGGGAGGAGGGCGCGTGGTGGGGAGGAGAGGCAGAGAGGAAGGGGAGAGTACTTTAAAAGGTTGGGGCTTTGCGTTCCACCTAGTGACTCCTGGCTCCTACAGATGGGTGAGTTTGGGCGCTTCCTGAATTCTTCCCTGAGAAGGATGGTGAGCTGTAAGGTCTGTGTATGTCGGGTGCGGGTCGCAAGGTCCGTGGTGGTGATTGTTGCCCATCGGCCCAGCCCCGCTGTAGTCCATGTTGGCAGAGGGAGGATGAGAGAGATGAGTTAGACCAAAGATGGAAGGCCCAGAATTGGTCATGGTCTCCACGTAGTTGCCCCCTACATAGACGGGGCTTCCCTGTATATGTGGATTCCCATAACCGTTGCCTTGAAGAGGATGAGTATCATATTCAGGTGTCACAGCTGCTGTCCCCGTGTATCTTTTTTGAGGAGGTGGGCAATTATTAAGAGGAGCGGTATACGATGCGGGGATGCCATAGGTGTTTTGATGAGGCTTATTAAATGGCGGAGGTGACTGGGGCTCGTAGGGAACACTGTTTACTAAAGAATGCATAGAGTTTAGGTATCCCCCAGCAGCTGGAGGGACGGGGCTTCTGCTTGGGGACTGTCCTCCTGAAGAGGTCATCATGCCCTTGCCCTTTTGATCCTTTTTGTATTTCATTCTGCGGTTCTGAAACCAGATTTTGATCTGTCTTTCTGTGAGATTGAGCAAATTGGCCATCTCAACCCTTCGTGGCCTGCAAAGGTATCTATTGAAGTGGAACTCCTTTTCCAGTTCTACCAGCTGGGCACTTGTGTAAGCCGTACGGGCTCGCTTAGAGGATGCTTGGCCTGGGGGGCTCTTATCACCAGCACAGCTCTCACCTATGTAAATCACACAAAGAACACAATCAGATGGTAAACCTAGACATGGCAACCAGAGACAGCGCCCAACAATGTCAGCAGCTGCCCAGCTCTTGGACATGAGATGCCCACATGTGCAGCATGTAACTCCAACATGAGCTCAGCCACGCCATGCTTCAAGCCCCAGTAGGCTTCCCTTATTTTACTGGTACCATTGTTCGGCTACACTTGCTTCAATAAAGAATGACAGGGCGCAACATATCTTGAGCTTTGCGTAAAGGAATAAGGAAGGTTCAGGGAAATAAAGAAGGTTTTAGAAACTCAAAAGGTGAACCTATTGTTCCGCATACATACCAGGCTCAGATCCTTTGAGAACTACCTGCTATCCACAACCATAGAGATCTACAGCCCTTTCTTCCGATAACCCTGCTGTACATACATAAGCTGTAGATGTCTGAAGGTCAGATATCTACATATAATGTTGTAACACATAGAATTGGCAGTATAGTGTTTCTCGCACATCCAACATTAACATATGGTAGTGATTGGGAAATATAATGCACATCAGAAGAGCATATGGCGGCTGTGCTTGCGTACAGGCATATTTAACTGTTATTGCTTTTTAATAAAATAAATACACGCTGTGGAAGTCTGTAAACAGCAATATTATCAGAGCTTTAAAAGTACACTGGTAGAGACCTTTGCTTTAAGATTTGGACTCTATTTCCAAAGCACATTTATGAGAAAAAGAGGAAGAGGTAAATATAAACACAACTCCTGGGCACTGAAGTAGTGCTGGTGTTACTGATTTGGGTTTCCTTGAGTAATAAAAGTGTTAATGTACACTGCCATCCTCCAAAAAATATTTTACAGGCTTAAATTTATGGCACTCCAGAAGACTTTTGTTTACCAGTCTTGTAACTTTGCCAATCAGCCTGTAAAAGTAGGAAGAGGTTTTGACTGCACACAGGGGCATTGATCCCAACTGCACATGATTATGAGCTATTTTATTTGCGTTACACTTCGGCAGAGATAGGTCACTGTCTTATTAATCTAACAGCACAGTGCCAACAAAGTACTCGGGACAGGCCCCTGGCTCAGGGCCTGGGCTGCTCGGCACTGGTGTGATTTACTGGATGGGGGATTACCTATGAAATGTGATAGATGCAGGAGGACACAGGCATTTGAGCCGAAGGGAAACCAAATCATATTGGATCCATTCTGCAAGGCTGGGAAAGATCCCAGGGGGTTGTTTGGTCACCGAGATCCCATCGCAAGCCAACAAGCCCCTAACCCTCCCTTCCTTCCCAAAAGTGAAGGTAGCCAGGGCTGCCCCCTCCCCGCAGGACACGTGAGGGGAGCGTTTTCCATACCTGAACTGGAACTGCTGTTTTTCTGCTTTGTGTTTTGCCGAGACTCTTTCATCCACGGGAATATCTGTTTGGAAACAGTGGGCGAGTTAAGAGCCGGGCTCTTAGTGGGGTTGGCAGGGGCAGGGTTGCTGCTGGCATTTTGAGATGGTGAGGCCGAGGACGGAGGTGGAGGCTGTGCCTGCGGGGCCGGAGGTGGCTGCGGTGGGGCCTGCGGGTCAGCGAGACCAGGGGGCTGTAGAGGCTGGCTGGGGAGGGTCCTCATGCAACTCTCACTGATGTCATTGGCCTTGTGGTGGGACACGGCGCTGCCGGGGGACTGGAGGGAGCACGCGGGGCGGTGGTACTCAGTTTCCACAAGTGACGAAGACGGAGGATATTGCTGCTGACTCGCATTATAAGTGAAACCATTTGCTCCTTGGTAGGGGTAGGCACCATAGATTGCAGAGCTGTCGTAGTAGGTCGCTTTTTGCATTTCGTTGTTTCCCAATATTTATTTCGCAAACTGACAGGGTCTTGACACCCTTGGAGAATAACATTGGCACCCCTCTGTCACGTGGCACTGCTCCTCCAATGGCCGCTCCGGGCAGACCTGGGGTGTGGGGAGAGCAGAGCAGGGTGAAGAAATGGTGCAAATCCATCTTACTTTCAATAGCTAAGTGACATGAAAGCCATAAAAGAAAAAGTGGTCAGCAATATTTAGCAGCATGACTTGGCCTCAGGCGCAGAGCGTTTCGATGTAAAAGCTGCCTGGATTTACTGGCAGCTACAAATATGTGCTTTGCTGCACCGGGATAGGGTCTTTCTAGGGTTTTTCCTTCCTTTCTTCTTAAGAAACAGGGCAGGGCACCACACGGCAAAGGGGTCAGCCGTTTATCACTGCGAGGCTGTTTTAATACCAGTTGCTGTGATAAGGCTGATAGAGGAATCACTAATGCAAAGGGGCTGGGCTATCACTCCATTCCAGCTCCACAACCAAACCCTCCCCTGTAACTGGCATCTTTTTATTTTTAGCCTTTCTCTCCAGGTTACGGCTCTCCGTCCGGCTTCAAAGAAATACATGAGATTGTTCACATCTACGTGTGGGAGGGGGCAGGAGCGGGGTGGAAAGGTTTTGCAGCCAGAGGTATTTCCACACACAGATCCCAAGTGATGGATTTTGGCTCGTCTATGAAATGCTCGATAGGAAAATAAACAAAGCCGGTGCCTTCTCCCCTCCGTGCTCACACACTGCCTCCAGCCTCCCGAGTCAAGCACCCTGGCACCAGCGGTTCCTGCCAGGGTGAGCCCCAGAGTGGCTCCTGCTCGGCCCTGGAGTGATAGCAGGGCCACTCCGCCACCCCCACAGCCCTTCAATACTGCATTGCCACAACCCCACGGTGACTCTCCACCCTTCCTTCCCCCGTAAGCGGCTCTGGAACCCCCACTGGACCCAGCCTGGATAGGAGCCCCTTCAGCAAGGCCAGCAGGGACAAGCTGGGTGCTTCTGCTGTTGTTTTTTAGCAGTTATTTCAAGACATTAACTTTTCGTGGAATCAGCCAGATTCTACCTGTTAAAACATGATGGATTGGAGGAAAAAAAAAAAAGAAAGAAAGAAAGAAAGAAAGAAAGAAAGAAAGAAAGAAAGAAAGAAAGAAAGAAAGAAAGAAAGAAAGAAAGAAAGAAAGAAAAAAAAAAAAAACCAACAAAACACCAGGAACCTGAAAAACCAGCGTTCATCTCCATGACCACGGCTTGAACTTTCCTTCCAACTTAGCGATAATAGGTTCTGTCTTGGAAGCTGCTATGTAATTTGATGTATGAGGGTCACTTGGCTGGGGAGAGGGTGGACACCGACCCAGAGAATGCTGCTCCTGCCCGGGCGAATCCTTTTCTCTCCCCTCTCTTTTTGCTTTCTCCGTCCTTCTGTTATCTGTTATTTTTTTCAAATTAAATTCTGCAGCTTACCTATCTGAAAATAACCAGCCCAAGAATGGCCCGCACTAATGAGAGACCTGTACGCCATCTCCCATCCAGCAGCTCGTCCCACACGCACATACATTGTTCTCAGAAATCACAGCTTGCTGCTCGTCGTCCCCTCTCCCCTTCCTGACCAACAGCTCCGTTCTTTCGGGTCACAACAGCTCTGATCTCTTTGCCACTTCCCCCGCGCTTAGGCAGCTGGCTATTTTCCCCCAAAACATCTAACGACGACAAATGCTTAGGGGCGAAATGTCTTAGGCAACACATGCACCAAACGATCTCATTCTGCGCCTTTCAAGTTATACAAGTTCTTAGAAAACAGCCTTTCCTTTGTTACATCCCAACCAAATGAAGGTAACGCACCTACAGCAAGGCGGCAGCCTCATTATTGCACTCATCAACCTCTCCGGCTGTTATTAAGCTAATAAGACAATCAAGATCTGAGGCGCGGACACCATCTCCAGCTCCTCGTCTCTCTTTCCTAACGATATCTGGGCCTGGCGTGATTTTTCTCAATTCCTTTCCTTCAGAAAGAGGGAACCGCAATAACAGGAAGGAAACAACCGGCCTTTCATGACGTCCACAACAAACATTTCGCCTTCCCCAGGCGCTCCCAGATTTGCCGGGTGCCGCCGGCGGGCAGAGCGGCAGCCCCGCAATGTTCCGCGCAAAGCTGCGCGCCCGCCTCGCCAACAATGGGCGGCTGCGCCTCGAAGGCAAAATATTAATGAAAATTCGGCCGCCCGCCAGGAAAGGAAAATCGGCCCCCGCCTTTGGCTGCGGGAGTTAATCACTTCCTAAAAGTTAGGGTAACCTGAGCGGCGCACGGCCATTACTCGCGAAAACAGCACTAGCGGGATTTATAGCGACAGGGAGCGGATAATAGCAGCGCCCTAACGGGAGCTGGCGGGGGAGGGAGGGTGGAAAGCGGAAGGTTTGCCACCCAAACTGGTGCCTGAGATGGGAAAAGCGCTCCTCGTCCCCGCCGAAGACAAAAGGCCAAAAGAACTCGGCCCCCAAATTTGCCCGCTCCCGTTTCGGCGGATCCATCCGTCCCCATTTGCACAGTACACCTCTCAGCCCTTTACCGGCCTCTCCCCCCGCCAGACAGCCCGGAGACAGCAGATGAAAGCTGCCTCCCCCAGGCATGTCCCCCTCGCCTCCCCGCTCCACGGCTCCGCTCTCCCTTACCTCCCCCTTCCCCGTCCCTAAATACACCGCATCTTTCCCCTGTAGCTCCCGGCCGAGCCCCAAACTCTGACTCCGGGACGCAAAAAAAAAGCAGTCCCCCAGAAAGATTTCCTGAAAGATAAAGACAAAGTTGAGAAGAGGTGAGGGGGTGGGGGGAGAGGAGAGAGAGCTGCCTGAACACGAAGTGTAAGGGTATCAGTCACTGCCTGGAAGGAAGCCCCAGCTTGTGAACTCTTCTTGAACCGACATTTAAGTCTACGGTCATAAATCACTGGGACATAAACTCCGCCATTCACGACTGATAGCAGCGTATTTGTGGCCTGCTTACCTTAACTTCTGACGACTGAGGCGGAAGCCAGCATGCTTTTTTTTTTTTTTTTTTTTTTGCCTTTTTTTTTTTTTTTTGCCTTTTTTTTTTTTTTAGGAGCCTCGGCGACACAGCCCGGGGAGCAGAGATTGATCTGCCCCGGCCGAGTCCCTGCGGCTGCGGGATGGGCACCGGCTCAGCTCCTCCGCGCCGGCCGGGAGGGGCGAGTCCTGCCCCGTGCGGGATGGGGACGGCTGCTCCCGACCCCCGCCTCCCCGGCTCCCTCCCGCTTCTCGCTGCCCACCCTGCCCCTGTCCCTGTCCCCTGCGCAAAGCGCGGAGGATGGGGACGTTTCCCAGGGCCGCTCCCCGCGCCTGGAGGGAATGGGAAGGAGGGGAAGGAAAGAAGAAAGGGGGGGAGCGGGGATAGGATGGGAAGGAAAAAATAAAATTATACGGCAGGAAGAAAGAAAGGCGGCCGCCTGGGGAAGCCTGGGGGAAGGAGGGAAGGAGTGTGGCAGCGAAGGAGTGCGGCCCCCCCACCCAGCACCCGGGCGTCACCAAAGTCCAGGAAAATTATGCTAATGAAGACAAACGGCTCTCACAAAGGGTCGCTCTCACCGGCCTCCGGGGTTCTGCGGCGGGGCTGTTTGTTTTGTCCCTCTCACGAGCGGGTTTGGGGGCGGCCGTGCAATAGCCCCTCCGCCGCTCCCCGCCGCCCGGAGCCCCGCACAGCCCGGCTGAGCGCCGGGAATGGGGGGAGCGGCCCAGAGCGCCGGGTCCGGGACCGGAGAGCCAACCAAAGCCCACCAGGATCCCCGCTCTGGGCAATCCTCGCAGAGCCACGCTGGAAATCATTAGAGTTACTAATTATTAACTCATGCATGCGTGAGCGCACACACACACAGATGTACACACAGAACCCCCCCCGCCCCCCAAATATCCCCAGTGCTCGGGACGGGCGCAGAGGCGCTTCCCCCACCACCACCACCACCCCCGCCCCCCATGTGCCGCACACCCGGGCCGGGTGCCCGAAGCAGCGTGGGGACGCGTGGGCTGCAGTCCCGCGTGGACGTGGCCCCGGCGCCGCGCAGCCCCTCCCCGCCTCCTGCTCCTCCGGGAAAGCTCTCGCTTCTTTTTTTCCCGGCTTTGGGTGGGGGGGTCCCCCCCTTTTTTGTGCAAGAGCAACACAGCAGAGCCCGTGCAAAGCGGGCGCTCACACGAGGGCTGGAAACAAGTTGCAGCCCCGGCCCCTCGGGCTCTGGGCTCCGAGACCGAGCCGGGGCTCCGCGTAGAGCCGAGGTGTAAATTTGACGTTACTTCGTTAATTAAGGCATTAAAAATATAACCAGTCCGTTCAAAGCACGAGGGAGCCCGGCGTCATCCTAAAGCACAAACAAAGCGAGGGGGAAGCGAGAAATAAAAAGCACTATAAGGCTGGGGTGGCCTCTTACGCATACCAATGGTTTTTGTCATTTATGGCTATGCAAGATTTATGACTTCATGCACCAAAGCTGTAAACAGAGCACTAAAACAGAAAACACTTGCTCCTTATGGCACAAGTGAGAAGGCACCACATGAAAGGGGAAGCGGGCAGCGTAGGAGGAGAGGAGAAAGCAAAAATCCCGCGTATGCATTTTGCTTCAAACAACCCCGTGAATGTGGCATCGGAAGAAAAGTCTTTTTAGTCAATAATCAACCCCACACTTTCTTCTGAAACTGCTGAGCCGTCGCTCGCCCCGGTGCCCGACCGAATAGAGAGAGGCACCTTCGAGCCCCGACGGAGCCCTCCGGAATAAAGAGCGGAATGTGGCAGAGGGAGCACCGAGGACGAGGAAACCTGCGGCTGCCGGGACCGGGCCGGGCCGGGCCGGGCCGGGAGCGCTAAGGAGAGCGTGTGCCGCCCTTCCGTCTGAGGGCTTTATAACTTCGGAGCCGGATATTCTGACACCATGTCTGTATCTGAGTGTGGGGACGGGGGGTGCTTTGTAAAACCGGAGGGATTTGCGAGGGACTTTAACCGTGAGAACCGAAGTAGTTCGTGGGGATAGAGAGGTATTTCCTCCATTCGTCTTTTCCGCCTGCAAAGAGCGTTTTGCCTCTTGGCCCGTTTCCCCACGCCCCCTCTCTCCCCAAAGAGGTCATTTTAAACACGAAAAGACGATCTTTTTTCTTTCGTAATGTGCCTTATGATGGAGGGATAAGTGTCCCACCGCACAGCCCCCGCTGCTTTTATCTGCCTGGCCCTCTCAGGGGCCGAATATTTTCTTTCTGCCACATTCCGCAGAGAGCGATAGGACTCGGAGAGGGACCTTTGGGGCTGACTCTTGACTCACGGACGACTCTCTTTTTCTTCCCCTCAAAGTTCAGTTTACGGGATCCTGCACTGTCTTAATTTCCGAATAAAATGGTGCCCGGAAAGCGCTGTATCTCGGAATGTTTCGAATATCATTCAAGGTTGATTCTGGGGAATCTCTGTGGGTCTTAACAGCAAGGCGGGGAGCTGCGGGACGAATTCTGCAGGTCGGTAGGGCTTTTAGGGGGGGGGATATCAGAGGGACTGGGCAAGAGAGCAGTGCGAGCAGCCGTGGTTAACCCCAATCATTCTTTATATCCTCTAACACCAGAGAATTGCCGCGAACAGTTCGTTCTTTGCTCAGCAGAGCGAGGCTATTTACTCAAGCCGCCGAGATAGCCCTCTCTACAGAACTCTCCTTTCTTTTGCTCCGGAGCAGGACCGTGTTATTTATGAGTGTTTAACTGGGTCAACATGCATCCGAGCTGGGTCATAAATCAGAGGAAACGCTGCCAAGTAATGGAGCCGCAATTAAAGCTTACGCTTTCTTTTCGAGGCGCGTTTTGGCCCATTTCAAAGCATGGCAAAGCTAACCTTGGCTTTTAGACACGCTGCTGAGCGGAGGAGCGCTCCTGCCCGGAGTGAGAGGGACACAGGGTTTGGTTCAGCACGACCAGAGGGGAAATAGCAGTTGTTTGGGTCAGATGTGTTCTGAGAGCCGGTTAAAAAGCGAGGAGGCGAGAAAGAAGCGCTAAACATCTCTGCCCCCGAGGTCTCCGCAAAACGGCCGCGAATAGGTTCACGTGGAAACAGCCTTCTTTTTGCCGTTTGTTTTCAACTCGTTTTCTATCTCGTCCTTCGCTTTTCTGTCTCTTTCTCTCTTTCTGACCCCGAGAAGACGTGTCACGAAGCACCGGGAACTGGGGACAAATTGGTACCGCAGAAATAGGCGCTGACCAAATTGGAGGACAGAGCCTCCGAGCTGTGACCTTTCCCAAAGCAGAGACCCGCCGGGGCAGTGTCACTTTATGTAACATTTTGCCCTCCTCTCTAAGTTCTTTTCCTATAATGTGGCTACACGGACACATTTATCCGTATATGCACATATTTGTACATACTGTACGTACTTATATTTGTACATATGTACGTACTTATAGAAAAGGCTGCATGGATATGAATTAATTACCAGCGATACGGTCACCTAGAAGATGATTTCCAGTCTTACCCCCGTTATTCTCGCTTTCCAGAAGAAAACAAAACCAAAACCCAAACAAAATCAAATTAAATAAAATCCCGCCGCACTTCCAAGGCTGCTTATTGTCGGAAGACGCGGCTGCCTCTCGGCTCAGCTCCTCCTCACCGAGGAGAAGCAAAGAGGAGCCCCGGCTCATTCGGGAAGGGGAAACCTCGCCACAGAACTGAGCGCCCGCGCAGCCCTCCGCGCACGGCAAGCAAAACACCACCGAAGTATCATAAATAAAATGGCAGCACACTCGCGTACTCATCGATTTCCAGCTCGGCATCGGCCGAACAAACGCGCATAAAACAACCTCCGTCGCACACCCGAGAGCGACCCCAAACCGGCTGTATCTCCCCCCCCCCCCCCCAGCCCCGACCCCCGTAAATACATAAGTAAACAAACGCACCAACCGAAATGAAAAATGTATTTGAATTAAAAATCATCATAATAAAAATCATCATCATCATCAAAATGCCACAAAACGCTAAAAGGAGGCTTCCCGTCTCCCGCCGGCCATAAATAACGATAAGATGGCAATCGGGGGGCCGGAGCGGAGGCAGCTGGCCATCAGCAGCAGTGTGGGATCTCTATGGAGAAAAATAAATAAAGCAGCTCCGCTCGCTGCGAGGGGAGAGCGGAATATTTACCGCAGCAAATTGAAACAAAGAGGGAAGCAGCCCGGCCCTGGTGCACACACACGCACGCACACACACGCACTCACTTCAGCCTTTTCTACTGACCTTTGCCTCGAACAGCAATAACTCACCACATAAATGAACAATCAACGGAAATACCTTAAAATAAAATCCATCCTTTCTAACGAAGCATTTCGTCCTCTCGGCTCGACAATAAGCTTTCCATAAGGAACGAAAGCTGTCAGCGGAATGGCCAGCTCTTGAGGGGACGGTGATGGGGGCAGGAAAAAAAAAAATAGAAAGCAGTGCTTGCTCTGAACAGAAACTGGAAAAGCGTAATCGCAGACGGAGCCAGACCGGGTCTCCACTCCAAATGCCACAATAATGCGCTGTATTATGTGCTCACGTGGTCATACGTCAACTTAAATCCTTTTAGTTGAAATAGGGAATCACTGAAGGAGCGGGGTTTCTGAGAGCGAGCCGTGGCTTTTTAGAGCCTTAGCCCGCTGCGTTAGAGGAGAGTTTAGAGGGATGGAAGAACCACAAAACAAAATTAAAAAAAATAATAATAATAAAATTTCAATCAAGAGCCGGCGCTGCCTTGGGAGGGGGAGGGAGGGGGTCGGTTCGAGTCTCTTTCATCCCACACCAGCATTTCTTTATACAAAGCCCATCGGAAAGTCGGAGGAATCCTTCTTGCGCCGTGGGATCGCACCGCACCCTGATACTGAGCCTAATTAATCGGCATTTGCTCCCCGGGCCACCGCGCTATCCCACGTCGCACGTTCTCTTCAAGCCCCGAAGAAAGCCCAAATCTCAACGCCATCCTTTTCAGCTCCCTTCTACACGGGACGATTCCCGGCCCCCCCCCCCCCTCCCCGGCCGCCTCTGCCCTCCATTGTGCAGGGCTTGCTGCCTCCCACACGTTACATCGGGGCTCCTGCAGAAACTAAAAAGACCTATAATTACCTGACAAAGGCAAAAAAGGGTCTCTTCTAAGAGGCTAGTTGATTTTTGTCCTTGTACCACACTATGGAGCACACACCTTCCTTCACTGGCGTGCCTCTGAATTTTGCAAAACCTTTTGGGACCTCGCTGTTAAACCTGTGCTTACGCATTTCCTATACAGCTAGTTTGAGTGATGCACAAAATTATAGGTTTCTAACGATGAAAAAAAAAAAAAAAAAAAAAAAATTGGGGAGGGGGAGCTGTCTGCCTGAGGGGGAAAAGAAAAGAAAAAAAAAAAAAAAAAGAAGAAGAAGAAGAAGAAAAAGAAGCAGCCCTATTCGGCCCCCGAGCCTGCCCAGCGAGCCAGACTCGCCTGTGTGTGAACACATCACATCTTCCCTGCAAGGCAGTTTAACTTCTGCTATTGACACAATAAGCTAAACAAACAAAAGAAGCCCTAATCTCACCCAACTTTTCTGGACGGAGTCGCAGAGATTCGGACGGATCGCGCTTTTAACGTGTTCCTGACTGCGTCCTGTGACTCCAGCATTATGCGCTGTGATGTGAATACCTTTGCCTAAACCTTTCCACCACCCCCACGGGCTCGAAGAAAACTTTCAGCCAACTGCATATCCCCCCTTAGCGTTTCACCTGCGCTCCACTGAGCAGAAAGGAAGGGGATTTCTTTTGGAAGGCCATTTTTACTGCTAGGGGCATGCCTTCCTACTCTCACTTGGGCTGTAAAAGTGGGCCACTGGAATTTAAACCCATCAGTAACAGCGTATATGAGTGGACAGTGCAGCAAAGTCAGCGTGACATTACAGCAGAGGAAGAATTTGCAATTTTTCATAGGGAAGTCACTAAGCTCGTGACAGGGCACGCATACATTATCCCTCACTAGGAACTGGAATAAAAATGATAACACCTCTGAAAGAGAGAGGAGAGCATTATCCGCATACGACAAGGCAGCAGCTAGCAGCACCACGTGGGACTCCATAGGGCACTCCGTAGCCCTCGTCCTAAACGTAAACCAAGGCTGAGATTTACTGGACGGGGCGGATTCATGGCTCTTTTGAATACAGCGCGTTTTGGGCCCATCAAAAAAAAAACACAGAGAGAAGTTCCCCTGCAACAATGAGGCCGAAATTAATGGGGAATGGAGCAGATGTTGAAAAAAGCAGAGCAAGTCTTTCTAGGGGCCGTTGTAAAAAGTTATCGACTGCTTTGCGTCAAAAGCAGAAAGATGGCTTTAGAAGTTGCAGTCCTGAGCAAATAGAAACTACAAAAGCAATAAATCACAATCATAAGTCAGCTTAAATGCCTTAACGCTAGCTACGGCCACTGGCTTCAAAACCCCGTTTCTATGAACATCTTTATTAGTATTAATGGTCAAGTTAATGCTAAAACTACTGTTTAACAATTAACTTCGTGTCTGCAGTGGGGAAACTAATTAATTCTTGAGAAAAGTAACTCCTTGACGGCTGAATACCTGACTCAGTGTGCTTCGGGAGGGCTGAGGGGGAGTCCTCCCTGCTGCACACTGTCCTGGGTGGCAGCTGAAAATGATTCCCCCCGCCGAATTTGGAGAAGGTTTTCTTTGCTCCACTACTTATGATCACGGGTTTACAAACACGAATTCAAAGGACCGTGTAAGTAGCAGACGTTAGATTTCCTCCGCCATCCCATATATTACTTTGTTCCTGTTCCTGGACATTCAACACTGTGTTTTATGACCTCGATGATTTGGAGACCTGAAACATTGTTTCTGGGAGAGGAAAAAAAAAAAAAAAAAAAGAAAGAAAGAAAAGAAAAGAAAAAGAAAACGTGGCGTTTCTCAGTGAGTCTGCTACTGATTTTTCTGTGCTTTACACACATGGCTCCGAGTTGGGCTGAAATTCCAGCCTCGATAACAACAAACAGATCTGAGTTCGTAACGTGCACTCGTTACGAGAAACCCTTTTGCCAGCTCTGGCACCAATAAACTCTCCTAGCATTAATGTGATTTAAAGTTACCTTCAGTACAAATAAATTTCGAATTTCTGCCGTCTTTCATGTTTACGTTTATGGCAGTCGTTAAGAGGTCAGGTTGTCACTCCCATGCGGAGAGGACATGGGAATCGCCGCACTACACGAGTATTTATTTCCTCTCTTCCTCGAAAGTAGGGATCTGTTGGGATGCGGAGCTGTTTACCTACATCTGCGAGGCTGATCGAGATAAAGTCGCTCTTTGATCACTTCGAAGCAGATAAAAAGAGCAGAGCTAGCGCCCGTGCCCTGGTGGAAGCTGCCCCGGGAGGCAGCTGAGGCTGAGCGCCGGGGCACCTTAGGAATCCCAAATATCTCCGCACGAAATGCTGCGGGTGCGTGCCACAGGAGGAAGGTTTCCTCACACCGTGTTTTCGCTTTTAAATTTCCGTGAGTGGACGTTCGCAGCGCCTTTTTGTAGTTAAGATTTAAGCAGCTCATTAAACCGACACAAAGAGCCCTTGTAGTCCTGTAATTTATGACCGCTTTTAAAAGGTTGTAAAATACACTAATTGTACATCAGCGTCCAAAAATAAGCAGGTAAATCTAGCAGGAATTTACGCTAATTCTCTCTAATCCTCCCTCCTCTGCGGCTGGCAGGGGAACACGATCGCTACGGAAAGCATCGCCGGTCCCTGCCAGAGCACCAGGGCTCGGGCACCAACCGCATCAGCCCACGGCCGGGGCGAGGCGGGCCGGGCCGGGCAGCTACCTGAGCTTTTTGTGGGTGTGAGCACCCACGCACAGCCGTGTCCCGTGGCAGGGCACCGCCGCACGGCCCCTCCAGGAGCCGCCGACAGACCGGCAGCGATAAGAACTCAGCCCCGCCGTGCTCCAGCTATCTCCCTCTCCCCCTTACGCCTGCGATTTTGAAAGGAGGACGAAGAAATCCTCAAGCTCTTTGGCTCCTCAGACGACTTCGCATCCTTCCTGTTCCCGGCGCCTTTATAAGGGCTCAGGCACTCGGGTCCCGCACGTCGCTTTGTCTGCCCGGACACGCGCATTCGCAGAGGCGGAAGATGAATAGAGACGAGCCACCGAACCCCCGGCTCGGTTAAATATTTCTCACCGCCCCTCTCAGGTACGAGGCCGGCACAGGGCCGGTCCCGGCTCTTACCTCGTCCCGCCGCCGAGGCCGGGGCCGGAGCGCTGCCGCCGCCCGGAGCGGGGCTTTTCGGGGCGCCGGGCGCTCTGCAAACAAGCGACAAACAACGCCTTAACGGGGGAAGCGGGGCCGGCGCTCGGCCGCCCGCGGGCGGGGTGGGCTGTGCCGGGACGGCCCCGCACGGCCGCAACTCTCCGGCGGGGCCAGGAGCGCTGCTAGCTGAGAAATAAAAGCGTGGGGCTCTTTTTTTCTTCCCCCCCTCCCCTCCCGTAGACAACTATGCCTTCTGTCTCCAAGTGTTTGGAAATATTGTCATTCCAAACTCTTGTTACATGAATGTCTGCTTTATTTTCCTCTGGGAAACCTTTGTTTAGGATCATTTAATCAAGAACAGACATTAAACACAACCAGTGGTGTTCATCTCTGTTGAATAAAACGCGGAACGAGTTCCAGTTTCAATGCGGAGAGTATTGTGGTTGGGCTCTCATTCAAACAGGGAGCGGGGCCCGATCCTGGCCCCAGTAGCGCAGGAAGAGGCTGATAATTGACTTCGCCGAAGCAGCATCGGGCCCGAAAGGCTTAAGAGGGGAGGGGGGGGGAGAAGAAAAAAAAGAAAAAGAAAAAAAAAAAGAAAAAAAAAGAACAACGCGAGAACACCGGCACTGAAAGCCAACAGACGGGGAGAAAACTGGACGGCCTCACTCCCCCTAAAATAAACAATATTGCACAATCCAAAGAGACAATAGTCAGATTATTCGGGTGCCACTTACTGAATCACGTTTACTTATGAATTTGTCAGATGTAATAACGTGCCCCCTCTATTCATTCTCGCTAATAAAAGCCGTCTAACGCGTCTGAAAATTGTCAGTAAATGTAAATGCTAATAATTAAATAACACAGTTCTCGTAGAAGAATGTCTTCTGAGCCCTGGAAATATTAAGTCTGTCTTGGGAGAACTTTTCCAGCAGATATTTCGCGTTGGTAATTTAGTAGTCCCATAATTACTCTAATAATTTTAAATTTGGTGTTGAACTCCAGCCTACATAAAATCATGCAATAATAGCCTCCTAAGCTGTTTATTGCCGTCTCATAAATTTCAGAGCGCTGACTGCTACAATCTCCTGGCAAACACCGAAGGATTCGGCGAGTTCCGCCGCCATTCGTGCCCAGCCGCCCCCGGCGCTCCATCCGCCCCTCTCGGAGGGCACCCCGCACCGCGGGCTCAGCCCGCACCTCCCCGCCCCGACCCCTCATCGATAGCCTCGCTACGAGCGGCCATCAGCATCGATCAAGAGAGCCGGGACCGGGCGGCCCCACTCGTGTTAAATATGGAGTGTGTATCTGCAAACGGTGCCAGCGACTTTCTGTTATTTATTTTGGAGCTATTAAGTCACACCGCCATATATTACGCTGCCACGGCCCTTTAAACTACGCTTCCTCTTGAAAGAGTTGCTAAGTAGCAATAAAGCACTTTACAAACGCTAGGACATTATTATTATTTTTTTTAATTTGTTGTTATCCCAAACTCTAATATTCATTGCGCCACTTTAAGTTCCTACATAAATCGTTCAGACTAATGAGTCATAGAGAAATTCGCCCGTGACTTTTCCTTTACAATGCTCGCCGCCTCTCCATCTCTTTTTTGGCCCCGCATTAGGAGCCGGTGATTTATTAGCGCCTGGAAAACGGAACAAAGCAGGTCCTCCTGCACGGTGGCACCCAGCCCTCCGCTGTGTGAATTAGAACATTATCAAATGTGTTCGCCTCGGTAGCGCTTAATCACCAAACGCCGTAATGTGACCACAAGGCAGCGAAAACAAAGATTCAACATTTCTAAATATTAAACTTGTTAAGCAAAGGCTCAGCAGACAAAGCAAGCACAAACAATTAAAGTCATCAAGCTAGAAAGACGCACTCCCTACTTACCAACACAGACCCTACTGCTTGCTTAAGGAGTTTAGAATCTTTCAAGATAAATCAGGTGGGTTTTTTTAAAGGGAAAAGAAAAAAAAAGAAAAAAGAAAAAAAGAAAAAAAAAAAAAAAGAAAGAAAAACAAACTCCAGTAATAAGGAGTTGAGTTTCACTTGTGAGAGAATCACTCCTAGTGAGGACTGACGGCCACAGATCCATTCCTGACTATCTGCATTAATTATTTAATGAGTCACGTGACCCTAAAGATTAAAATTTCAATATCTCCCCCAGAACAGACGCAACACCTTTATCTGCGAGCGCAGGGATCCTGTACTCGGTCCCCTATCTCTGCTGCCTTTGACAGCTCCTCAGTTTCTAGGGAGAGCGCTGGGACATGAATAATACGGGCTCGTCCCTCTCCTTGGCGGGACGGGGCAGCCCCGCAGCACCCCCCCCAAACACACACACAACAGCGAGCCGGTCCCAGAGCCTCGGTGTGTGGGGCAGCGTGCAATATTGAGGGGGGATGGAGGGGCTGGATGCTGTTGGCGATGGGAGTACTGGGGCGGTCCCCCCCCCCCCCCCCGGGAACCCCCGGGCTACCTTCCAACGAGGGACAATCTCCCTTCTCACGGTCCCGGGCGGGGCCAGGAGGGCTCCTGGGCGCGGCGGGGGTGGGGGTGGGGGGGCGGTGGCGGAGCTCCCTCTGCCCACGAGGGGAGCCCGAACCTCGGACCCGCGTGGGCCGGGTTAGCCCGAGGGGACGGCCCCGGGAGACCCTCGTGTGGAGCGTCACTCCCGGGAGGTTGCGGCCCCGGCCCGCGCCCCCGCTTGCCCGAGGGGTTGGGAGGAACTGTGGGGGCAGCGGAGGGACAGAGCCGCCCGGATAGGGTCCCGGTGTGTGGACCCGGGGGGGCGGGAGGGGCCGGGATCTCTCTGTCAAACCTCTGCCTGTGTGAGGGCTCCCCCCATCCCTGCACTGTTATTGACACTGAAAAACGGTCCGTTGGACGACAGCGCCCTGAAAAAAATATATAGTAAAAAAAAAAAAAAAAATCACAGGATTGAGTAATCCTCCAATGCGGAATGGCTCTAGTTATTAAATACCACGAGGCGCTTGTCACAGCCGAGTTCCCCCTGTAATAAAACACCAGGTATAGCAGAGATTGCGGGAGAATGGGGAAGGAGACCTTGGCAAACTCCCATTTTTCTTGGTGGGTGGAGGGGAGGTGGGGAGCGGGGTTAACGGCGTGGCGTTCCCTGCGGCCATTAAATTGACTCCGAGGTGATTTTGTCTTTCTTTGAGATATTGACAAACTTCCACTTGCGGCGTTTTGGGCCGCGCTCGCCTTTGTGGTGAGAGCAGATAAATACGTGTGTGAGAGACAGGGGAGAGCGAGGGAGAGGGAGGGAGAGAAAGAGACATTGCGGTCCGAGCTCCAGCTTAAAAAGAATACTGTCTTTAAAGGTCAAGGGTTTGAAGGGTCAGTCTGCTCCTCTAAAAAAAACAATTAATGGGATAGAAAATTTGTCCTCTCGGTGAACTCCTGGTTGCCCTAGCAAAGGGAGCACAATGCGAGAATTTAAGGCGGACGACGTAATTTTGGAAGTTATTGTAAGCCGGGTGGGATGGAAGCAGGAGTGGAGGGCTCCCGGCCCGGCAGCATCGCGCAGCACACAGAGGACCGGAGGGGGGTTGGAGGGGGGGGGGGGGAAGGGAGAAAAAGGAAGATTTACCTTAAACGACGAAAATCGGCCGTGGGGCATTTTGCAGTCCGCCGCTCTATCTCCACCGACAGAGTGTGCATGTTTTTAGCAGACAGCCGAGATGCGGTGTCTTTACACATGACCACTTTTTTTTTTTTTTTTTTTTTTTCCAGGAAAATCCTTTGCGTCTTCACAGACTTTTCCAAGAGAATGCCTTTCAGAACCGCTGTTGAATTACAAAGAAGTATTTATTGTAGGAGGTGATTAATGGTCCTCTCTAAAATTGCTATTTGCAGCGTGATTTCATTTCTCTTTTCAGTGGGACAAACCAGGTTTATACGCACAGGCTGCACACCAAAGCAACCCCGCGCTGCCAGTTAATACGTTTCAGCTGGAATTGTGCTCGCTTGTGCTAATTTTGGCTCGAGGTACGCGAAGGGATTCGAGCAATAAACAAAACGAGGAGCTGCACGCCCGCAGATAGCGGCTGCCCGCTTCCAGCTGTATCGCTCTCCCTCTAGGAGGAGGCGGCTGCGACGTGGGGCTCAGCACACAGCGCTGAGTGGGAGCGCTCCCGGGGCCTGCTCGTTGGCCAGGCTCGGAGACAGCAGTGTTTGCTCAGTGTGTTTACAACGCCATATCTGCTGTGCTGAGCATACTCCGCCAGTGAAACGTTACATTTCTTACCGAGGAGCTCTGCGCTCCTCGGGTGGGCAGCGATGCTCGCGGGGTCCCACCGGATGCCCCTCCGGGCCGATGGGCACCGGCCTCTGCCAGTGGGATCCCAAATCCCTGTCGGATGGACGCGGTAAGTAACTGAGTCCCGGCCTCCGGCCCTTCTCTGGGAGAGGCACGGCACTGGAGCTCCTTTCCAGACTGTGCTACCATCTCTCGGGCTGAGAAAGCCTTTGGGGGCAGCGAGGAGCCGCTCCCCTCGCACCCCATTTTGTCCCCATCGTATGAAGAACCTCGGTCAGATAAACATCTCAGCTGTGCCCTGTTTCGTGTCACTGGTAAGGCTCTCTCAATACAGCTCAAAACTGTCTTTAAAGTAAAGAGAGAGAGAAAGAGAGAGAGAAAGAAAGGAAAAAAATAAGGAAGGAAGAGAAAGGAAGAGAAAGGAAGAGAAGGAGGCAGCTAGAGAAACTTCAGGTTACCGCCCATGTATTTCCCTTCAGAAGTGCTGCCAATTGAGGAATCACAATAGGAAGAAAACGAACGAATAAATCACGGCCGGCTACAGATTTACAGTGTTATCGTGGCGAGCATGTGGGACTTCTCCTCCAGCGCAATCCGCCATGGGAGCTCATTGGCTCCCAGCAGCTCAGTCACTCTGTAGCGCAGTGCAAACGAGCCCAGAGCTCGGCGATGGAGCGGGTCGGTTCTGTCCCGAGTTCTGCAGAGAACCCGGCTCGCTGTGCGGTACAGACAGCTTTCCCCGTCCCGCAGCGCTCTCCCCGCAGACGGCAGTTGGGACGGGGGACGCTTTGCGCTACATTTAAGCAACCAGAACCGTATTGACGGAACGAATCCCAAGTTACACCAACACGTTAGGCCGTTGTTTTCCACTCCTGGTGCCGAGAGCGGCGGAGCACAAGGTGCACGAAACAGCACGGAGTGGACGCGTGTTTGTTTCAAGCGTTTAATTCTTTTGTACAGAATAATCTTTATTACCAGCATCTGGCACTGTATACATTACACCAAAAATTCACAAATTGTACATGGACCCAAACGATTTAGACGGTGCCAAATATGAAGACAGCCACAGCCTTTATAGCTTTTTTTTTTTTTTTTTTTTTTTTTTTTTTTTTAAATAAATGCAATTGGGAATGTGGAGAAAAACTCATATATCACAGCTACTGCGGGGCTACACCGAAACCCAGCTAAGTTAGCGCCGGTACACCAACACGGCGGGAGGGGACGCTTCCCATAAGTTTTTAACCCGAGGTGAACGTGTCCGCTCTGTGCCTCGTGGGTCCGTGTTTGCCCCTCACGGCCACGCTCGTCCCACGCCACTCGAGTCACTGCCTCGGGCGGGCGTCCCCCGAGCTCTTGGCTTTGTTTGAATCGTCTTTTATTTTGTAAAGTGTTCTCTATTTAAAATTAAAAAAAAAAAAAAAAAGAGTCCGTCATAGGTACGGAGAATTCGTCCGTGACAGCATCCAGCACTCTTACAGCGAGGGCAAGAGAGGGTTTCCATAAATAGAAAAAAAATGATGGGCATGGAACCATTATCTATATACAATGTAGGCAATCGTCCGGGTTTTGGTTTCAACGTGTGCCCGTCCCTGGGCACGTCTCGTCCTCCTTCCCTGCTCCTGCTTTGTTTTACACAGTTGCGTGGTCCCAAGGGCCAGTCGCCAGCGCGGGCGGCCGCACAACCCCAATAGATAGGTAAATAGAGATCTATATATTAAAAAAAAAATAATGATAACCCCCTTATAGCGCGGCCGCGTTGGGCGCAGCCCCGTCGAGCGGGCGGGGGTGACCCTGTGTCTGTGCCTTGGCCTGCTGCTGGCCGAGCGAGGGCTGGTTGGAGGAGCGCATCTTGGTGTTGGGCAGCTTGTGGTCCTTCTTCCACTTCATGCGCCGATTCTGGAACCAGATCTTGACCTGGCGCTCGGAGAGGCACAGGGTGTGCGCGATCTCGATGCGTCGCCTCCTGGTCAGGTAGCGGTTGAAGTGGAACTCCTTCTCCAGCTCCAGGACCTGCTGTCGGGTGTAGGCGGTGCGGGACCGCTTGGGCTCCCCGCCGCTGTAGTTGGGGTTGACTGAACGTGCACCCACGGCCACGCGGAGAGGAGAGAAGGGAGGGAGCGATGGAACATCGTCATTAGAGGATAACTTGACACCGGGTTCAAATCAGATACATAACGGCAAGAAAAATTGTTTCGCAGCCTATCGGCAGCGGGGACAATCGAGGAGCAATAAAAAATGGTGATGGGCATTTGGGTTAGAAGAAAAGCTTCAAAGACACATGGCCCAGAGCCACTGAAGGGCAATTAAATTTATGGGGGCTATAATTACTGCCCTAACAGTTTGGCGTCTCGTAAATCTTTTGATAAAGGACCCCGGATACAAAAGGTTTCTCACTTTTTTTTTTTTTTTTTTTTTTAAATTAGGAAACGCGGAGGGAGGAAAAAAAAAAAAGCCACACACGTACCCGGCCCCAGCAGCACCCTCCCCCCCTTCCCTCCTTGCAGGCGCATCCCGGCCTCCCCCTGCCCCGGGCGACTCACCCGTGCTCACGTGGATCTTCTTCATCCAGGGGTACACCACCGGCTCCTTCCCCTTCAGCCCGGGCAGGCTCTTGTCGGGCAGCAAAGCGCAGCCCGGCCCGGTGCCGGCCCCGGCGGCGGGGGCCGCTTCGCAGCGGCGCTGCAGGGCATGGCCGGGGAGCAGGGGCTGGGCCGGCCCGGGGTGGCCCTTGGCGGGCGGCGGCGGCGGCGGAGAGGCTCCCGGGGGCGGCTGCTCGGGGCCCGGGGCTGCGCTGCCGGCGCTGCTGTAGCTGTAGGGCGCCTGGGGGTAGGAGGGTGCCTGCGCCGGGTACAGCGCCTCGGGAGGCGGCCCCGGCGGCCCCGGCGGCGCGGCGGGAGCCTGGTAGCCGGGTTCCCGGCGGGGCCGCGGGAAGTACTCGGGCAGAGCGGGGCCCGGGTGCGCGGCGTGCAGGTGCGGCGGCGGCGGCGGAGGCGGCGGTGGTGGGGCGTGCGGGTGCGGGTGGTGCGGGTGGTAGCTGGCGGAGCTGCCGGCGCTGCCGCTGTGCTGCGTGTACTCCTCGCAGGGAGGGAATTTGGGCTCGATGTAGTTGGAGTTTATCAAAAACGAACTCATGGTCATTAATTTGTGAAGTGCAAAAATACTAATTTTTCTCGCGTTGTCGTTTTTCTGGGCTCGGCGAGGCCCCTCCCCTTCCCCCCCCCCCCCTCCTTCCACTCCCTCCCTCTCCCCCTCCCGCCGCTGTCAAGTGCTCGCCGCTGCCAAAGTTTGGGCCTCCGGCTTCCCCCTCCCCGCCGCACTCCCCTCCCTTCCTCTCTTCCCACCCCTGGAGCGCGCACAACGCGCACACACACACACACACACGCACGCACCCCGACACACCATCACCACCTGACCGCCAGCGCCAATTACCACGCGGGGCCGCGGACCCCGGATCAGGAAATGGAAGGAGAGAGAGCGGCCGTAGGGCACCTCCGCGCCCGCGGCCCCACCGCGGAGCCGCTCCCGGCGCCTCCTCTCCGGGCCTCGCCGCGCCCCGCGCCCGCTGCTCAACGGCATCGCCGCCTCCTCCCGGGCTGCGGCCGGCACTCGCGGTGTCAAGCGAGATAAA
Source organism: Phasianus colchicus (assembly GCF_987193195.1). Lineage (NCBI taxonomy): Eukaryota > Metazoa > Chordata > Aves > Galliformes > Phasianidae > Phasianus > Phasianus colchicus. Next base: position 21,219,776 of record NC_143441.1, on the reverse strand, counting down.
ACTAATCCAGAACTGACAGTCCTCACACTCGTCATTTTTTTTTTCCCTTTCTTTTCTTTCTTTTTTTTTTTTTTTCCCCTTTCGTGTCAGAAAGCGGGCAGGGGAAATAGAGTGCAGCGCGAGGAGGGAGGCAGGCGCTGAGCGGGGCGTTGCACAATAGCTCTCCACGCACCCATCACCCAACACCTCCCGTCGGGGCTGCGGGGTGGAGGTCGCCTCACCCCCTCCTTTTTCCGCGACCTCTCCCCGAGCCGAGAGCCGGCAGCTCCCGTCCCCCTGCAGCCTGCTTGGCGGAGGAGCAGATCCCAAAGTTAGCGCGGACGTCGCGAGAAGGCCGAGGGGAGCCCCTCCGTGTACTGTGGGGTGCGGGGGACATGGGGAGTCGGGGAATAACGGGGAGGAGAGGGAGGGCGGCGCGGTGCTATAAACGCTTCCTACCGGCTGCAGCGGGGCTCGCTGCGAACATCCCTCCCCGCAGAGCTGCGTTTTCCAACTACGAATGTAAGACTGTCGCTTCTCTTGCCTGGTGCTGGCTCAATTTCTGAATTCTCAGTTCCAAGAGAAATCTTTGTCGCCTTCGCAGAACGCCTGGCGAGGGAGGGACAGGGCACCCGGCCACTGCTGCGTTGCTGGAACTGAGACTGTTAACGATATTTTCAGCTCAGAGGGAAAAGAGACACCCGCCCTGACCTTAGGTAATTGAAATTTGATGGTTAAACTAATTACGCTCTTATTCTAAGGGGAAAAAGTACTATCGAACGCCATCTACTCTTGCAGATTGGAAGTTAGAAGCGAACTTTTCCGATTTTTTTTTTTCCCTTTACAGGAGAGCGTGTATACCCACAGAACTGTTTACCGCATCCTTTGAGAATATAACTGCGGAGTGGGTAATCTCACCCTCCGGTGTGAGAAAATGCATCTAATATATCAGGCATAAGTACGACGCATTTTAGATCTCGCCCTCCTAAAGATACGACATTAACAGTTACTCTGTTTGAAATTCAGATTATTGTCTTTAGCCGTTTTATAGATAATGGGAACGTGTAATAGAATTCCATTTGAAGCTCTATTCTACCCAAGTAGGCGCACGGAGTATCGATCTGTATTTGACACACACGGACACACGCACACTGCAGGCGGTTCGTAAGATGTTCGAACATTTCCAGCACTTGGGCATACTGGACTACTTATCTAAACAATCACTCATTTCCTGCTCATATCGAATGGCTAATTTGTAAAGAGAGTTAAAACACATTTATTTACTCATTTCCAACAGAACATCTATGGAACTCTTTAACTGGGCTAATAGATAAGTTCCTCTATTTACTCTGCGTGGAGAGGAAATGCGGTTACACACACACACACACAGACGCAGCCGCACACTTTGGGCAGAAAAGAGGAGATTGCTTTATTAAAAATAATAACAACAACACGGCAACCCAGACTGGAAAATCAGAGCTCCCACCTGCATTACCTTAAAAAGAAAAAGAAAAGGAAAGGAAAAAAGAAAAAGAAGAAAAGAAAGAAAGAAAGAAAAAAAAAAAAAAAAAAAAGAACAGAAAGAAAGAAAAGAGATAAAAGGAAAAAAAAAAAAAAAAAAAAAGATTGCCAAAGCCCAAAGCACGTTCCCGGCGCAGAGCTGCACGCACGCACAAATACCTGCTGGCCGCCACCAGATGCATTGCCCTGCGGTGCCGGGCACATTATCCTCGCCATAAGGCAATTCCGGAGGCTCTATGGCTAGCTCGGAACAGCAGGCTCCGTGCTCCCGAGGCACGAGAAAACGCAACGAAAACCGCTGTCCCGATTTGTAGGCTCAGCTCTGTGCCGACGAGCTGAGCGGGTTCTGCTTCCTATTATTTACCGCGATTAGATCTCGGAGATGACTCGTTTCGCTGCACCTCTCTACCGTGTGGCTCTGCCGCTGGGTTGGACGGAGAAGGATGCGGTGCTGTGTGCTACCGTAAATCTGCAAGGTGACCCGAGGTGCCGGGCTCAGCCTGTTTCTGCGGGGTTCTATCAGGGTGCGGAGATGTGCTGAGGCAGGACCTCCAAAAGGCCTGTTCCATGTCTTTGTGGTTTTGTTATCATAAACAAGAACCCAGCCAAGACCACCAAGTGTTATCTTGCACACGGCCATTTCGACATTTTACTGCAAGATTTATGGCTGTAATAAACAATCTCTGAAACCCTTTTTTTTTTCTTTTTTTTTTTTCCCCTCCCCGGTACTTCCCTTTGCAAACTTGTAGCATCATCCTAACCCCTCAAAGAAAGAAAAGGAGAGGGAAAATAGGCCGGGTCCCTTATTTTTACAGAGGGGCCGGGGGCTCTGTTAGCTGCGGAAGGAGCCTTTAATCAGTGATGTTGGAGCTGGGGGCTCCCGGCCGAAGAGGAGATGGGGACTGCACTGGAATTAAGTTGAGAGTGAGAGAGTTAATTGCCGTGCACCAAGGAGAGCAGCTTCATGCATACGCAAAGGGGGTGAGGGGGTCCCCCTTTCTCTCGGGAAGCATGCAAACGCCGCGTTCCCCTCCGCGCCCGCGGCTAAACCGTACGGATTACAAAAGAGAAGATAAGAACGAGGAGAGAGGAGAGTAATAACAACAACAACAGTAATAATAGAAGACAACCTTTCGCCGTGCCCGGGCACCCACCACAGAGAGGGGCAGGAGGAGGAAGGATCGCACCCGCAGCCTGGGTTGAATTTGATTTGAACCATTTTGAATATATTTAGCCCCAGCTTTCCCCTCTTGAATGCGAGGCTGTCCCGAGTTTCAAAGTGACCGAAAAGTGACACCGTGTGCATTTTGTTTCTTATTAATCTTACACATTGACAGTCTTTGTTAAATAACAAGGCGTGCCCTTCACCAGGCGACATTTTCATATTTGTTAGACGCGGTGACCTGAAGTTCACCTCGGCCTTGGACTTAGTTTTTCTAAAAGGTCTATAACAGCGCCTTTTAGATAGCGGGGTGCTTTGCCCAGGTCACCACTTCTAAGAGAAAATTAAGAAAAAAATCGCGGGAAAATGTAAACGTTATGGAATGTATCGACTGTATTCTCCCCTTTGTTCCCGGGGATCTCATTGCTCCCGGGCAGCCTCCGCCTTCCGCGGGCGCGCAGCTCGCTCCGCGCGGGCGCTGCTGGGGGGACGCGCCCGTTGGGCCCCCAAGTTCAGCGTTGTGTAGAAACGGGGACTCCCCCGGCAGCGGCTCTGCTCCCAGCAACGCCGTGTTTGGCGGCCGTGCTCGCTCTGTCCCGCCGTGGTTAAATAAACACACGTAAAACGTGATTTGCGCCCGGATTTTAAATGAATGGTCTTTGGGCCGGAGCTTCCACGCCGGAGAGCAGCGTGCTGAAAGCAAAGAGCCGAAGGGAAGAAAGAGCTCGCCTCAAATAATTCATTTTTTCACCCTCTTATTATATTTATTCTAAGGGAATAATTCACACACCAATTTGAAAGATTCGATATTTCCCGAAGCCAAAGTTTCGACTTCTTTGAAAATACTCTCACTGATATTTTTATCCTAGGCTAGACTGAAAAACATGGAATCCGAACGGCTAATTGTTTTGGTAAGGAAGCAAATGGATTTCCGTCACCTACTCTTGAGTAACCCAGTTATAGTAGCAGCTTTCGTTCTGGGTGTATCAAAGACGCATTGTTGTTCTTGGAAACAATCTGACCGCTATTCTTTAGCAAAATAGATATTTGGCCACGGCTTTTAGCTTGTTATCAGGCTTCGCTTTTACACCAAATAAATACTCCAGATGTGAAAGGTTAAACAATATCTGCGGTGAGGGAAGGCTCTCCAAACGGGCAGTGCCAGGGCTCGCTGTAAGGAAACAGCATCAGGAGCTCGGGAACAACGTCCCCACGCCGAGCAAATGCTCGCACACCTTGCTGCGCTCCGGCAGGTACAGCGGGGCAAAGCCTCCAGCAATAAGTCGGGCCGATCTGAAATCTCACACCACGCGCATGTGTTCCTAAGAAATATCGCCCGGCTGCCACGATCCAGCTGTGTCCCTGGCAAATAATTCACGCGTAGCCCGTGCGTGGAAGACGGCACAGGCTCCCGCCTTCGGGCTCGAAAGGCAGCTATGCACGGATGGTGGTGAGGTGCGCTTTCTCTGACTTCCTTCCTCGTGGCACTGTCCCCTCCTCCATACCTTTCACAGCTGCTAGCGGATATTTCGGAACGTCCTTTCCCTCTCCCAGCCACCCCTCGTCCCCATCACTGCAACCTGCCATTTGCAGTGGTCTCCTCTCCCCCTGTCCCCACACATGAGATTCCGGCCGCTTCTCCTCACAGACACGCCCGGCCGAGAGCTTTAGCTAAGGCTTCGACACCGAGGCGAACGCTGAGAACAAAACAAAACGCCAGCAACGTGGAAATAACTCAGCGCAAAGAAATTCCCCTAAAATTCCACCAAACTTTTTTTTTTTTTTTTTTTTTTTTTTTTAAGCTGAGGAGAGAAGGCAAACCAACCCTCGCCTCTCCCCATCCCTCTGGGAAGCGACGGGTAATTCCAGAAGGCTCGGAGCTCCATCCAAATCGCGGCTCTGGCAGCCAGCACCGTAGCAGAAGGCGGCCCCGCAGCCCCGCGCCGTCACCGCGCTCCTGCGGCCGGAACGCTCCGCACAGCCCTCCCGCATCGGCACGGCCGCGTCCTGCCCCGGCTAAGAGCGGTTCAGTTGGCGTTACAGAAACGAGAGCCAAAAACAAAGCCGCGGCCGGGATCGATACGCGCGTTAATTGCCCCGCTCCTATCTTATCTTCCTGCCGTTTGGCAAAGTGAGGAGGCTTAACGTTAAACCTCTTAAAGCGGGTTATGATATAATAAACAAGGGGAAACGTTTCGCTCCCCGGCCCCGGGAGGCGGCGGCGGCTCTGGGGTGGGGGGACACGCGTGTTTACCTGCCGCGCTGAGCCCGAGATATTCAGACACAAATGTGACCGATAATTCAAGATGAAATACAACGTGTATTACTCTTGAAAAGAGGAATTTTCTATCCTTTCCTCGGTAATTGAGGTCATTCAGCCAGTAGGGTTCACCTGGAGTCCATACTGTGATACACACGTAACTCAAAGCTATTTTATCTTTTGTGCTGATAGTCAAGATCTCGGCTATAACATTGACATCAAACTCTGTCTGGACGAATGACTAAGAGTGGTGCAAAACGTAAACTTTTGACCCTCAACTTTTTGACCTGCAGTTGTAACGCCCTTAACCACAAAGATATACAAAAGCTATGCAGCTTCTTTTAGGAGTAAGAGACTAGCAGTGTTTGTTTCAATAGTTCTGCCGTTTCCCCCCAGCTTTCTAAGGGCTTTTTTTTTTTTTTTTTTTTTTCCTCCTTCTTCTCGCTGATGAGAAATCGGATACTTTTGCATTTTTAATTATTGCTTTTTTTTTTTTTTTTTTTCCCTTCTTCTTCTTTAATCTGGCAGCTTTGTAAAGTGCTGTTAAATCAGTTTGCACAGCCTTTCGGCAGCGTTGGAAGGAAGCCTGTACTCAAAGGCGCTATTTGGTTACAATTGCAGGTGAAATGCTGGGTAAGTTCTGGGCGTGAGGTTGGAAGGACTTAAAGACCGGCATTGGGGGAAAAGCTGCAGCTCTCTGCTGCGAGGGTCTTAGTCATTTCTCCTTGATTTAAGCATAAAGAAACAACTCTAATTGTTTGCGAAGCCTTGTCTAGGCAAACGAGTTGACTGTGAACTTGGTCTAAAGCGAGCTCTGCTGGTGATTCCTAGGGTGTGCAGATTTATCTTTTCTGCATTTACTTAACCTGGCAGTGAACTGCACGGGCTGCCATTTGTTATCCGGAGACAGACTTCACCTCAAGCAAGGACTGTTCCACAAAATTGCAATAATTACCCAATAACCTTCATAGCAAATATTATTATTGAAAAGCCATTTTTGGGGGGGTTGCAGGAAAGATTCCTTACGCGTGCCATAAAGCGAAATCCTCGCGAATTTTACACTCTCTCTGTATCAGATTCGATGTCGTTTGTGCGTGCAGCCCCACGAGCATGTGACTGCGACGGTCCATGAGTATTTGCCTTCCAGAGAGACATTAGCGAGGATGCTTTCATTTAAAAGGGGTAATATTTTCGAAGATGATCAGGCGGCAGTGGGAGCTGTGTTCTTTTGCGCTCTGGGTAGAGACTCTAACAATAAGTCGGGGATATTTGGGGGGCAGGAAGGGAAAGGAGGTGAGAAAGCGAAGCGATGGCTTCACTTGGTGAGGAGATTTACTTATGTGTGCAGCTAATGCGTTAAATCTGTATTTGCGGGGAGGGAAAAGGCATTGCTCCAGTATCCAGGGTTTGAAATCGAAACCTCCCGATCCGCCCCTCGCGATCTGTTCCATTCAATTTCCCATGGAGCAGATTGCAAACCCTTCTTTTGTCACCCTTCCACAGATACACACTTATTAACTGTAAGGAAATGGCAGAATCAAAATTTCCCTGTAATGTTCAGTAATTAGGGCGTTTGCAGGGCTTAGAAAGCGCAGCGGAGCTGTAATTTACGGATGACTTTCAAGCGAATTGTTACACTTCTGGTTTAGAGAAAGTTATGGCTTCCAAAGTCACTGGCTACACACATTAAGAGGGTTGCCTAATCTTTAATTGGCCCTACGCTTAGACATGACACACTACACTCAAGTATTTCTTTCAAAGGATTAAGTAAACTGTATTTCAATGCGCTGAACGCCACTTGCTGTGCCTAAAGTAAAACAAACTCCACGCATTAATCCCCAAAACACAGCACCAAAAAAAAAAAAAAAAAAAAAAAAAAAAAAGAGCTCAGATAAGAGCTCTCTCTCTCGATTCCAGGCGATTATTCTCCGTGACGTTTTTCACTCAGAAAACAATTAGGATCTGGGAATATTTCTGCACAGTTCAGCTGTCTGGAGTCGCTTGAGTTCCGAATTTTAAAAGCGGGTTGCAAAATCTGAACGCACTTTGCCGGTTTGCGATGACTTCAGCTCTTCTGCTTCGGACGGGGGAGGGCCGAATCTACTGAGAAGTTGTCATTTCCAGCGAAGTTTCTCTCGTTGTTAGAGAGTTCCTTGCGGTGCGGGCGGGTTTAGACGCTTGTGGGCTTTTGTGATCTTTTCCTTTCCCATAGCTCTTGAATTTCTGTCCACAGCATTGCGAGAATACGCTCTAGAAACCGCATACAGAAATGTGAAAATAATAGGAGCAAAGCTTTTCGCTGCAGCCCATTACAACCCGAGATGGCACCCAGGTTCCTAAAGCATGAGTTGAGCGGGTGTGTGCGTGGACGTGTTTGTGTATTAACCAGGCACTTGAAGCAACACGGTGTTGTCGTGTATTGAGTAATCGGGAACGGTTTGCGCCCGGAATGGTTCCTTGTAACAAGAAAAGGTTTCTCCTACGGAAAAGGACCCGCATATGAAAGGATCCCAAACTTTTAAAGCATTTGCATTCCTTTGCCTCCTACTATAAAATTTTTATGGCGTATAATATAATCTAGTGCACGCCTATCATATAAAACTTTCTGGTATTCCTATTGATGAAGCTGACAGCTAGCGAGCTATAAAATCCCCAGCTGTTTATGACGGAAATGATTTTCGAATGTGTATTTGGGTCTGTGCTTTTAAAGCCTTTCCCATTATTATTATTATTTCTTTTAATACGAAGTATATGCATATGTGTTTGTTTAGTGCTCACAGAGCGATCCGCAGACACAAAGGCTTGGGACTTCATTTATCTTACACTGGGGGTTGACTCCAAATATTAAATATTTGTAAAACGGTGAAATCTTTTAGCTGCTGCTACCTTAGCTGCAAGCGTCTCTCTAACGTTTAAGGCGAATGGATGGGAAATCAAAAGAGATCAGACAACAGTGCTGGTGGTGGACCTTGGGCAGACCCTGCAGAGGTCTACGACGACCTGCCCCACCCGCAGCCCCGTCTTCCCTTCCGCTCGCAGTGCCACGCGGAGCCCGCACCGCACCGCACCGCTCGGGCCATGGGATAGCAGGGGCAACATCAAACAAAGCCCGGCTCCCATCTCCCATCACGCCGCCCCGTTCTTCTTGAAACTCGAGTTTATGACACATCGAGGAAAACAATGCAATCTGCAGAGGGGATTGCGTTGAATCCCTTCTACTCCAAACCCGAGCGGAGAACGAGGTTCTCACAGCGAAGCTGGGTACAGACGCATTTTGGAGCTCGTTCTCAGATCTCCGCCCCGGCCCCCACCGGTCCGTCACACCCCCGAGATCACTCGCTCTGAGGGTAAGGATCAGGCCTTGCAGCTACCAAAGAGAGACAGAGCTCCTTTCACCCTTTCATTCAAGTCCTGGAAATTCAAAGACTGAAGTTAAATCCGGCCATAAAGTTTATTGCTGAGTAATCACACTCTAGTGAGAACAGTCCACTTAAATAAAAAGAATGTGGAAGTAAACACGCAGCTGGGGCCTACCCCACAATGGCAGCCAGCAATATAAGGCAGAGAGGGAGAGAGCAGAGCATTGGGGATATTTACAATCTTCAATAAACCGAGCCCGTATTTCATAATTTGAAGTACTCTAATGACCTGTGGTCTCTTGTATTAATGCTACGAGTTACACTCAATTGGTTCGCTTAAAAAAAAAAAAAAAAGGCTCTGGAACGTATATATGTGTACACACATACACACCCTTTGTACACATAAAGACACCAATAGCGCATGAACGGAGGCATGTGCTCGGATTTACACAGGGGTACACACAGATCGGTACATGCATGCACACACGCGCATCACTCGAACGCATTTATATTCTTATATTTACAGATAGGAGCTGGGGAAAAAAAAAAAAAAAAAAAGTTGCAGAGTAGTTACAAATGCGCACACCCGAAGCACAGCACACGCTCGCGGATGGGCTCAGCTCCATAGCTAAAGCTTCCCACACGACCCAGTGCAGAAAAGAGGAATCTTAAGCACTCCAGCGTGCTCCGTGCCATTTTAATACTTGCTCTGATGTGCAACACATTTCGCCAATGCGAAGATGATTACCATATCATCACGCCTCCACCCCTATCGTGCCTACTGAAGGCACTGCCCAGATCATATCAAGCCTTATCTACTCTGTTTTCTTTTTTTTTTAATCGCCCGCAGTAAGTACTCCTTGCTAAACAAAACCTCTCCAAACTTGGAGAGTCTATTGGAGCGAAGGAAGTAATTATCTTCTGCGGTAGTCCAAGTGATTAAAGCTAGGCCCCAAAATCCATCTCTGCCAAAGTCGCTTATTGTGGTTTACTTTGATTTGATCGCTAAAATAGAGCGCTGGCAACCGCGGGAGCGGGGCTGGGGCACTGCGCAGCACTGCGCACAACCTGGGGCTGCGTGCGCTGCCCCGGGCGGGGGGACAGCCCCAAACCTCGGCACAGGGAGAGGGGAAGGGGAAGAGAAAGAGCGAGCGGGAGCCTCGGCTCCCCCGGCACAGAGAAACTTTAAGGAACTTGTGCACAAAACTTACCTCGACTTGCAGGGAGCCATTTTTTCACACAGTATTGAGAACTTGTGGTTTGGATACTTCTGTACCTAAAAGTGACAATGTGAATGGCCAGGAGGCACACGTAGCCTGCAAAAGAGTCAAATGAAGTCCAGCGTCAGTGAGATTATATGTTATGTGGTATATAATGTTGGATGTCAACTCCCCAAAACCATAAAACTTACTTTAATGGCACCACGTGACTTTTTATAGCCAGTGAGCCTATCTGTCTGTGCTATGGATGATTTTACGATCTAATTCATAGACAAAACCCTATTCATTTGGCACCCAAATGTCATATAGCCGGAACTGGGGCTTATAAAGTTTACTGTTTTATAACTTTTAAGGGAAGGCATCAATGTAACCGGTCAGTAAATGTGCAAATCTGTAGTTGCTCTTAGAAGCTGGGAAGAGTTAACCATTCAAGCTCTGACGGGGTAAGTAACATCGCGCTTATAGAAAACTAACCGTAGTAGCGAAGAAAGCAAAAAAAAATCTGTAAAGGGCGAAAAGTGGGAACGTGGCGATCGAGTGTTACTAATAGGCGCAGAGGGCTCTAACGTGGCCGCCCCGCAAAGATACTTAAGGCGACCACAGGAGAAAAGCTAGAGCGGGGCGAGCACGCCTCGGACTTAGCAGCGTGTTTTAACAAAGCACAAGTTTTGTTCAGCCATCAGCGACCGGCTAACGCTTGCTTAGCCCACAAAGGCTGTCGATCGCGGTCCTCGCGAGGCGGCTTTCCACCTTAGCGAGCGGCCATTAAGGGAGGAACTTCTGCTCCAACTTTGCAGCAGCAGCAGCAGCAGCAGTAGCGCTCCCGGAGCAGCGCAGCCCGGCCGCTCAGGTGAACGCGCTCAGGCGCTGAGCGCGGGCCCGTGGAGCGCGCAGAGGGAGCGCAGCTCTTTGCTTTGCACAAACCAGATCACGAAAACTTTACAATAGAAAGTTTATTATTATTATTATTATCATCATCAATTTTTTTTTTTTTTTGTCGATTTCCAGTCAGGTTTGTTTTTGTTTTGTTTTTTTTTTTTCCTTTTTCTTTTTTAAAAAAACAAATACAAAAAAAAAAAAAAAAAAAAAAAAGCTGCTCACAGTTTGCTCAAACAGCCAGACTTTGACTATATTTGTAACTCTGACCACCAAAAAAAAAAAAAAAAAAAAAAAAAAACCAACCAAAAAAACCCAAACATACATCACAGAAGCTGCGCTTAATAAGAGCCACTTCTAAGAGTTCGTGCAAAGAGTCATATACAAAGGCACAGCAAGGACATACTGCTTGGAATCACAGTTTTCGTCACAGATTCACTATTCACTACACGTAGGACAAGTTCAGTTGATTTCATCATTTCACCTCTACGACAGCATTAATTACACAGAAATTATATAGGTAGTTTGAATAAAAATATTTTTAACAGCTTGGAGCTATACGGACATTAACACTTGACCACACATGCACAGTTAAGCAGGTTGAGTGCAACACATAACATTTGTACTAAACCGGGGGAGGGTTTCTTTCTCTCTCTCTCTTTTTTCCCTTTTTATTTTTTTTTGTTCTTTTTTTCTTTTGCTTTTTTTTTTTAACAGTTACTTCAAGTAACACAGCTCGCTTCATATAAATAAGTTAAAACATCTATTATTTTTTCAAGACAAAGCCATTCAAGACAAAGAAATGTACGATAAGCAGATCTACTTATACACGCGAGAGAATGGTAATAAACAGGCTCATGATTAAAAGATGAATAAGGGCGACAAGAACAGGGTTTCTTCACAGAAGTAACACAAGGAAGTTTTAGAAAGTCAACTTAGTACTGACATGAGACGCAGGGTCAGCTAATACTGCTCAGTACTTTTAATTGATCAAACGCTTAGGGACGGAATGCCCCCCCTGCAGCTGCCATGCTCATACTTTTCAGCTTATTATCCTTTTTCCATTTCATTCTCCTGTTTTGGAACCAGATCTTTATTTGTCTCTCTGAGAGGCAAAGAGCATGTGCTATTTCAATCCTTCTTCTGCGGGTCAGGTATCTATTGAAGTGAAATTCCTTTTCCAGCTCCAAGGTCTGATACCGGGTGTAAGCAGTCCGAGCCCTTTTCCCTTCTGGTCCCCCTATGTTGTCTGGAAGAGAAAAGTACAGCGTTTAGATTCCCAGCAGCGACGTGGAGCCCTCGTGTCTCCCTGCAGCTCCGAGCCACCAGGACCGTTATTCTCAGCCCGGCTCGGTTTTGTTGCTGGGCTGGAGAAATGCTCAACAAGTTTCCCCCTCCTGCCCCTTTAGAAAAGCCTTTGGGGGAGGGGGACCTGGCGGCCGTGCTAAGTTTCCGCTCGGATTTCGGTTTCGCTCTTTCTACAAAGGGCATTTTAGCGCGTTTTCGAGGCGAATCCCCCTCTCTCCTCCCCCGGCTCGGCTCTGCGGAAGACGCCTGCGGTGCACGCTGGGCTCTCGGGGCCGCGGAGCGAGGCGGAGGCGCGCAGCCCGTTCCCACGGCGGAGCTCCGGGAGGCGGCGAACCCCCGGCGCTCCCCGGCGGGCCGGGCGCGGCAGGTAGCGGGGCCGGGGCTCTCCGCGCCCCTCCGCCCGCTCCCCGCGGTCAGGGCGGTGCTCCCCCCCCTCCTCCCCGCGCCTTCCCGGCGGCGAGAGCTGCCCTCCTCGCCCCCTGCTATTCTCTTTTCGATTCGGCTCGGCGACACAAATAGGGTCGGCAGCGCCGTTCCCGGCGGAGGGTCCCCCCGGAAGGGCAGAGCAGGGAGCGGTCCCGCTCCGGGAAAGGCTCCCGCAGCCCCCCGCTCCCCGCGAGCCGGCCGGGCGCTGGGTCGTGGCCGGGCGCTGCCGCTCTCCGGGGGGAGCTCCCGTGCAGGGAGCGGGGGCTGCGCGCTCCCACGCCCTCCTCTCCCCCTCTCCCCGACCTCGCTCGGCGCGGACACCGGCTTTACATTCAATCCTGCTTTTCCTCCAGAGAAATAAAGAAAGAACAGGGTATTTGCTTTACCATGACTTATGTGCAGCTTTCGCATCCAAGGGTAGATCTGGGGCTGGGAAGGCTGTGCTGTGCTTTGGTCGCTCGGGGCACTTGCCTGCTCGCTGCTCGCCGGAGTGTCTTCCTCGGTGCCGGACGAGGTGCCAACCCCGTCCCTGCTGATGTGCGTGCTGCTGCTGGAATTGGACGAAGTGCTGCTGGAGTTGCCCAGGGAGTTTTTCACCCCGTGGTGACTCTCGCTGACGGGCGAAGCGGCCACGGCGGTGCAGGGCAGGGGGTCGGGGGGAGGCGAGTGGGAAGCGGCCGCGGACTGGCTGTACCTGGGCTCTGTCGAGGCAGAGGTGCTGTTGGCCGGGTAAGAGCGGGCTCTCTCGCTGGCACCAAAGTGGGTGGAAGCGGAGCGCCCGACGCTGAGGTCCATGCCATTGTAGCCGTATCCGTACCTGCCGGAGTGCATGCTGGCGGAGTCCCTGTATTGCTCGCTCACCGAGCTGTGATCTCCATAATTATGTAACTGGTAGTCCGGGCCATTTGGATAGCGACCGCAAAATGAGTTTACAAAATAAGAGCTCATTTGTTTTTTGATATGTGTGCTTGATTTGTGGCTCTTGGTCGTTTTGTGCGTCTATAGCACCCTTGCACAATTTATGATGAATTATGGAAATGACTGGGACATGTACTTGGTTCCCTCCTACGTAGGCACCCAAATATGGGGTACGGCTTCAAATCACGTGCTTTTGTTGTCCAGTCGTAAATCCTGCCTGATGACCTCTAGAGGTAAACTCGTGCACTGGTGGGGGAGCTGGGAGGGCGCGGGCGGCCCGGGGCGCGCCTCCGCCGCGCGCCGCCGCCACCGCCGCCGCCCGTCCGCCGGCCTCGAGCGCCACCCGCTGGCGGCGCGGGAGATGGCGGCGCGGAGCGGGGTCGGCGCGGGGTGACGGCCCCCGACGGCGGCGCGGAGCGGGAGCGGAGGCAGAGGGGCGCGGGCGGGCGGCGGGGCCGCCCCGGGGCCGCGCGGGGAGCGCCGCGCCGGCTCCGCGGGGTGATGCTCGTGCGAGGCGGGCCGCGATCGCCGTGCGCTCCGTCCCCGGCGCTGGCGGCGGTCACGTCCCTCGCACGATCCGCGTTACGATATGTGGATTTTTGTACCGTTTTCCCGCGGCGGAGGTTTCGAGAGGCGAGCGGGTCCCGCCACTCCGCAGCGGCAGGTAGCTCTGCGGGATGAGAGCCGTGCGGCGCTTCCCTAGCTAGCGGGCGGATCGCAGGCGGTCGGTGTCGGTGCTACTTTTCTGCCTCCCGGCAAAAAAAAAAAAAACACCATAAATCCGATGGTGGCCATTTTGCAGTAGGATTTTGGAGCTCTGGCTTGTGAAATGTTGAGAGCGGTAGCCCAAATTGCGCTGCCTCCCGAACAAAAGAGCCTCGGTGCGCACACAAGTGGGTTTGTGCACAGCCTCACAGCACACTCGCATGCAAACAATACAACATATAGAGATAGAACGTACATATCAACCGCTGCTCTTCTGTTCCTTACACAGAACCCGAAATGGAACCATGCTATCGCAGCTATATCTCTTTAAAATATCTTTTTTTTTTTTTTCCTTTTTTTTCTTTTCATTTCTTTTTCTTTTTTTTTCTTTTTTTTTTTTTTTTCCAGTGCTAGGAAATGCGGATGTAAATTAAGGTACCACAAAGCGGGGAAAAATATCCCCGAGTTAATACGACCGACTCTTTCCTTTCAGTTCAAAAGATGGTAAGGGGGGAAAAAAAATAAAAAAGAAAGAAAGACGGACCCAAACTCTCGAGTCCCCAATAAATGAAGTCCATAATTCAGTGCAGAGCTGAGCTCACTGAAATCACAGTGCGAGCTCAACGGGAACGACAGAAATTCGCCCCTTCAAAGCCTCTCCTCACTCTCGCCCTAAAGTTTATCACCGAGCTCTTACTCGGTATCAATAGTGCAGATTGGGGTCAGTTTAGTGGCATTTAGAAGTCTCCCTGCAATTCATTTTCGCATTATCTGCAAGCTTATACCAAAGTTTTTATACAACGATTTTTTTTACAAGGATTTTTTTCTGCTTTTTTTTCTACTTAAATATCCTACAGTCGTGTAAAACTCTTTTTTCCCTCCCTTACGGACCATAAAATCCCAAACACATCGTATCGAGGCGGCCCGACGTAGCGGGAGCTGGTAAAAAGATAAACCCGAGATTTTCTACCATCTCTCATATTTCTACAGTATGAATGTTCACAATCACACACGCACAATAATAATAATAACAGTCCTCCGCGGGTCGGTTCTCACACAGGCACTCCGAGGACACTCTCCCACACTCAGATAAATACTCAAATATTTTACAGTCTGGGCCAGGTCTCTGAATGTTTTAAGCAACGCCATCTACTCGTGGCAGAAGCGGTTCTTATCTATATACACGGCCGTAGCTCGAAAGCTCGGACTTGTGCGTGTCTTAGAGCAAGTCCCGGCTGATTGCAGATGTACATCAGCCTGTGGGGATTAATAGACTGTGACAAACCTATGGGATTTTAGTAGCAGAAGGAGCACAAGGTAAATAACAATATAACAGAGAGCTCTAAGGACGGGCCTGGTAGCATTTATTAAACACGGTTCTACTCCCCTGACTTTTCCTCTGTTTCGTCGCTGCCGGGCTGTGTGGAATTTATGAATTTGTTTTCCTTTTTCCATTTCATCCGCCTGTTTTGAAACCATATTTTAATCTGGCGCTCGGTAAGGCAGAGAGCGTTCGCAATCTCAATGCGTCGTCTTCGGGTTAAGTATCTGTTAAAATGGAACTCCTTCTCTAACTCTAGCGTTTGGTAGCGGGTGTAAGTCTGCCTCCCTCGTCTCCCATGAGCTCCATATACTGTACCTGCAGAAGTAAAGACAAAACGAGCGCGTTGGACAGGGCCCAGTGCTTTCAGACCACAAAGCCGTGCCGCTTTTCGCGGGGGGGGGTGACGGGGGGTGGGGGGGAGTGGGAGAGGAGGGGGCTGCTGGGGCTTTTTTGTCCCCCTTTCTTCCTGCCTGACCGGCTGTGGGTGCGGACGTGCTCATGGGGTGGCCGTGATACAAAGGGGCCGTAAGGTGGGGGAAGGAGGGGGGGGGGGGAGAGCTGTAGGTAGCACCTTACTCGGATGCGGGGAGGCTGCGTGCACACAAATACACACATACATACATACACACACACACGTGTGCGGGCAGGGGTGTGTGTGCGCGTGTGTGCGTGTGTGTGCTGGCACAAACACGCTCTATTGCTCTATGGCTACAGAGGAGCTGTAATTTAAGCATAATGATAGACATCAGCTAAAGATCATAGAACAGCCTTTGCCATTTGCTCCGGAATTTATTGCCCTCCAATGCAAAGCAGCATCAGAATGGTCTTGCTAAAAGTTTAACTCCCCCCACCCCAAAAAAAAGAAATACAGCCCACAGTCCAACGACCATAAACGCGGGAGGGGTTCTCACTCGGGGACTCATTAGCAAATAACGCAAGCAAATGTGATAATGGGATTATCAAAAATAAGTGCCAAAAATAAGAGACCCCTCCTTTCCCCAGCACCACTCCCAGCCAGAACGGTTCGATCCCATGCAGTTCACTTTGTAAGGCAGAAAAAATCCGCGATGCCATGGGAGTGCGGCCCCGAAACGTGCTTTCAATATCCAATACTAATGAGCTGGGGGAGGGGGGCGATGAGGAATGTTCCACAAATGCATTGGATCCTCAGTGCAGAGGGCATATTCCTTGCATCGCTCTCTGACAATGAAGGAGCCGAGCTTTGGGGTGGCTTTAGAAGAGTGGGAAAAGGGCTTTGCTCCCTCCCTTCTATTGCCATTATTTTTTTGCCCGTTTCACAAGGCTGAGCTCCCGGCCGCTGCTCCCAGGGTGCCAGGTGCCCGGTCCTATCCGAGCGGGTGCCTGCGGAACCATTGCCCCTCGGCAGCCCCAGTTTGCCTAAAACAAACAACCAAAACAAACAAACAAACAAAAAAATCCGGGGGAAAGAAACTTTTGGCGCCCCTTCCCTTCGGCTGCGCTTAGTCACTTACCGGCACAGGAGTTCATCCGCTGCATCCAGGGGTAAACAGGGCTCGTGTACTTCCGGTCGGTGCCTTCGTCATTCACAATTTTGCTTTGCACGCCGTTGGATTTGTATTGTTGCTCGGGAGAAAAGTGTAGATAGTCCCCGTGTCCCCTCTGCTTGCCACTGCCGGAGGGAGAGGCGCTACTAATTTCCTTGTCTGAATAGAAACAGGAGGCTCCGTACTCATAGGAAGCCCGATTGCAAGCAATGACGGTGTTGGACTGTTGGTAGAAACAAGGTGAGGTGTAGGTCTTGTCCTGCAGGCTGCTCGCCCCGTACGAAGCCGGAAAATGCCTCAGAGCATCATAGCCCGCCGGGTACAGGGGGATCTGCCCGAGGAAGGAGTCCTGGCCAGCGGGCAGGCTCCCGGGAAAAGTGGGATTCACGAAATAGGAACTCATTTGCTCTCCCCTCTCCCGGACCGTGATTTGTTGTGTATTAGTACATCTGGCTATAACTATTAGTAGTCATCGAAGTGGTTTGTTTCTGGATGGCCGAGCGCCAAAAGCGACAGCAGAAAATAGGAGCAGCTGACGGCGGGGCGGCCAATGGGAGCGCGAGCGGCGCCCGCTCCCCCGGGGCCGCCGCCACCGCGCCGCGAAGTTACCGACAGCCCCGGCCCCGCCGCGCCGCCCCGCGCCGCCCCGCGCCCACGGCCCGCGGGGACCGACCGCGCCCCCGCCCGGCGGACCGCCCCTCGGGGATCCCGCCGTGAGAACGGCGGCGCGCGGGTGACAGCGGGGGACGCGGAGCCCCCTCCTTCGGTGGTCGGAGGGAGGGAGGGGGGCGCCGGGGGGGGAGAGGAGCCTCCCGTAAAAGTTGTCGCCTCGCAGCGCCGAGGAGGAGTGGGCGAGCGCCGGGCCCCGGCCCTGGGGAGGGGGCGGGCGATGATGGATGCTGCGGAGGGAAAGTTTGGAGGACGGAAGGGGCAGCGCGGCGCCGGAGGGGCTCTGCCGGTGGGAGAGCCACCGCACCCCGCCGCCGCCCCCACCGCGGCGCTGGGGGCGAGGCCGCCGGGCTGGAGGTGATGTGCTGAAATCCCCCCTCCGATGGGGCTTTCCGCCCCGGCGCCAGCTTTGTGTGAGGCTGCGCCTCCCGCGTGGGCCCGGTCCCGGGCGTTAATGAGCGCTCCGGCAATTAACGGCGAGCTGCGGGCCCGAGCGGGGAAATGCGGCCTGCGGGGAAGGGGTGTTCCGCTCCAGCATCCGAGAAGGGGCCGAGAAAGGACGGGGGAGCCCCCGCGCACAGCCCCGATACACCTCCGCGTGTCGGCCTTCCCGACCCCCCATCCCGGCTGCTGCCAGGCCGAAGGAACCAAACATCCGAACCCAACAACGAGCCGGCGGGACTATCTCTAATTAATGAAGGCCCGCTATTGAGTCAGTAGAAGCCAATCGCTTTCGTCGTAGCTCTAAAAGAATTTGATCAAACACGTATGTGTGTCTTTAAGAGAGAGGGAAAAAAAAAAAAAAAAAGCGAAACAAACATTTCCACGTTCATTTTTCAACATGGCAGTTACCCGTAGCGGAAATCTCATTCCCGGCCCAGGGCTGGGACAGTAACAGTGCTGATGAAATTCGCCGCGATGCGCACGGCGGAACCGTAACCCCGCGGTTCCTGCGGAGGAGGGCACACCCCGAGCCGTGCGTGTTCCCATTACAACACAGCCAATATCCTAATTTTAAACGCTCTCCGCCGGAAAATGGTATTCGTGCGAGCTCCGTTTCCTAAAGCAGCTTTAACCCGAGAGTTCTGTTGTTGTCGGAGGGCTATTTATCTCATTTCCGGGGGCTGATTACGATACCTATAAAACAGCAGCGAGTTAAAACGTCGCCCCACAATAGTTCGTATTGTTCGCGGCCTCAGCTGGACTTTCACATTCAGATGTTGATTGCCACCAATTTTTTTTCAACTTCCTTAAACTCCCGGTGCCGGCCGACCCGCGGCCACACCTGGCAGAACGCCGGCTCTGAGCTGCGGGCTCGTTGGGAAACGCGTGTTTGCCTTCCCCAGGAAAGTTTTGTGCTCTCTGCAAATAGGGCTATAAAAAGGGGGAACGGCAGCAGCCCAGCACCCAGCGCGGTGAGCACAAAGAGGTTTAAAACGAGAGGATTTCCCCCAACGTGGGGCAGAACGAAAACGCGCCGTGAAACATCAATATTCGGGGCAAGCGGAGCGCAGCGGCCCTACTTTAAAAAGTTGTGGTCGGGCGGCCTTTGTGTGAATCCACCGCACGTAGACCAACGTTTAAAAAATCGCGCAAGGCTCTCTTTTATTTACATTTTGCAGCATAGCTTATGCATTGATTTATTTCTTTCTCTCTCTCTTTTATTTTTTCCTTTTGGTTTTTTCTTCTCTCCCTCGAGTTATCGCTCGCATCCAAACCGTACCGTCTACTTCCCGGCCGCGAGCGGCGAAACTATTTCTTCGTTGCTCTCGTAATACCAAAGGCACTCAGTTCTCTACTGTGCGCGGCCGGGCCGCGGTCCGAGCCGTTTCGGTGACAACCGAACGCTCGGCGCTGCGCTCTGTGCCGCACTCGTATCTGCACGTCCTCTGCGCTCCTCCCCCCACCTCCGCGCACCCCAAATCCCGGCACCCCGAGCTCTGCCCTCCCGGCCACATTCACTGCAGTTTTCCTACAGGGAAGCAGAAGGCAGCCGCAGCGTTTTGCCACAGAGCCCCGCGCTTCAGCCCCCGGTATCTGCCGGCCGTGCGTTTGTTTGCAGAGTTCCCCGCGTCCCGCGTACCCCTCTCTTCATCCACAGGTACAGGTGCGGGGGCACTCCCCCTCTAAACCCTAAAATCCTCCTTCTCTTCGTGCACAAACCCCCTTAGAAACCATTCTCAGCTCGGCAGCATTCCGTCCCCCTCCCCCCCGCTCCAAAGCCTTTAACTAAGAGCTCGAATCCGAGCGCTCCGGGCCGGCCGAGCGGCCACTCTGACCCGAGGGACACTGGGGGGCAGCTCGGGGTGCACAGACCGAGGGCCGCCCTCGGCTCACGCACACACCCACATCACACACACCGAGGGCACAGCGAAGGGAAGAGGCAGCGCAATATCGGCCCACGGGAGCGATGCTCCATAGAGATGCGGTAGGCAGGACTTCATTGTTAAAAATATATCCCTTTTTTAATATATATTTTCGGATGGGGGGAGGCTGGGGTTAAGCCCTTGCGCGGTGCCGGCAGCAGCGGCGCAGTCTCCCGGCGCTGCCCCGCGCCCCTGCCCGCCTCCGCCGCTCGGCCACGCCGTGGCAGCACTGAGCACCGCCGCCCGCAATAAATAATCCGCCGCTCGCCGCAGCCCCACTCCGCCGGGTACCGCAATGCAATGCAAATGCGAGGCTTCGGCGGCACAAACAGCGCTGCGAGCCGCTCACCCGTGATGGCTGTCACCGAGGGGCGGCGGCGGGGGCCCGGGAGCTTTCCCCGGGGGTTGGGGGTTGGGGGCCCGCGCCCTCTCCCCGCTCACAGCGAGGGGAGAATGGGTTCGGCTCCGCGATCCGCACCGCTCCGCGCAGCCGGGCTGAGCGCTGCCGCCGCCCGAGCGCTGCGCCACGGCTCCGCGGCGACCATCCGAGAGAGACAACCAAAGGCACAGCCGCGTTCCGGGCAGAACCTTCCCCCGGACACAGCAGCGTCGTGCCGTGATTCCAACCCCCCCCTCCCCCAAACAGCTTTAAAATAATCACAGATAAATCATATCTAAATTTCAGCTGCCGCGATGGAGCTTTAAGTTAATGCTGCGAAAGAAAAATATTGCTTTTATATACATATATAAATCATCCTCCCCCACCCCCACCTCCACCCCCGGCAAAAATAATAATAATAACACTAATCCTCCCAGGCTGATGCTGTAAACCTGAATTCTTAGAAAATAATCGGAATGCCACAGCGACCCCCTGGCAAACGCCGACAGAAATAAACTTGGTGAAAAATCCACGCTTCCCGAATAAATAACAGCAAATCGGCATTTTATTCAGCATCTCCGCATGCACAGGTTAAACCGAAAGGAGCCGAGCTGCGACCGCGTCTATTTCTGGCCGCTCACATTCCCATTCGCTTTAATTGCACACGTCTAATATCTCCCCGTATTAAAGCATGTTTCCCTGCTTACGGCAGTGTCATATACATTTCTCACCTTTTAGGTTCTGGCTCACAGGAGCCCCTGCGACTTTGACAGCTGTCGCTTTGGCTGCACAGGAGACGAATCGCCCTCCTTTTGGTGCCAGAAGAAGCAGGAAATTAGCCAGGTTGCAAGTTGAAAATCTGCCACGCCAGTGCTTTGAATCCAATATGCCACACCTTCCAGCGGGGGAACTGGAAATTGCCATCCCGGATCTGTGTTCTAGGCGGCTGCTTATGCCGAACCTCCGCACACTTTGTTCACTATTGCCTTACAAAGAGCAAATGAAATGGGGATTGAAAGCCAGAGAGATCCGAAGCAGGACAGAGCTCAGCAAAAGAATGCGGCTCTATTCTCGCAAGGGAAATTATAAAAAAGTTCATGTTCACGGTTACCATCCACATGACCGACAACGACCAATGGAAAAACCGAACAACTCATAAAGTTGTATTGCAAAGTTGTAAATTTTCATAAACAACAACGGATTTATGGCCTTTTCCTCATCACTAAGAAGAGGCAGGTCTTAGAGAGGCGCCATCTTACCACAGACGCAGCCCAGGAGTTTTTTTTTTTTTTTTACCAGACCTGGAGTTCGCACTAATTTTATAAAAATTGCAATTAGTCCATCGGCGGGGACCGAGCGCGGCGGTGAAGGGGAACTTCAGCTCAGACGATGCTCCCGTTCCGCTCCGCGTTCGGCCGCCCGAATAAAGGCGCTTTTTGGGTTCCTAAAAATTATTTTTTTGTTGTTTTATTTTTAATTTTTATTTTCTGATTTTTGATTTCTGTCTTTTTTTTTTTTTTTCCTTCCATCATTGAAAACACTTTTTCGCCTCGACGTCGCGTGCTACACAGCAGAATGGATCTCATTCCTAAAACGGGGCTGTTTTTCCCCATTTTTTAGCCCCATTCCCGTGCCCCCCGGCCCCGGAAAGCCGCCCGCCCGCAGCCGAGCGTTCACCCCGGGAAGTTTCGCCCCTCACTTTTTGCTCCTTCCTAAATCTAGTTTCCCTACGTGCCAATGGGGCTCTGTCACGGCCGCCTGGGCCGGGCTCGGGCTTTCTGGAGGAACCCGAAGCACGGTGGAAGGAAGCCCTGCCATAAAGAAGCTTTCCGCTTTATTAATCAACCGCGCTGGGAGAAATAAATAAATTAGTTTTAAAAGAGAGAGAGAGGGGGAAAAAAAAAAAAGCACGAAGTCGAGATAGAGAAATTGACTGATCGCTGCCCATTCGTCACCTCAGATTATTTTATTCCTTTCGATCATGGGGGAAAAATAATAATAATAATAATGTGGTCGAATTTCTTTATTTGCGCGTGTGAATTATTTTTTATCTTCCCTTCGAACTGTTTCCCTAATAAAAATAAAAGCACAATGAATTGTCAACAAGCATCTTTATTTTCCGTGTGACATAAAACACATTTATCGTGGGGGATACTTGAACACGGGATCACTTCCAAAGAGAGTTCACAGACATTTTTTTTTTTCCACTTCCAATACTTACACGGCATATCCAAATGTTCACAACGAACACATCGAAACACATTGTAACATACAATTGTTGGAGTAAACTTTAGCCAAACCTTCGAGACGGGTTTATACAGAAATCTGAACGATACGTCATGCGACAAAGTTTCCCAATTAATTACATACTTCCCAATTTATGACATGGTCTTACAAATGAGCTCCAAGACAAATATAAATGAAAAAAAAAAAATCGTTCAAATATACAATATCTGCTATCTTAGGAAAATTCACGGTATTACATATTAACACGTTGGGATCATCAGGACAAACAGATATTTGAAAGGCGGTTATATGGTCATTTAAATTCGCTTTGCCAAGAACACTTTCAGCTATATTGAGTAAGATCAACCCAGGATAAGGAAACGGCCTTGAGCAGAGGCAGCCTAAGGTAGAAGCCCACGGTAGATATTAAACCGCTTTGTACAATATTGGCGTGTGCGTTCGCTCCCTCACTCCAGAGAGTAAAGGTTCGCGGACAGAGATATATTGCAGCATATGGTTTTCATTAATAATTGCTTTGGAATAAATATATTATTTTAAATTTAAATATATTCAGCCTTTACGGTACCAAATTCTATACCAAAGCTATCGATGCGTGCTTTTCGAACGACTGCGTTTATGTTTCTAAAAGCGTTTTGCAATTCACATTAGTACGTTATCTTCTTCTGACTACTAAAATACAGCATACTTTCGAAGATAGGTAGGCGGAGCAAGATACATAGGTAGTCTGAAAAATAGGTAGTACGACTCATTGCTGTGGATTGTAGTGGTTTGTGGCACATCTTTTTTTTCCCCCTCGCTTGCTGTTTTACCTTTATGTTAGTGTAGCTGTTAGTTATGGTACTTTCCTAACAATAATTAAAAGAAAAGATAAAGGAAAAATAATAATAATAATAAAAAAGAAAAGTGCAGAGCTACTTATTCAAAATTAGGTAGTTTTTCTCAATACGAGCCTAATGCACTTTTCCCCTTACGACGTGATTGGGACTATTGAGTCAGGTAGTTACTTCGGAAGGTCACGGTGTACTTTATGTGCGAGCAGCAGTCCTCCCACCGAAACGTCCCCAGGAGAAACCCAGCCGAGCGCGGGTGAACGAAAACTCAAATGATTGTAGGATGCTCTCAGGATATGCTACCACGGGGCAGGTTTGGGGAGGACGGGAGAGGGGAGAGGGAAGAGAGGACTGGAAGTCCAACCCAAGAGACGTTCTCATGTTTGCAAACGCTCGCTTGCAAGACAGAACTAAAGGGAACTGATTAACTTTTTTTTTTTTTTTTTAATAAAAACAGTGAGTGTCTCTTTTTTTTTTTTCCTTTCTCTCTTTAAAGGGAGCTTTTACAGCTGTCACGTGCGTACGTTATTCTAAGAGATTGCTTCCTCGAATGGGACTCCCTAATCCTCTTCTTCTTCATCTTCTTCCACTTTCTCCACAGACGCTGCTGCTGACGTGGACTCGTTGGGAGCCGGAGTGCTGGAGCTCTCCTCCTTGTGCTCCTTCTTCCACTTCATCCGCCGGTTCTGGAACCAGATCTTGATCTGCCGCTCCGTCAGGCAGAGGGCATGGGCGATCTCTATCCGCCGCCGCCGAGTTAGATAGCGATTGAAGTGGAATTCCTTCTCCAGCTCCAGGGTCTGGTAGCGGGTGTAGGTCTGGCGCCCTCGCTTCCTATCGGGACCTGAAGGCAGGCAGGCAGGCACACACGCCCAGCGGTTAGGCAGGAAGAGAAGAGGAAAGTTTTATCTTTTTTATTTCATCCTCATTTTTTTTTCCAACGTAAAAAACAAACACCAAAACAAAACCGGCCCAAGCGAGAGTGAATAATCCCCTTCTCCCCTTCCCCCCCCCGCCCCACTCCCCCATCCCCCCCCCCCCCCCCCCCACACACACACTTTGTCCTAACAAAGACATTTCAGCGACACGACCTGTCCTGCTCGGGCAAAGCAAAAAATTAAGTTGCTCGAGACATAGAAAAAGTGGAGAGAAAGCATTCAGGAGAGGAGGTGGGGGAGGAAATTGCTTTTGGGAGGAGGAACTTTCCCCCGGGCGATATATTTTCCTAAAACCTTCCAGGCTTTTGCGTTTCACAAGGGGAAATAAAAATCTGGAAGGCCGGGCCGTATTTATTTTATTTTAATGTCTGGGGCTCCCTGCACACACACACACACACGCACACACACACACCCCGCTCCCCTACCCCGCCCGGATCGTAAACAATACCCCGCGTTCAGCCCCAGAAGCGAGCTCTCGCTTTTCACACACTCTCGCCCCCAGCCCCCCCGGCTCCCTCCCCTCCCTCCGCTTTCCTGTTCAATCCGTTTCTATAGATTCTTATCTCCGCGGAGGGGGCAGGGGGGGGGAACGCGGCTCGGCGCGGCCCGGCGGAGCCCCGGCACAACCGACCCCGCTCCCGGGCTCCCCTTCCCCCCCGGGCGGAGCTTTTCTGCCCGACTTCGGCGGAGGGCAGTGGGGACGTTCACCCGAGGGGGCTCTGCGAGAACGCAGCCAACTCTCCGCATTTCTGCAGCAAAAAAGCGCGAATAAACTCAATGCTAAAATTCCATAGCAAATGGAGTTAAATAAATTTACGAGGCTAGAACCCATTAATTGGGCAATAAAAAGTTTTATGATACTCATTTACATACAATGCCACGGGCTTTCTACGCAATGGCGCCTCGGCTATAATTAAAACCATCAAGGCTGTGCTGACAGTAATTTTGGCGACACGCTTTGCCTGGCTGCCACAGCTCCAGCCCCGCTCGCCCCTACCTGAAGACCTCATCCAGGGGTATATCCGGAAATTAGCCTCAGCCTGGTTGTGCAGGTTGCTTTCCTCCGCTTTCTCACAGCTGGGTTTGGTTAGGTCATTGCAGAGGACGGGAATGTTCTGATCAAAAGAG
The DNA here is from genome assembly GCF_987193195.1 of Phasianus colchicus. Taxonomy (NCBI): domain Eukaryota; kingdom Metazoa; phylum Chordata; class Aves; order Galliformes; family Phasianidae; genus Phasianus; species Phasianus colchicus. Next base: position 21,194,635 of record NC_143441.1, on the reverse strand, counting down.
GAACAATGCAGGTTGTAGGCATCAGAGCCCAGGCTGTATCCGGAAGAGAACGGGCTTTGATATATGGTACTGTTCACATTGTACAAGCCGGGCATGGAGGAGGCGAAGGCACCCGCGCCTGGTCCATAGCCGCTTCTCTGGGAGTTGCTTGCAAAGGAGCAAGAAGTAGGCTCAGCATTTTGGAAAAGAGAAGCCCCCGCCGTATATTTGCTAAAAAGCGCATTCACATAATACGAAGAGCTCATAATTTTGACCTGTGATTTGTTGTCCGGCAGGCTTCAGTGTCGGTTTTACGAGGTAGCGTGATATATGATAACATTACACCCCCAGATTTACACCAAACCCCATTTTCTTTTGGACTGAGCTGCCTCCAGCACGTGACCGGTCATATGACGCCGCCCGCCAATCCCCGCCCGCCTCACAGGTGGTGCCGGCCGCGGCCCGCCGGTGCCCGGCCATGGACGGGGCCGCCGCCGTCGCTGCCGCCGCCGCCCCGCGCCGTCGAGCCGCCGCCCCTCCGCCCCCCGACGGCACCGCCGCCTCCGCCGAGAGAGGGGGGAACCCGGGTCCCGCTCCGAGGAACCGCTCGGCGGCGGCGGCGGCGGCGGAGGAGGGGGGGGAGGCGGGGGGGGCGGGCACCATGTGGTCCTCGTTAGACGGGGCGGGGGGGGCGGGGAGGGGGGCCAGGGAGAGAACGTTGAAAACAAAACAACTTGAAAGAAGTGAAAGCGCTCGTTATTGTTGTTATTGTCCGTGCTGTAAACACGCAGAGGGTCGCTGGTATGCGGGGAGGGGGTTCGGGGCGCACTCGGCTACGGGGCACAACCGACCCCGTCCCGCCGCTGCGGTTCCCGGAGCCCGAACCTAGCATAGGGGTGCGCGGAGCCCTCCGCGAGTCGGCCCGGCCCTCCTCTCCGGGCAGAAAGGAAAACACCACCGCCCCCCGAATAAAGGCAGCGTACAACGTGCGGTTGAGGGAACGTTCAACTTTCTGAGCGCCTTAAAAAGCAAAAAGAAAACAATACGCTGCATTCAAGGAGCCGCCTGCAAATGCCTTCAGCCCTGAGCCTTATTTATTACTATTATTTATTTATTTTTTTTCCCCAGCACCCCTTTTACCTTTCCGTCGTACATACCTTACGGCCCCGTTCTTCTCAGCTCGTGGGGAACGCTGCCGGTTTTCTAAACCCCGGCTCCCCAACAATGCGAATGGCTCTGCATTGAGGATGCTGCACCGTGCCCTTCCTTTAAACGGATCGTAAAATGAGTTTCCTTCCCTCAGACAGGGAGTCCTGGTAAAGACAGCTTTTACTGCCTGCCTGTATTGCACATCATAAACTGGAAGGAGCACAATGGAATTGCCCCGGAAATTCTCCTTTCAATTATAGTTTGGTGCCCCGTGTACAAAGACTTTCTCACCACTTAAAATTGTTCTTGGCGATATTTCGCACGGACCCTAAACTTTCCGTTTTGTAACCGTGGAACACCCTCTCCCCCCCGCACACCTCCACGCTCGCCCTTGGGGAGCCTTTATGCGCGGTTATTGCAGCCCCATGAATACAGGTTTCTGACAGAAGCGAGTAAATTCTTAGAGCGAAGTCCCCGAGATATTGCAGCCTCAGAGCATGCAAATGTGGCGGCTGCTCCTAGAGATGTGCCAAGCGCCAAGCACGTGAAAACGCGGCTGATACTCGGAGGCGCGGGGGAGAATCTGGAGAAAAGGGCTCTGCTCGCGTTTATTCCGATTTTGGCAATATCGCTGCGGTCGATGTGGGAACATTCCGGCAGAAGAGGCTGCCGGAAGGGAAGAAAGGCCCAAGAAGTTAAACGAACGCGAAGCAAACAAGACGACGACTCAGAAGATCAAAGAAGCTGAAGTAGATGACATTAGACCAATAAATTGCTCCTCTGGTGACAACATACCAAGACGCGAGGAGAAAGAAACGGCAAACATAGCCGATGTCTAGACTCTGATATTGATAACGTCGAAGCGAACGGCGGGGCTGGGCGCGTGTATTTCGGGTTCCGCGTGTCTGCAAAACAAGCGCTGCGATGCCGTTAGTTTTGCGGCGGTGCGTTGTGACCGCCGCCTTTTCTTTTATTTTGCTCGCAGCTTTTTATCTGCCAACCCACAAATAATAATAATAACAACGTCAAAATGCCTCCCACCAAACAAATCGTCGAAGCAGCTCCGAATTGGCCCCCACCGCTTATGTGCGCGCCCACCCCCCGCGTGTTCGCCCAACGGCGGCACGGCGCTGCTCGGAAATAGCCCCGAAATGTCTCATTTTGTCGCACGCAAACAACCCCGGACACAGCAGCCTGCAAAACGCATTCAAATGTATATGTGTATATATATATATTACAGTCGAGGAAATAGCGAGCGAGCTGAGATTGCGAGGTTTCCGTCACCGCAATCTTCTCACACGCTTTAAAAATAATCCTCCAGGCGGCATTCACTGCATGTATTTTTTACGTGGGAGAGCCGGGGGTGCCTCGCTGTGCGTCCCGAGCTTTTCCGGGAAGTCAAAGGTAGCGATTAAACGGTGCTCAGAAGTTACGCGCGACCTGGGAGCACTGCCCGGTTATGGCTCATGTGCCGAGAGGGATCGTGATGTACTTCGCACTAGAGAGGATTTTTGTTGTCCTGGAATCCCGCCGTAATTTATCCCCGATTATGATGGAGCGCGCTGTGCAACGTTATTACTTCTCATGACGACGCATAAACACTTCTTAATTTCGGTGCAGTTTTACTGCCCTCGGAAAAAAAGAAAAAAAAAAAAAGAATTAATCATAACAAGTTTAACAACGCCTTTGTAGACAAACATTTGATAAGAAGGCTCTTATTAGAAAGCGGGGAGTGGCTGCTGCTCTCTATCCCTAGAAAGAATTAAATCTTTGCAACGGGGTGGGGAAAAAATAGCACAGAGCGCGCATTCCTTTCCGATGCTGAATTTCGATGTTAAGATATTGTCTTTGATTTAAGGAAATGTAAATAAAACGCAGAGAAAGCGGTTCTGTTACGCAGCGCTGTTCAGCTTTTTTTTTCTTTCCTCTTGTCTGAGGAAAAATACAACGATCTTCTTGCAAAGCACATTTTGTGCTTCCTTCCCTCCCACTTCTGTTTTCTCTCCAATTACTTTTCCCCCCTTTCTTTTGGCAACATGTGAACACGCGCTACCATTCCCCACTACTTCTCGTTCCCAAGACCGAAAGCCAACGAAAGCAAAACGGAGAAAAATACGAAAACGAGAGGAGGAAATCAGAGTAGCGGGCCAGAAGAAGTTAGGAGTGACTTTGAGACGCGTCAAGTTTGCGGAGTACCCGACTGTTAGCATCTGTACGATGGAAGTACAGCGGGTCGCACGGAGCGGGGATCGCCGAGGACGCAGGCAGAGAGTTTTATTTGTACCAGAGACAGATGTTGGAAATTTCCCTTCTCCAGTAAATAATTTTCCAATTAAAGCTCCGCAGCGCTGCTTCTCCCGTCTTTGCCACGCACTCCGAGGGCGGCCCGTGCCCACCGCCTGTCCCGGGCAGGGCCGGCCGGAGCCGGGAGCACCCCGATTCCCCCTGCTCTGCCCCAGCGCTGCCGTCCCCGCATTTTCCGAATATGTCATTCCTCACCGGGAAAACGGGAAGCTCAGAGCGGGGCGAGGGATTGGGGATGGAGAGGACGGGCTCGCAGCTCTGTGCCGCGGCTCTGTCAGCTGATAGGGAGCGCGGTGGGTGCTTTGAGAATAATAACGCGGGACGCGGTGAGGAGCGAGCGTTTGCTGCGGCCACGCATTGATGCTACCCGCACTGCGTCCTGATGGCTCAGTGAGCCGGGAATAAGGAGAAAAAATGGAAAAAATAAAAATAAAGAAGAAGAAGAAGAAGAAAAACAAATGGATTAAAAAAAAAAAAAAATTAAAAGAGAGAGAGAGATACAGAGAGAGACCAAAAAATAGTGGGGAAAAAAAAAATGAACTCGGCCTTTGTTGACGCGCAGCCCGTGGCTCCGGCCCGCGTTCTGCACCCACACCGTCGACATTTTAGGCGCTGGCGGGAGGCGGCCGAGCGCTTGATGGCGGGCGGCGGCTCTTTCGCGGGCTCACAGCGCCACCTGCCGGCGAGCCGGCGCTCCGCCCGCCCGCCGCGCCCCGCGGAACGGCACCGCGCAGGCGGCCCCGCTCCGGCCGCGCCCCGCGGCTCCGCGTCCGCGTCCGCGCCTGGCCCGGCCCGGCCGGGGGGGAGGCTCATAAAGGCTGTTATTTCCGCTCCCTCGCTTTATCTAAAACAGCCAGACAAAACAAATGAAAAGGCTTTTGTAGAAAATCTTAATTGTGGCTGGACAGTTGTAAACTCATTAAGGGCCGAATTCCAGACAGTTTGCAGACCCGTCATTTATTACACACTCTTAATGCTGATTCTTTGAAGTTGCCTCTGTCTGCAACAACAGAGGGCGTCCCAGCATCCCAAACACCGGCTCGGGGCTCAATTAGGGGCTTTTTTTGTGTGTGCACGCCAGAACGAGCTCCTTTCACTAATTAGAACTCATCAAATCTTACCCCGGATTTCTTTTATTATTATTTTTTTTTTTTTCAAGGTGAAGCCGACAGCATTTTCCCCCCGCAGTTCTGCACATCTGTACGCTCCGTGCCGGCTCCCTACATTCTGCCTTTCGCCCTGCAGCGTTTTACACCCCATAAACGGTTACAGCAGTCATTTTCTTTTATTGCGCTGCACGGCTCTGAATTTTCCTAACAACAACTTCTGCCAAAGACCGCGAGTGCGCTCCGTCTTATTTGGCTCTCGGTACATATCTGTGCGATAGATACGCGGCAGCGGAGCGGGCTCCGTTCCCACCCTGTCGGGGTGTCGAGGCGCGCAGAGCCGCCCCCGCGGAAATACGTCCGCCCCAACGCGGCTCTGCAGCGCAGCGCTCGCAGACTCCGCGATTTCTTTTGTTGCAGAGCCCGGTTTGGCTCGGGGCGGCGGGGGAGGGGTGGGCGCGAGGGGGGGGGGCGCAGAAATCTCCCGCTCCGAAGAACCTCTCCTGTCCCTTCTGTTGTTGCTGTACAGAAATAATCGGATTTTGCCTCCCCTGCTCCAGCCCTGCTCTTTCCCTCGGCTGAACCAGCGAGTAAAATTGACACCATAAATTCTACCATAATTGTCAGTAAAATTTTATCTCTCTCTGTCTCTCTATATACATACATAATCTGCGGCGCTAGTAAAATGCAGCGGGTTGTTTTTATTTGCCACGGGACATTTAAAAAGGAAAAAAAAAAAAAAAAAAAAATCCCCTACGCGAAGGCGAAGGGAGAAAGAAATGGGGGACTTTCTCAATACCATATTTTTTGCATGGGCGATTATATCCAGAAGGGGATTTAGAATGGGCTCGGAGCGCGGGTTCCTTCCCCAGCTCGCTGCAGCACGCCGGGCTTCGGGCGCGTTATCGAGGAGCAATGAAGCGGCCCGGTGTAAATGTCGCCATCTGCACCGATTTACGTGACGGCCCGCTCCGAGGAGAGCTGCACGTTTCGGGTCGGTCCGCACCAACCCCCGCCCCGCCGGAGGAATGGAATAAAATCGCCTTAACGTGAGCGTGAGCCCCCGCTCCTCTTTGCAGGAGCTGCCGTTCTCCATCGCTAAGCGCCGGCTTCCGAAACGGTGTCCGGGAGGGGGGAGCTGGGCCTCACCCCCTCGGGGAACCAAAGGCATTCCGGACCCATTTAGAGCCAAAAACAGCCCAGATTTCCCCGTGCTGGGCTCTGCGTTTGCAGAAAAGCACACAAGAAGCCTCAGCTCGGCTTTCAGCCCCGCCACGTCCGCTGGGGACTTCGGGTGGAACTCCTGCTTAAGAACCTTAAAACATCACGGAATAGAAAAGAATCAATATATTTTATTTGGCAAAAAGTTAAATATCATTTCAACACAACGATTTGGTCAGTAGGCCATGAGGTAACTATTTCAAAATAGACAGTGTACGTTCTGCATCAACATCACTTCCCGGATTTATTATTACTATGATTTTTTTTTTTTAATAAGCGATACAAATTTACAATAACCAAATGTAGGTTTTTATAGCGTATAATTTATTATCAATAAAATTAACCTTCATTACAACAACCATCAAATCATTCGATTAAAATTAAAACGTAAACCATAGGTAGTTACCCTTTCACATATACGTATAGCTCCGAAATCTGCTAACTGCTCACTGGTGCAAAAACAATATTAAGCTAGTCTGCTTAGTTACTTTTTCATATATAGATCATATATACAACTGACACAGACAGTACGATATATATATCAACTGTGCATACTAAAACGACTCGTTTCCATGTATTTTGAGAACCGCCATTCCCAGACATCCCGGACAAACTTTTTTTTTTCTACTTTTCTGTGTGAGTTTAAATTGGGATATATATATAATATATATATTTTACAATCAAAGGTTAACTGTCTAATTATACAGAAAAGACTTAATACGCTACAGAGCTATACTCTATGCCATTTTTATAATAAACAACCTGAGTTCAAATTGAATCCTAGCTTACACAATTACATCCGGTACAGCACCCAAGCACATAAATTGAGTCACAAACATAATTACCACAATAAAACACAGTGTTCAAGTATTAGAGCAGAGATCTCTCCGCCGCGCAAAGAGCGAATAAAATTAACTACGTCGACTAAACTATACAGTCCGTAAATAGTTGTGCATTATGAAAAGGTAGTTTTTGCTCGTCGTTCTATTTTTTTTTCCTTTTTTTTTTTTTTTTCTTAAGTGAAGAAACAGGTAGATTTATACAAGCTAGCTCAACAGCCGTTTCGTGCTAATGCCCCCTTTTTCTTTCCTATTAGAAAATGAAAAGTCTTACTGTACCTCTCCTGGCAACTGGCCTCTCCATGCTACTGTGACAAGCAAGGTACAATCGTAATCAGAATTTGCCTTGGGAAAACAAATGAGGCCTGGACCCAGACGCATTGCATGGCAGGGCTCGAGGGGAGGGTTTTGTTGGTGTTGTTTTTATTTTTTTGTTTGTTTGCTTTTTTTTGTTTTTGTTTTACTTTATGCTCTTTTTTTTTCTTTTTTTTCTTTTTTTTTTTTTCTCCATTTAACCCACGTATCTCCATCATTCGTCCTTCGCTCGGTCTTTGTTGATTTTCTTCATTTTCATCCTCCTGTTCTGAAACCAGATTTTCACTTGTCTCTCGGTGAGGTTGAGGAGCCTGGCCACCTCGTACCTGCGGTCCCTGGTGAGATACATATTGAACAGAAACTCCTTCTCCAGTTCCAGCGTCTGGTGCTTGGTGTAAGGGCAGCGCTTTTTCCGGGTGGACCTCGCGTGGAGCCAGTTAGCAGCGGGGTTATCTGCGAGGGGAGCGAGAGAAATTGAGGCTCAGGGGGGTATCTGGTGGGTGTGTGGAGGGGTCTTGGTGTCGGGGTGCCCCTCGTCTCCGCGGTGGGCACGGAGCACCCACATCCCCACGCACGGGAGGGGTCACGGAGACCCCTGAGCGGCAGAGCCACGCCGCCCCCGCCTCCCTTCGCTTTTTTTTTTTTTTTTTTTATTGTTTGTAGGATGCAGTTTGAAAACACCCGTCCGCCTGCTCTCTGCTGGCTGCCTCCTTCCTTCCTGCCCTCTCCGCAGCCCCTCCGAGTGCCAGCCCGGCCGGAGCGGCAGCTCGTCTGAGTCTGTTCTGTTACAATTCGCCCTTCTCCCGTGTCATCGCTGGCAGGACCCGGGGAGCTGACGAGCCAGTCAGCCTGTATGCGGCCGCCGACATTACAGTCCCGGCAGTTCAGGGCCCTTATTTGCATGGCTTATTAGCAGGAGCAGCACCGTTCCGCGGCCCCGCAGCGCCCAGCGCGGGCATTTCCGCCGGGGGGCGGAGGGGGAGGAGGGCACCGCGCAACGGTGAGGTTCCGGATGCCGGCCCTGAGCTGCCTGCCCCCCCCCCCTCCAGCCCCGCAGCTCACATTCACATCCAATGCTTCTCGGGCACCCGCTCCGTGAGTGCTGCGGGAGGATGCGAGCGTGTTCTGCGAAGTTGGCTGGGGTGGACGAGGGGGGGGGGGGGGGGGCGGGGAGGGCGGGAGAGGTGGGATTTTTTTTTTCCAGTTATTTTATTTTATTTTAAGTCGCAGCCGCACCGAGGGTTTTTGTTCTCCCCTCGGCCCGCAGAGCCGCAGCCGTCCCGGATCCCGGCAGAGCCCGCGAGGGGCAGCGCGAATCTCAGCCCCCGGTGCCCGGGCAGCACGGAGCCCCGCACCGCGCCTCCTCCCCGACCCCAAACGCGCCGCCCCGCAGCCCCACTTACTTGGATCAATGTGTGGTTTCTCTCCGTTTGCCTCACTTTCTCCATTGTTTTCAGAGAATGCGCCTTCGTGGCTTTGCTTATCCCTATCAACTGGAGGAGAACCACAAGCATAATCAGACAGAGACAAAGTGTGAGTGTCAAACGTGGTACAGTCACCCCTTCTGGCCGCCAGCGGTTCAGGTTTAATGCCGTAATGCCTGCTGGTAGGTAACCCGGGGAAGGACAAGGAGCCCGGCACAGGCTCGAGCCACGAACGCATGTACCTGCCGTCGGGCGGTGCCACGGGCGCCTGGTGGTGCGCGTAGGGGTGGTACACGGCGGGGACGCCGCTGGCGCCGGCGGGGTGCGCGGGGCTCCAGGGGGGGCCGAAGACGGGCGCCTTGGGCTGGAAGCTGCAGGGGGTCAGCTCGGGGTGCTCGGCCAGCGCCGGGCGCGGCGGCGGCCCCAGCGGCGCGGGGGCGTAGCGGGGGGCCGCCAGCTCGTCCCCCTCCGGCACCAGGAAGGAATCCACGTAGTAGTTGCTGAGGGTCCCGGGGGCCGACATGGCGCGGCGCGGCGCGGGCGCCCGACCCGCCGCAATTCGGGGCTGCGGCTTTCACGTAACAACTTGGTGCTGGCGGAGAAGTAGAGTCAGTAATAAGTTGGGGGCAGCCCGGGCGCCCATTGGCTGCCCCGGTCACGTGGCGGGGGAGCAGAACAATAAAGTATAAATCAGTCCGCGGGCTATTAATGGGTCAGTGTTTTCCAGCCATCATTTTTATAGCGAGGCCATATGTTTTTATGCAAAGGGATATTTGAGTTATACGGCGGAGTTTGTTTTAATTGCGGCCAACTGAGATTAAAAGATCGGATTCCGCATTACGGCCCCCCCTTCCCTTTCTTTCTCTGCTCTCCCTCTCTCCGTCCCACTCTCTCCTTTTTATTTTTTTATCTTTTTCGTTTAAGCGGACTATTTTATACCGTAATTAATCATCCCATCAGTGAGTCGCGTTCCCTACGAAAAAAAAAAAAAAAGGCACAAAAAAAAAAGAAAAGAAAAGAAAAGAAAAACAACCCAAACCCTTCTGGTCGGAGACCTTCACATAAAATTATACAACAATCGAAGCAATAAAAAGAAGCAAAATAGCAGTTGCGGCGTACTGTATTTAAATACATATTTATTATATTTCATAAGGAGTTATTGTTTCGGGAGCCACGGGGTTGTTATGAAGTCAGTAACTATGAGCGCGCTCATTTGCATCGCTGTGTTTCACAGCAGTAAAAATTTACGAGTGCTCGGAAAGGTTAAATTATACCATTGTGTTTCGTTTGGGAGCTCCCTGTAAATAATCCCGTTCCGTTCCGCGCTAAGCGGGACCGGCAACGAAAAGTCGAACCCGACGCATCCCACGGCCGGAGCCGCTCCGAAGGGCCTTCATAGGACCGGGGCAGGACCAGGGCACAGGGATTCGGTCCCCTCGGGCCGGGCTGAGCGCGGCAGTGACCGAAGCTCCCTCGTCGCCCGGCCCTGCCCTTGGACCCCCCCCGGCAGAGGGGCCGCCGGGAGCCGGGCAGCGGCGGGCAGCGGCGTCGCTGGCTCCGATTTATTCTTAACTATGCAGCCAAGCGGCGGGGGGGGGGGGAAGGGGCGAAAAAGCGCCGTGTGCCCGCTGCAGTGAGGCACCGCGCTCGGAGGGGAGGATGTAAGAGGGGCTCTCGCTTTCGATCGCCCCGCGCCCCGCGGAACAGAGCGGAGTTATTGATTTGGCAGCAGGACGCGCGCTGGAAACCGAGCGGAGGGTTACGTTCCTCCGAGGAAGGAGGGGAGGGAGAGGGGGGAAAGCGAGGCGCGGCCAGATCCAAGGCCAGTGTTAGGGATTAAACGGGGATGCGCTGCGCGCCCGCGCCGGTCCCCGTCCCCCCGGCGGACGCGCGGTGCTGAGGTGTGCGGGGGGAGCCCCGAAATCTCCGCAGGAGCCTCGGGGTGCTCGGGGTGTGCTGTGCTGAAAGCAGAGCCCCCTGAACGGAAGGGAAGGCCGAGTAAGAATTAAAATCATGTGTAAATATCGTGCGTGCAAAAGTGTGGTTCTAATTAGTTTTACATGGCTGTGTGGGCCGCTTCTCTCCCTCTCTCTCCCCTCTCTGTTTCTCGCTTTTTCTTTTCATGTCCTCCCAACAGTTTAGTCAGAAATCGCGCGGAGATCCCATTTTAACGACACTCTCTCCCCATTCAGGATTACAAAGGCCCATAATGAAACTATTATCCCCTATTAGAAAATTATAAAACGCTTACGGGATCCCCGCAAACGGGGAGCCCCTTAGTTTCGAACAATTCAAAAAATGTACATAAAGGTCTCCTCCGCTATTTTTTGTGGCCGTTGTATAGACGCGCCGTAATAGCGAAAAATAATTGTATTTCTTTCCTGGAAAGACGGAACTCGACGTCATTTATATTTATTATTAAGAGTCAGCTGTGGTGAAATGTGATTGTAGAACTTCCTTTTTCCATTCAGAAAAAAATAATCTTAGCTGCAGGAGTCCTGGATGTTTATATTCGAATTTGGGTTCTCAACTTGCGGCGGGTTTCAATTTTTTTGGTTCCTCACCAAAAATAATAGCAAATGAATAACAATAACAATAACGTTTAAAAGAACGCGCCTGCATTTTTATTTCCCTGTAAAATTCGGAACGCGTTCGCTGCCAACACCCGAGCGGCAGGAGAGGTTGTGCAGAAAGAGCGAGTTAAAATATGGCAAATAATTACAGGCGTTTTTCACGCGGTCGCAGCGCTGCTGATAGCGCTCGAGCGTTCGCCTTCCTTTTTGACCTTTTAGGCTCAGTTTTCCCCAAAGTACGCTTTTCATTCGAGCCACGAGAGCTCGTGGGAGGCTGCATCGGTTTCGTACCTTCCACCTTGCCGGTTACTGCGGGATTTGGGGCAGCAGATCCCGGGAAGGACCGACCGGCCATCCCACCGCGGTACGAAATCGGAATTTCCAGGCACGAAGCACCGCTCCCGTGGCCGAATAAAATCCCTCCCGGCCTCCATCCCGGCACAGTGAAACCCGCGGCGCTCCCAACCCGCTTGCTGCGGCAGGAAGCACGCCTCTGCGAGGGGCAGAGCTCCGCGGCCGCGGGCTTTGCGCGGATTTTGCGCTGGAACCCCGCCTCGTCTTTTCCTGCCGCTGCGAACGATTCGGACGGAACCCACCGGCGCGGAGCGGTGCTTTGGCACAGCGGGCAGAAAGAATGACTCAGAGTTTGGGGGAAGCGGTCCAAAAGTGGAGCGATGTGAATCCAAAGGGATATAAAGCACAGAGGCAAAGCTGTGCGTGAAGGCTACAGAGGCACTCACACACTGTAAATACACCGTCGGTATGTACACAGAACAGGGCAGCCCGACAGCAGCACGGTGCTCACAGGCAGACACGAGCACTGCTGTCGGACTGCGGTGTACACATCTGCTCCTGGCCCGGCCTTGGCGTCTCCCGCGAAGATCCAGCTAGGGTAGGTCTGCCTCAAATCCGCTATCTAACTGCTCTCCGTTTCTGCAGCCCCGTCTGGAGCTTCAGAAAAAAAAGTTCTTCCTTTTCTTTTTTTAAGCAGAAATAATCGATCGGTCATTTAGGGGAAGAAAAAAAAAAAAAAAAAAAAAAAAAAAAAGAAGAAGAAGGGGGGGGAAAAAAAAAAGGAAAAAAAAAATAGAAAGCTAAACCCAACCCCACAGGAGTGCCTTTCCCTGCCCGATCCCGTGTCCGCCTTTCCGCCGCGGGGCAGCCGGTTCGGAGCGCGCTGCCCTACCCGTGCTGCGGGCGCAGAGCCCGGCGGGAGGCCGCCCCCGCCGCGGGCGCCACGGACACAAAAGGCGGCGGGCGCGGCGCGGAGGAGCGGCGGCGGCGGCGGAGGGCCCGGAGAGGTCGCTGTTGCCCGTTCCGCCGCCGCGGAGAGCGGCCCCGGGCGCGCCGCAATCGTGATCGTAACCGAGGCCTTGTGGGCCGCGTGGCGCTGAGCCCGACGGCGGGGGCTCGGGATTCCGAGGTCAGCCCCCGGGAACCGCGTGGACGAGAGCGGGCGCGGCGGGGCGGGCGGACCTCGGGCCCCGTGTGTCGGTACGCCCCTGGAGAGGGGCTGCCCGGCTCGGTCTCTCCCCTCCCCCGGGCAGCCGAGAGCTTTTCACCCTCCGGTTTTGAATAAATCCAGTCGGAAAAAAATATAAGCGCAACCCACCCTCGCTCCCCCCTCCAATCCCTCCGCCCGAGCTCTACCCACGCCGAGCGGAATGCAAAAACGCACCTGACCTTGAATGCAGCCTACGAGAGATATGAAAATCCCGCAAGCAGGCAGGGACTCGCTTAGGAGCTAGCTAACCTTGAAGAACTTGTCAAGCTTCCCCCCTCGGCTGCCGTGTTTATCTGAGAAATCAGAGGAGTCTCCGTTGCAGATGGGGAACAATGGCATTGGGACTTGACGCCTACAGATAACTTCGGCGCTAAGATTTCTTCGGGCACAAAGGACCCTCGCACCAAGCATACCTGGTGATGATATCAGCTGAAGTAATTAAGGCAGTTTCGTGCTGTAGAGAGAAAGGTGGAGCCCCAACAACATGAAACTACCTAAACCACAGAGCAGTTCTCAGGCGCTAATAATTACTTTCCCCATAGCCGTGGTCTTTAACGCAAGGATCCCGCTACGGAAATAAAACCAGAAACGTGACCCCGCGGTCCCTCTCGCCCCCCGCGCACCCCGCCGGGCCCCCCGCGCCCCCCGGCCGGGTTCAGGGAAACGGAGAAATAGCATCAGAAACCCCCCCCGAGGGCGGCTTTCGCCTCTCCATGCAGATGGGAAGGCCGTCCGCTGCGATGTTACATCATAAAAAGCTAACGGCTCCCTCTAAGCCCGGGTTCAAAGTCTCTCCCCCTCCTCCCAGCACACACATACCCGGGAAGAAAGCTGGAGCTGTCGCTCCTCTGCCAGCCCTCGCTGTGCCTTCCCTTTGTGCGAGCCCCCGCTAGCTGAGCATGCAGCGAAGGAGGGAGGATGCAAAGGCGGCCCGGGGGGAATAAGCGCTCCCGCATGCAGCCAGGTAGGGAACGGCCCTGTCCGAGGGGGCCCGGTGGCACGGAGGCGGCTCTCACCTCCCCCCTCCCCATGCGCTCACCTTCACGGTTTCTTCCGAGCCGTGAGATAAAGCTACGGTTTGTCACCGTCCTCGGCAGCTAAAGATCTCCTCACGCTCGTAGGTGTGTGATTAAAAGGGGGTGGGGGGGTGGGTGAGAAAATAAAAATCTCTTCCCTACCCTCAAGAAATTGTAATTTGCTTCCTCAGTCTGTGCAGCTCCTCAGTCAACTGAAACCACTCGTTCAAGACAGCAACAATCCAGATATACTAGCAAGTCATAAAACTGAACAAAAGCCGACAAACCTTAGAGCACCATCGCTATATGGCCCAGACAAATTACGACCGTCTAGGTAATATTTAAATAGATTCCTAAAGTAATTGCAGGGGGTTTAGGCAACTATTCCTGTTGTAAAAGTTCTCGAAGACATAAAGTAGAACCTGAGGATAAACAGTCACAAAAAGAGGTAAAATTAAAAGGATTCATTCCACGTTTTTTATTCTTCTATGAGAACATAAACATCGTCTTTTTCACGCACAGCAGCATTACAATATTAATTTATTCCGATTTAAGGTAAGAACTAGATATAGCTAGAACTAACATTTATAATAACGATAGAATGCATTTGCTTAAAACGGTATCGGCGTTTTAATAATAATAGACATTTATACATATCTGTACTTATAGTTTTTCCCCTTCTTTCTTTCTCCTTTTTAAAATCTTTTTCTAATCTTTTTCACCTATAAGCTTGACCCTTTGATGCACGCAACTTCACAGTATAAAGGAAGACGGACGAACTCTCCCTCGCTATCTCAGGCTCTGGCTCAGAAAGTCCTTTTGATGTTCAGGATGTACACTTTGCAGTGAAATTAGTGAGGAAAAAGTGACGGCTTTTTTTTTTTTTTTTCTCAAGGGGGAATCGTTGTGTGCTTATCCCGTGTTACCAACGGTAACGCTGTTTATCGACCAAAAAAAAAAAAAAAAAAAAAAAATCACTAATTCCACATCTTTAAGCAAAACTACGTTACGTAAATATCTACAACCAGAAAGAGAGAGAGAAATTCAGAGGTAAGTGTCATGATTTAGTCCATGAGCGAGACGAACTTTTAAAAATATTTTTAAAGAGAAGAGATTTCATTTTCCTGGCCAATTTCAAAGCCGTAATATTGACTTCCAAGGTAAAGAACAAAAAATCGCTCTTAACACCGGTTCCCATGAAGTCCTTTTAAAGGATGCCTGCATTTCATTATTGCAAGTCCTGCTTTGGAAAGGATAAAGGGGGAGGGGAAGACAGGGGAAACAGAGGGAGAAAAAGCTGAGCTCCCAATATATAGAAATATGGCACGGCTTAAATAATTCATTCCGAAGCTACTTACAGTCCGAGTTACACCGCCTATATTTTAAAAGAATGCGCCTTTAACCGAGCTCGTTTACTTTTCGAAGAGACACGGGGGTGGGAAAAGGGGGAGTGAGGGGGGGGGAAGAATATTTGCAGCTCCTGAAATCCTATTTCTGGGCTTTCAAAGCTTGAAAGAGCAAAGCGGGCCCGGGAAGGCTGCAGGAACCGAGGAGGCTCACACATGGCCCTCAGCATTAGCATGGCTTTCTTCCGCTCCCCCCGCAGCCCCGAAGCAGCTATTAAGAGTTTAAGGACATACTGAGAACGTCTAAAATCGTTAATCCATACAGGTGCGGATGACTACAGCCTAGGAAAATGATACTGGCTCTTTAAACCATAAAGATGTGTTTATAGGTTCATCAAGAGAAATTAAAGTTGGCTGTGAGCTCCCGAATCCTATTCTCTCTGTTCATTTTCTTCAGTTTCATTCTGCGGTTCTGAAACCAGATTTTAACTTGTCTGTCTGTGAGATGGACTGTGCGGCTGATCTCTAGGCGACGCTCACGAGTCAGGTACATATTGAACAGAAACTCCTTTTCCAGCTCGAGAGTTTGATGCTTGGTATAGGGGCACCGTTTCTTTCGGCCACTTTTTGCGGTTAGCCAGTTTGCTGCATTTTCTCCTTTTGAATTGCCTAGTTTTGAGAAAGTAAAAGAGGGACATTACCAGCGGGTAGGAGGCAAACAGTTGGGGGAGAGGGTGGAAAGTGTGAGTGGGTGTGTGCACATACAGGGGCTCGCTCCTCCAGAGCTGGGATGTGGGGGCCTTCCGAGAGCTCCCGAGCGCTCTCCTAAAGGCCCTGGGGCTGCCCACGGGGCAGCCTTTCCTCTGCTGGGATGCTCGGAGGGGAGTCCAGCTCCGACCCCCCGAAATGGGCTTCTCCCCGTTTCGACCCCGCCGTTCCTGGGGGGCGGCTCGGTGCGGGGCCTGGAACCTTTCGGCCCTCCCGAGACACCTGCTTCCAAAAACAAAAGCCACCCAAAACGTGCGGATCTGAGCTTTATAAGCGTGTGCTGGGGGCTGAAAACAAGGTGAGCTGCAGGGCCAGAGCCCCCTGCCTCCCGGGCTGCCTCGCCACGGCCCTCTGCTCTCCCACGAATCGGCGGAAGAAAAAAAAAAATAATAATAATACTAAAAGAAAGGGGGGGGGGGGTTGGAAAATCGCCCCCTTTCAGGGCGGGAATTCCTATCGCTGGAACCGTATGGGAAAGAAGTAACACCGATCCCTCGATGGCTTGGAGTGGCTCGCAGGCGTGGGGCTGGCTCTCTAGGAGCTTTCCTTTGCATGCTTTTCGTTTTGATCTTTAAATTATTTTTAATTATTATCATTCTCCAACGGGGCGCCTGAAGGAATAACAGGGCGTCTGAAATGCAGCCAGAGAGAAGTGCCTGGAAAGTCTGCGGCCCACGGAAGGGGAGCTAGGCTTTCGCCATGGGGACCGGAGAGGGAAATAAATAGGCGAATGAATAAATATCAACCCTGTTATCTAGTGTAGACGCTGAAGGATATTCGCGGTGCATTCATCAGTCTAATTTGATAGCAGTTCATAGATGGCACATTTCAGCGCGGCTGTTATTCCGAAAAGCATTCTGGATCGTAAAATATAACTTACCGCGTTAATAGGTTTATTTATTGGCACTGCCTATTGCTTATTTTGGATGCCATACAAACATCTCTGTTATCTGGTAGGCACCTTCCCATCGCAGGGGAAAGATTGAGCTCGTTTTTCTGTACGTTTAAGCCGCACGCAGGCGAAAGTTGCCCAGAGCGGAGGCTCTCGGGGTTTTAAGCTATAGGACGGACGTTAATTTTTACGGCAACCCCGTGCCCGAATATTACAAAGTTCAGAAGGTCACCGCGAGCAGCGCTTCTTGGCAGCCCTGCGGGGCAGCCGGGATCCTCCTTTCGCGTCGTGACGCTCCTCGCCCGCGTTTCCTTTTTTTATTACCGTTATCACCGTTTCCTAAGCCTCACCCCGCCGTGCTTCGCTTACCTACGGGCTCCTTCTCGGGAGAGGCCTTGCTGCCCTCCGACGGCGCGGGGGAGAGCTCCTCGGCGGTGGACGACGAAGCGCGGGTCTCGTCCTCCCGCTGGGAGCCGCACGCCGAGGGGCTGGGGGAGCGCTCCTCGTCCTCCCTCCTGCCCGGCTCCGGCACGGGCGGCCCCGACGGCGGCGGCTGGAAGCGGCCGGGGGGCTGCGGAGCGAAGGGGGCCGCCCCGGCCGGCCCCGCGCCGTAGCCCTTGGAGGTGCCGTAAGCCTGGGAGAGGCGGAAGTAGCCCGGGACCGGCACCCCGGTGCCGTTGGCGGAGGGGCTGACCTCGGCGCTCAGCCGCGGGAAGGGAGCGAGGTCGGCGGCGGCCGAGCCCTTGGGGCATTTCTCTGAGTCATAGAGGCAGTAGGAGCTCTCCTCCTTAATGTTTTGAGCGAAGGAGCACGAGGTGGCCTGCTGGCTCTCCGGCTCTTCCATGCGACAGGAGCGGGGCGGGTCTAGCCACACTTCCATCCCCGACACGTAGGGGTGCGTGCTGGGGACCATGCTTTGCGAAGTACCTTCATTGCGTTTGCCCAGGACGGGGAACAGTCCGCAGCCCTGCAGCCCGTAGGACAGCTCGGACGCCTGTGGCAGGTAGAGCCCGCTGCCCGGGTAGTAGCCGCCTCCTCCTCCGCCTCCGCCTCCTGCTCCCGCCGCGTCCCCTCTGCCCGCGCTGATCAACGAGTCCACCAGGAAAGAGTTTGCAGCCGGGCTCTCGGAGCATGACATTGTCGTGGAATAATTTGGCGAAGGGAGCGGATAGCCCTTCCTGGCTGACATTTCTTGTGCAAAACATGCTGAATATGATTAGAGATACCCCCGCACCGCGGCGAACGCTTGCAGCCAATGGAAGCCCGGGCCTCCCCAGCAACCCCTCCCCGTCTGGTTTCGTATGCACCGAGCTGCTCTCAGGTCGACCTCTGAATTTGGGATATGGATGGATATTAATGTGCGATATGGATTTCCAGCCACACGCACACGTGCGGAGCGGCGCGGCGGGGCAGGGCCGGAGCGGGGCAGGCGGCGGCTCCCGGCTCTCCCGGCTCTGCCCCACGCACCGCTCTGCGCGGCGGTGTTTATGACACCCCGGCTGTGGCCGCGGCCAGATGAAGCTTTTATTATCGCTCCTCTCTCCCCGCGGTCGGGCTCTCCGGAAGCGATGCGTGCTCACCTCCCCGAGCAGCCCGTGTGTGTGTCACGAAATTAATAAAGCCGCGGCTCTCCCTGTGTTTTATACTCGGGCTCTGCTCGTTTTATTTGATTGTCTCGGTTTTTTTTTAGTTTTTGTTTTTTTTAAAGAAATAATAGACGTGTTATTGTTTATCACAGATAGTCGGGAACCGTAAAGGGCCCTTGTGTCTCCTGGGTTTGAGACCCGAGGAGGGGGGGAGCCCTTTCAGCCCCGTATCTCCCCCAGCTAGCATTTCCTAGAGATAAAGAGCTGGCTGCTGCGCTTAGGAATCTCGGAGGGAGCAATGCCACTCCGGGAGGATTAATTGTGCGGTTGCAGCTTCTAATGCTGTAGTTAACGCTGGATTCTTCCCGAGGTCTGATTGCCATTTAAAATCCAAAGCCAGACATATGCCACAGAAAGAATCCAGACGTGAGCAGCTCAGATGGATGCTCGCACGATGCTGCGCACCCTGTTTATTGGCGTGTTTATATTTGGGCGATCATTTTTATTTCCCCCCCGCTCCAGCCCCTCCCCCCTCTCCCCCCTTTTGGGTCATTCACTCTTCTCTCCAGAAGCACCGTCTCTGTCGCAAGCGCTGCATTAAATAATAGAGAGAAGGATACGCAGATGAATCCTGAGATAGGAGACAGCTCTGTCCTGCCAATTTGTAATTGTGGCGGAGGGAGCAGACAGATAGCAGACAGACAGGCACGCAGACAGAGAGACACATGGATTTTTTAATGAATCGCTTAATGATCGCTTGCTTTCACTTCCATCATCTTTCGCTTAGGCCATTTTGAAGTCGCCTGCCTGCCTGGCCGGAGAAATTAAGGCTTCTCCAGCCCGAGCGGAGCCTGGGGCTACTCGAGGTTTTCCAGCTCTCGCTGCCCACCCGAGAGCAGCAGAGCTCGCTCCTCGCCCCCGCGGGCATCTCCTCCCGGGGAAGCAGAGCCGGTGGCCCCGCTCCCGAGGGGCTGGGCGAGATGCGGCCGCTCTGCCCGCTGCCCCCGCCGGAGCTGCGCGGAGTGCCGCGTCCCGGCCCTACCCTTGGCGTTCAGAGAGCCTCGGAGGGCCCACGGGAAGCGCTGCCCCCCCCCCCCCCTCCCGCCACCCCCGGCTCTGACATGCCTCACGTGGTCTCCGGGATGAACGGTCGCCTATGAGAGGGAAATTATTATTTTATTTTATTTTATTTTTTTCTCCCCAGTTTTGCCATTGCTTCGGACGGATAGTTCTGGGGAAACGGGACACAAGCGAGCAAGCCGCTCTGCTGGGGCCCTCCCGAGGCTCCGTCTTCGTCAGCTGGAAGGCTGCGGCAGGGAGAGGTCGTTACAACTTCACAGTCGCCATAAAACCTTGATGGAAAGGCGCCCTATATTCCCAGCGTTCTCGGGCTTACCCTTGAGTGCCGAGCGGGACCGCCTGTCTGATGGGGGATAGGAAGGGGCCCGACAGCCTGCGGAAACCCTCCGAGGTTGTCCCCACGTTTCCTCCCGTAATACCGTTTGTGTTTCCCAAACGCGAGATGTGTTAACGCGTGATGGACAAAACCTTATCAGATTCCTATGAGGGCCGTATCACCGCTAACAAAATTAATACCGTGCAAGGCATTTTATTGGTTCCTATACAGGAAGGCTATTATCAATAGGCTTAGCGTTATAAATGCAGATCTAAATAAAGTGAAACGTGAGCCCCAGCTCCACGCTCCCAATACGTTTCTCTGCACAAGTCAGGTATAAAAATTACTCCGGGGAAGTCCGCTCTTGCGGTATGTTTGTTTTGCATTTGCCAAATTAAATAGGAATGGATTGCAAACCTAAAAACCGTACGGAATCGAGGAGTAACGCTTGAAATCCTTCCAAAGCTGTTTTTAAAATAAGCAGCTCCCTTTAAAGATAGGATTAAAGCGGGGAAAGGCCCTTAAAAGAACTCTGAGATCCTCCTGAATAAAAAGGGCTCAAAACGCATCGCAACAAACGCGAGTTGTACGCTTCCACCTCCTCGAGTGCTAACGCGGACCACATCAGACAAAAGGCGCGGAGGACAGAGACGATTCGGAAGAAGAAAACCAGATTTTAGCCTCACTTCCCTTCCTCCCCTCACCCAGGCCCCCGTGGGTTCGACGGCGCAGGGGCCGTGGCTCGGCTCTCGGTGGCTGTGCCCGAAGGCAGCGCTCCGATCGTGCGGGATCCGTCGTCGGGAGCGCCGGTCGGGGCCGCTCGTTTGGTCCCCAGCGCTGCGCCGGGTGGCTGCCGGGGCACTCCGCCTCGATCGTGAACTCCGCTCGGAGCTGCATTATCTCCGCTTTCTTTAATCGCTAACAAGGCCAAGGCAAATAGTAACCGGCATCATCAAACCCACTGAAGTAAAACTAATAACGCGCGCTTGGTTCTTAACTATAAAAGATAATGGTCAATTCCGACTAAACTGAGCTAATTTGGCATGCGTTGGGTGTAGCTACCGCATTGCCGGCGCTTAACAACGTGTCCCTCGGAGCTTAACCCCCGTTTAAAAGAAATTTTAAAGAATATTGTGGACGCCAGGGGACGAGAAACGCTTTCTTTCTAACTCCGCTTCCGTAAGGAAAGCCGTCCCAGGGTCCATAAAACCGAGCAAATAAAATTCTGATAAATATCAAAGCCGGCGAGCGGGTGATTTCGTGGAGAATCTGAATTCGCGGCGTGCGTAGACAACGCTATCAAAATAAAACTTTATTGATCTAAGAAAAATATAATAGATGCATTAATAGCGTCGTTAAGCCGTTTTATTGGTTGGCCTAAAATTAAAAACAAAAAGGGAATAAATAAAACCCGACAGCTCAGCCCCAGCGAACTCCTGACTGGAAATTTCAAAACGCGTCACGTTAAACCGTGATTTATCTTTTTTATTATTAGCCCGTATAAAGCAAAAGATCAGCGCCGTTAATCCGGAGACCCATTTTGCGAGCTAATTAAAATATGTTTTTATTTGTAGACACGGGGAAAAGTGCGACGTGCGGAAAGGCGGAGGGCCTCGCAGCGCGCAGCGGAGTGCATGCGCCGCCTGGCTGAGGACAGAGCGCGCAGTGCGTCGTGTGCCTTTGCCCAAATTAATGCAATCAGGGTATCGTTCTTTAATATTGGAACTGTCAGTCGTCAGCAACGTGCGTGTGTGTGCGCGCCAGATTCCTCCTTTATTTATTTATTTACCCTCCCTTCTCCCCCCTCTTTTTGCTGGAATTGCTCCAAAGAAGGCGGATTTCAAACAGGAGGTTTAGGAACTGCGGCCGTGCCAAGTTAGGTGACAAATGACGGCCCCACTAATTTTATCTTGCCTAGAAATACTTTCACGCTGAGGGTTGGGGTGGGCGAGGGGGAGGGGGGAGCTTGGCTTGTTGTGGCGGATTATGCTGTTAAAAATTAAGGTGGGATTCAATTTTATTCCGCCATCCGGGGGCTCGTTCTCCTAAATATATTTCGGAGGTTGCGCGGATCGGTTTACTCGTTTGGATTAGGAACATATTTTGCGAATGAGTCTGACGAGCTCCGAATTCTGGCGTGCGGCGGAACAAAAAGCGCCCCGACCGATTCATTCCGGCTCCATCCCATCGCCATTCCCCGGCCCCGCTCCGAACAAGGGGGTCCTATTGTCTGCTGAGCCCCAACACCGCGAGGAAGTACCAGCGGTATCGGGTTATGCGGCCGTCGGTAGAACCGTAAACATACAAATCCGCCTTTTTAAGTGCACCCTTTTTATTGAGAGAGATGGGCCGCGCAGCTGTAACGGAGCGTTTGAAACTGTATCCCCTCTCCCCTTTTTGTAGCTGCCCATAAGATCTGGGTGCGCATACAAATATTTTTCTGCTTGTGGTGCAGCGCTCACACACACACACGTTGACCCGACGCTTTGTTTCGGGGCGTTTAATGAAAAGATTATGACACACATACACACACACACACAAATAGAAGACGGCGACAAAACACAAACCCAAAGAGCTCATGAAAAAGCCTCCCAGGGGTTTGGATGTGGTATGTGCACTGAAGTCGAGTACACGATTAATTAAACACAGTGTAGACACTGAGTTGGCTTCGCCTCTTCCCTCCGAAACACGCAAACCCAAATCATGTGAAATAATAAACAGTTATTGTAAGAAACTAGCTTGTTTTTTTTAAATATTATCCTATGACCGCGGCCGTCAGTAAACAATTCGTAACCAGAGGGCGCTTTAACTGCTGCTGGGGTCCCTTTGATTTATTCAGCGGAGTATTGAATGGAGCAGGGAAACAACAAGGGGAAAAATAAATATTTGATCAAATATGCTGAGTTTAACTCGGCTGGTGTAAAATGAAACGTTGCAAAGGGACCCTCAGCGACTGCCCCGCTCCTCCTCGGGACGTGACTTCTTAGGGCCCGACGTTTCCGAGGGGAGGTCAGGAGAGATCGGGTCCCGAGCTTTTAATGGAGCATCTTTGGTGAAATCGATAGGTTCCGATAATCATCTGAGAAATGCTCTCTGCCGGCTCAACATGTGCTTTTAACTAGGCTTGCAACAGCTCCCCAGGAGCACGGTTTTAAAGGCCGCTGTCTTTCAAATAGAGGCAACTCGCATTAGTTTATATACAAAGACTCTTAGGGGAGCAAAGACAACACAATTATTTTTTTTTTTTTCCTGAGATAGCTATTTAAATAGAGTATACCCTCTGTTAATATACAAGCGGGTTGAAGTATGTAGCCAAACCAGTATCTCCATACAATACCGCATTTCCTCTCCCCCTGCCTCCCCGCCCCTTCTCAAATGGAGACATAACAAAAACATGTGAAACTTTTATGGGCGAGAAAAGTAACCTGGAGTTAGGGATACTCATAGCCGGGATAGAGTTTCAAAGCTACAACCCCGAGCAGCCCTGAGCACATGAGAATGTGAGACTGCTGGTTGTTTACGGCCCATGTTCTAGCTCGGATAGATAGATCGACGGATAGATAGGTAAATGAATGGATGGATGGATGGATGGATGGATGGATGGATGGATGGATGGATGGCCAATCTGGTCCTTCATGCATGCTGACTTAACGCGCAACAGCACGCTTAATTTTGAGCGTAAGTGTGTCAAAACTTGTTTACCACAGGCTGCATCCAGCTGCGAGGAAGCAGGCTCTCCTTTTAAGTTACCAAGCGACCCTAACTAAACTACAGTTCAAGTCCAATAAGATCGTCAGAATTGTCTGTCATTTGTAGTCTGGGTTGCCATAGATCTAGTTGATTGAAGACACCTACTGTTCCCCACATAAATGTCAAGTTTCATAATATTTCCAGCGCTACAGTTTTTATAACTGGAAGAAATCTACGAGTTTCTCTGCAAAAAGAAGTATTTCCAGATACCGTGGATTTTCCACGCCGCCGGCCAAAACTTTACCAAGAGACAGAAAAAGGTCAGCAGCGCCTCAGAAGGCTCCTGCGACGTTCATTCACCGCTTTAATCACCAACTTTCGAGCTCCGCTTCCACTGCCGGTGCCGAGGCCGGCCCTCCCCGCGCCCCGCGGTGGCACCGCACCCGCCGTCCCCTCTCTCCGCGGGGCGCGCACGGAGCACTTACCTCCGCGCATTGCCTACGCCGGAGCCCCGCGGCCCGACCTCCGCCGGGTCCCTCGCGCTAATTGAGCGTGCGGCCGCGAAGTGAACAAAGGCCAAGATTCCGCCGGGCTGCTCAACTCGGCCGGCGGCTTTGACATTGATCTGACGATCGCCATCTGGCGGCCGCGCCGCCCCGCGCAGCTCCGGGCCCCGCCGCGGGCCGCCGGCCGCTCACCTCCCGCTCCGCCCGGCGCAGCAGCCGCCGCCTTTATAGCGGTGCATTCCGCCTCTGCGAGCGGACAAGTCACGGACACTTTTTATGGCCGCATTGTCACAGCAACACAGAGGATGCGAGTTTATTGGGCTAGGAAATCAAACCCCGAGCGGAGAAACTCCGTGGTTTAACTGTCTCTGGGATTGGCCGTGAATGCCAGTTAATTTTTAACAGGGAAAGGAAGCTTTCTCGCTAAACTTTCATTGCCCGTCCGCTCCCCATCCGTCCCTCTCTCCCTGCCTGCCGCCGGTCCATCCGTCCGTCGCCTCTCGGCTCGCGTTCCCCGCAGACAGACAGACCAACAAACAGACAAACAAACGCCAGAGCCTCCCTTCCCTTCGTTTTTCAGCGCTCCCTCCGCCGAGGCTCTGTCTGGCCGGCGGCGGTTGTCAGCGAGGCCCGCGTCAGTGGGAGTGCTTCACCTCAAGGTTATGGGTGATGTCCAAGCAATACAGAAGTTCAAAGCCAGCAAACAATGCGAAAACAGAATGTACTTTCTTCTCCCGATCAGGACCGGGGTCAACACTCAACATTCAGCTGCTCTTCCCAAAACACGTTCCCATCCCAGCCATTGTTTTGGTTTGGTCCTCCCCCCCCACCTATTTTCTCCCTGCAGCCCTCCCCCCGCCCCATCCCACCCCTCCCTGCCCTGGAGATCAAGGACAACCCCAGCCGGCCCATTTCCACCGCGCTGCCAGGCGCGTTTTTTCTCGAAGGAGGCAACGGTTTTCTTAGGGCCTTCATCCTCCTGAGCACGTCCAGGGCTCGTCTGTCCCTTTTCTTTGGGGACGGGTCTCTAAAATGAGCCCCAAGCACTCCCAGCACCGCTTACGTTGCCACACGTGGCGGAGCACACTGCGGTGTCACACGCTGGTGTGACAAGGATCCTCACCCTACAGGACAAGGACACGGTCTAACGAGAAGCCTTCTCCACCTTCCTTCCCTAACCAGCCCACGTCTGCTTGGCCACACCAAGGCAGAAGACTTGACAGCCGAGCTCTACGAAAGAACAGTCGTTTCTCCCCAAATGACCCCACAAGGTCATGGGGAAATTCGGGTGCCATAGCCACATGAGGCAAAGCGACATGCAGGAACGCGACGCCAGAATGAAAAAGAGAAAGTTTCCATTGTTTTTATTTGCCTTGTGCGCTGTTCCACTGTATACATGCAACCAAGTACTTTCAGATATTAAAAGAAAACGGTATATACACATAGTCGATACATATGGAAAACAGTGATGGCATATAAAGATACTGCGTTTGGTGAACCGTGACAAAGAACTTACATCCATTTGATAAATTTACTCATCAAAAAACTTCCTTATCACCACTTTGTTGCACATGTAAAGAAACCCCACACCCTTTAGCCCCGAAGGAGAAAAAAAAATCAGGAAAAAAAAAAAAAAAAGGCATTCGAACAAAATAGGTCCTGGGTTCCTCTTTTTTATTATTTACAAGTCTTGTAAAACATCGCTCCTGTATGAAATATACATTCAGATATTCTCAACAGCAAATTACCTTAACGATAGAACTCCGTAGCCTTTGTAAACTGATATAGAATTTTAAATATTTTCCTTTTTTTTCCTCTTTTTCTTTTTTAAATTGCATTTTTTTTTTTTTTCACGCTTTGGTTCCTGCAGGGAAATATATATATTTATAGATACTTAAAATAACTCCGAACAACTCTCCGTTCTTTGCATACGTCGGCTGGGCGACAAAGTAGAGCTCATGACATTTAAAGTAGACGACAACAAAATGACCGTATTTACACTGTTTGGCTTCTGATTAAACTCCTCACTGGTCACCTTTACAAGAGCATGCGTTGAGTTATTTTAATGATCCAACGTTAGCGCATTGCACAACTCCAAGTTTCAATTAAGTGTTGTGTGGTATTTGCTAAACTGTCGTTCTCCACAGGTATTTCCTGAAGAAAGTTTGCGAGCCAGAAGCCAGAAGGTCAGTTTCCTCTCCGTATTTTTTTTCTTTTAAAACGCTGAAATTCACACTTTTTTTTTTTTTTAACGGTTTATTTTTAGCATTTTAATATGATTTGTCTCCAAAAAGATGGCAACGCACAGGCCGTTGTCATAAATAGAATGAGAGCTAGTTACAATTTGAGAGATCTTTGTTTTGTTTTGTTTTGTTTTTCCTTTTTCTTTTCAGTGATTGTTTCTTTGCGATGTATGGCAAATTTATACCTGATTTTTCTTTTTAAAGTCAATATTTCAGTCTTTCATTTCTTTCTCTTCCCACCCCCATCCCCGCTTCCTCCCACCCCAAAGGAAACACTATCGTACCCATCGCTACATCCATGTTACTACTGCTCTTGGCCGGCCTCGTGAAGGTGTAGGCATGTCACCCCCCCTCTCCCCTCCCTTTTACTTCTCTCCCCCCTCCCTTAATTCCCCTTTCAAACCCATGGGCAATGGCGCACTGCCTCAACCACAGACATTTTCCTTCCGGGAAAGACGAGAGATCATTTCCCAAAATTTGCGTCCTGGCTGCGGCCGCTCGCGGTGCCGGTACCCACGCCACGCTCCGAGGGGGCAGCGGGACACGGGGACAACCCCGTCCCCTCCCGGAGCTGCCCAACGCGGTGCCCGAGAAGGTGAGAAGCGTGGGCCGGGCGCTCGGAGGTGACGCGCGCGGTGGAAATGGATGGACGCCACGTGTGGCAAAATCAAACCGATTCCAGTTGGAACGTAAATATATAGACAAAACAATAAACCGTCATGGAAGGTCCAGAGCAGATTTACATGTATGGAAAACCTCGGGTTCTTCGAGTCCCGTCAGATACACACCTCCTTTCTCCACGTAACCTCGTGGCTTGACCTTGTCAAGGGCGAAATCTGAATTTAATCTCGTCTTGAAAAACGCTACGAGTTTTAGAGTAGTGGATTAGCTGAGTAATATTGTAATCGGTCCCTGTTAATTTTTTTTTCTTTCATTCTTCTGTTTTGAAACCATATTTTTACTTGGCGGTCGGTCAGATTGAGCATTCGGGAGAGCTGGAGGCGTTTCTCTTTGTTTATGTAGACACTGAAGAAGAATTCCCTTTCTAGCTCTCTAATCTGATATTTGGTGTAGGGGCATCTCTTTTTACGGGTCCGTTGTCCACCTGTGGAGCGAGAAAAGGCAGAAGGTTTTGTCACGACGGGGCCGGGGAGGGGGGGAAACAGCGGGGCAAAGCACCTCGACACGCTACAACGCTCGTTCCGCCCGCTCCGCGGCCGCCCTCGGCAGCCGCAGGACTGAGCGCACGGAGGGCTGCGGGGAGCCGGGACCCACCGGGACGCCTCCGGCCCCGGGCAGGGCGGAACCCCGCCGGGAAGCGGGGCTGAGGCCTCCTTCCGCGGGAGGAAGGGGCGAGCGGCCGGGAGGAAGCACCCGGAGGCGGCTCGGCCGGAGCCGGGCGAGCTGAGAGCGGGCAGCGGCCGCCCCCCGCCGCCCTCGCAGCAGCCGGGCGCCCCGCGGAGCTCCGTTCCCCGCTCCGGAGGCCGAGGGCGACCGCGCGGCCCCGGCACGGCGCAGCCCCGCGCCCGCTGCAGCCGCACGCTCCGCCGGCAGCTTTCCAGCACGCTCGGCCACCATCTCGGGGTGTTCTCCTCGCGCTTAGCAGCCGCGGTTTTAAAGTTCATTAAGCGCAATAGAAAAGGGCTCGAGGCTCAGAAACCCTTTGCATTCAATCTAGCCGCTACCCCTTTAAAAACTTCCTTTTCTGGTACAGTTCATTGTCGAGGTATTTTTCCCCGAGCTGTATACTGGCGTTGCCTTTTAAAAAGCCCACATAAAAAAATCAGCCTTTGACAGATTGAATAACAATTGTAAGTAACAAACTGTTGGACAGAAGGCAACGCGTAATTGCCACAGCGCCCGGGTAAAATGGCTTCCTTTAGACAAAAAGGCCAGCTTTAGGTTAATTTGTTTCTTTTAATATATTGCTACAGTTCAGGCGGCTACTTTATCTGCTCAACGCGGCTCGAGCGCAATCGTTAAAGCGGCGATGGCTTTGAATGCGGCTCCTAACTAGGCTCCCGGTGCAACACATGGCTTTTATAAAATCACGGGATTACATCGGTATCAAAGGAGCCGGGATCGCCCTTCTCTGCCGAATTTACAGGCGCCCGACGCACGTTATTATATTTTCGAGAGCCGACCGCAGAGCCCCCTTTTATTACGATTCCCGAAAAAAAAGAAGGGGGAAAAAAAAAAAAAGGGAAAGAGGAAGGAGAAAGAAAATTTTTTAAAGGCATCCGTCGCCCGGTGGGTATTTCACGGCCAATTTCAGCACTAAACACGTGATCTCGCCTTTTATAACAAAGTTTTGTTGGGGGAAATCTAAAGGCCCTTCATAAACCTTATATGCTTATAAAACAGCATATAAAAATTTAACAGCGGCGGTGCGCTACATTTCCAAGTCCCTCTCCGAAAGCGCTCGGGCGCTGCCTTTATACGTACTGGAGCTGCCGGATTTCTCCTCATTGTTGCCGGAAGATGACTCGGGGCTGCTGCCGCTCTCCGGCCGCCTCCGCCTCTCCTTCCCCGCCGCCGCCGCCCCGCCGCAGCCGCCCTCCGAACTTGAAGTTGCCGCCGTCGCCCCGGCGGCCGCGGGCGCCTTCTCGCCGCTCTTGTCCGGCGGATAGTCCGCGGAGGACGGGTTCTCCGCCGTGCCGTACGCCGTCTCGAAAAACTGGTCGAAAGCCTGCGGCAGGACCCCGTTCCTGCCCACCGTGCTATAGAAATTGGAGGAGACGTTGGCGCTGGGGTGGTGGTAGACGTTCGCGGTGCTTTTGCCGAACACCTCGCCCATGCTGGCGGTGGTGGTGGAAGGCAAGCAGTCTCTGTGCATGATCTCCTCTGCGGAGTAGCAGTGGGGCAGGTTGTTCCGGGGGTGCCATTTACTGGAGGGATCAATGGCATATTCCCTGAAGGTCACTTCTCTCACGGGTTGGACCTGGGGCAGGTTGGAGGAGTAGGAGTATGTCATAGGGCGAGAAGACGGGGTCTGGGGCAGAAAAGAAGGGAGGCTGGAGAAATCAGGACCCGAGACGTAGTACGTACAACTTGGCAAATACATGTTAGAGGAACAAGGAACACGCTCATCAAAATCCATCATTAGGGCTACCTCGGCTTCTCCGCATTAGCTGAGCTTAACATGATTCTCTAGCGCAGCTGCCCCTTTGAAGCAGATCCGTGAAGTAAGAAATTGGGAGACGTAAGCTGACGTGGAGAGCCTCCGGCCTCGGCGGGGAGGTGCGGCCACGTGACGCGCCGTGCAAATTGACAAGCGGCGGCTGCGGGCCCGCGCCTCTTTGTAGCCATCTCGGGGGAAGCAACAGATCGGCGCGGCGCGGCCCCGCACCGCACGGCCCCGCTCCGCACCGCGCCGCCCCGCACCCGCACCGCGCGGCCCCGCGCCGCCCGCCCCCGCCGCTCTCCCAGCCCAGCGCAGCACCGCGCAGCAGCGCGCAGGTTGGCCCCGGTACAGTGCAGGACACAAAGGCACCGCTCGGCACTGCCCCACACTTAGCGCCCGGCCCCTCGCACCCCCTGGCTCTGCAGCACTTAGCAATGCCCACAGGGCTAGGTGAGAGCTCTCTGTTTGTTTGTTCGCTTGCTGGGGTGTGTGGCGGCTCGTTGGCAGGCTCCGAAAGGAAGGGAGCAGGAGAAATGAAGCAACGACTCCTTCTAGAAAGCTGCTTCCTAGCAGGAAGCGCTCTTTGGGAAAGCGGTCAGTTTAGGGTTGATGGCTTCCCCCACTTTGATTTTTTCCCTTATTTATTTATTTATTTATTTATTTTACATTCGCCTTGATTGGGTCTTTAGGTTCACCCCATCCCCCCCACCCCTCACCAAAAAAAAAAATATATATATATATATATATATATATATATATATATATATATTTAAAGCCCCCTCGCCCTGCAGGGTTTTGCTGGAAACCTTCCTAGCAAGAATGTGCCAGGGTCAAGTCTGCACTGATTTTCATGGTGAATAGATTACATGCTTGCATTCATGTTCACTTCCGAAGCGCTTAGTGTCTTCCTTCCCTCCCTTACATATTAACCTCAAATACCCCGTGCGGCTCCAGCCAAGCCTCACCAGAGGTACTTAGCAATATTGGATTCCCAGAACGCAGGTTCGCTTTCCTCACCGCCACCCCCGCCTCCCCGAACCATCGCCTGCCTATTTGCCACGCCAGAAAAGCCCTTTAAACTGCAGAGCACTGGGCTAAAAAGTGTTTGCTGATCTCTTCGCCTCCGCACCGCCTCTAAACGCTCGGAAAACCGGTGGATGTAGGGCTGCCCCGCTTCGACAAATACTCCGGCTTTAATTGCCAGAAGCCCAGTTAAAATTATTTGACATACTGTTAACCCCTAGGAACAAACTCGCCGTCCCGAGATCCTTTCCTTTCTGCCTCGTACCGTCGCCGAAGGCTGAGACCCGGGGAGACCTATTTTAAAAACGTGGTTAAATTTTTACTATTGTTTCATGAAAGGGATGATATAGAAAGCGGATTGTACAGGGCAGAGACTAAAAAGTACTTCTCTGCCAATAAAAAATGCACACCCCACCGAACGAGCGCAGCCAAAGAAAACAGAGAAATACGCCAAAGAATACAGCACCTTTTGAGGCATGGACATCCCTCGGCTGTTGGGAAAAATAATAAAAGTTGTTGGTTTTTTTTTTTTTTTTTTTTTTTTTTTTTTTTTTTTTTGCTGTTCTGATGCTCGATTTCAGAAAAGAAACATTTGGGTTCCGGCTGGATTTAATGATAACAGAAAAACAGCGTGGCAAAAGGCTGTTGTGGTGTCGGTGCTCTGATGAAATCAGATGGAGCTCGAGGTCTCTGCCCCAGTGGACAGGGGAGGCTGATGGAAAGGAGACCGAAATGCTGGAGAAATAATATTTGGATTTCCCCCCACCCCACCCCCCTTTTCCTCTGCAGCGCTGTGGAAGTATTTATATATCCGGAGAAAGTTCTATAGTAAATTCTGGAGATCTTCGGTATTTAAATATCAACATCGATTTGTTTATTTATTGCTCAGCTTATCGTAACCGACTTGATAACAAATCTAATCATGTTGCTTGCAGAAAAAAAAAATATTCTCATTATGTATTTTCCCTACGTTATAGTTAACTGATGCATTTGAATTCGAGCTGTAAATTCAATATTATCCAGTAATTACTTTGTAGTGGAGTAAACTAATTTATTAGCATTAATGTTTATATGCCGTTTTCTTATTTTACAAGGGTTACCGTTCACAAATCAAACGCTCCGGACGTATCCCCGTAATGAACTCTTTATTTTGGTTTGCTGCGAGAACTTCTTATGCTCGCTGCGTGTCTGCGAGCTGAACTTGAAATTAGTGAATTAATCTTCAGGCTTGACGTGTTTGCTAGAAAGTGGATGGAAAGGGATCGCATGTCGTCAAAACCGCTAGCAGAAGACTGCATTGTCGTTTGGGGATTGTAAAAGCGCTTGGGGATTCTCCTTCTCCCTCTCTCCCCCCTCCTCTAACTTGGGGGTGGGGGGGGTGCAAGAGCTCTGGTTGGCTTTTTCTTTAACGCATCTCATTTCTCCCCCGGTTCTTCGGCTGGGAAGGGGGGGTCGAGGGGTGGGAGCCCTCTTTGGGCACCCGGCATGGACCGTGCCCCCACCCCGTCCCCCCGCGCTGCCGCCCCTCCCCGCGCACAGAGAGGCAGCGTTGGGATTTCGGTGACTTTGAGATAACAAAGGCGCCACCATTGCAGAGCCTCGCCCCGCCTCTGGGTGATGGCAAACAAATTCTTGCACTTGTATTACGGCTTTTAAGGCTATAATTGAACGCGGCGCGTCTAGGAGAACCGAAAACAGTTCTAGACTGACCTGCGGTTTTATAGCACTTTGGCAGTCAACTTCAGCTTGTGTCAGAGCAGACACGACAGGGCTGCCCGGCCCCGGGACGCCACCTACTTGGCCCGGCTGCGCCCCCCCCCCCCCGCATTCACCCCGTGGCAGAGCCGGGGCAGCGCTGGCACAAGGCTGTGCGTGTCCGAGGTGGGGGGCAGCTCCTGCACACAAAGGGAAATCGAGGCAAGGGGGAGGCGTTGGAGGGGGGTGAAGGGGTACGAGGGGAGGCTGGAGCTCGGCCACCGCCTGCGAACCGGGCGTGTGTGTGCGCGGGCACAGCGCGCACACGTGCGGCCCCGATGCCTACTTTGAGACTGCTCCTCCCCGCTGCTCGCTCCCAAAAGTAAAAATAAGAATAATAATAAAAACGCGACACCCCCTCAAGCAGCATATTGGTTTCATCCAGTTTTCAAGGCGGGGGGACCCCAAAACGCCTCTCCCAGCCATCGGGAGAGTTCCGGGGAAGGCAGGGAGCGAGAAAACACGCCCGGCACGGACTGTTCTCTGCTTTATTTGCTGTTAAGTGAAACAGAGATAATGTTCGCTTAAAGCCCCGGAATGTGTGGGTAATTGCAGGGAGCCTGCTGTTAGGTTGCTGCGCTCAGCACAATTATCAATGTCGATTATTTGGTCTAACGTTGAATTGCTCTTTTAATACAGTAATTGGGACTTCCGTGTCGAGGAAGGGGGAAAATCGAGCCTTCCCTTTCCTAAGCCCGACGAAAACAACATCAACAAAGGGAGGCTTTGCGTTTGGAGAAGCAAAATGCATTCGTTCCGCCTCCCCGAGTATTTCGGCCGGATTAGGGAGACTCAAAACGCTGCGAATTTTGCAGCTCTGCTGCTGCAGAACGTTTTGCAAAGGACGGACGTGGCCAAGAGGCGGAGAGGCTGGGAGCACGGTCACCCGGTTAGCTAAGCTAAACAAAGCGGGGGAAAGCTACAGCTCTTCTTTGGAGGAATATAAACAGAGCCGGGACGCCTCGATAGCGCGGCTCTATGTATACACATCGCGTGCAAAGGGACTGTTTAACTTACTGCCGCTGTTCTCCGAAAGGTCAAGTTCTATAGTATCCAAATTGTTGTCTTTCTTTCTTTCTTTCTTTTTTCTTTCTTTCTTTCTTTTTTCTTTTCCTTTTTTTTTTTTTTTTTTTTTTTCTTTTTTTTTTCCCCTCGGCTCTGTTTCGCTTTAAAAATATGGTAAGCCGAGTGTTTACCTTTGCCGGTAGGGTGGGTGCCTGCAATTAACAGCAGCAACGTGTGCTAAAAGGCATTCGTTGTCGGGTAGAGCTAATTGAAATATTCCCGGTTGCTGGTTTGAGCCTCGTAGGCTCCTTCCGCGTAGGCACGGCGGGGCTCGCTCCGACTCTGCCACGGGAAAGTAGCTTAGGAATTAGGACAGCGCTTTGTAAGCGTGCGGACTGATGACAGCCTACAAAGTCTTATTAGAAAAATGTAGGATGAGGGAATTCACGGCTCTCTCGCCACATCCCCTTCTCTCTTTTCCAATGAAAATAATGCCAGAAGGCGATAATTCTTCTCAAAATTGGCCAGGAATGCAGCTTCAGAAAAGCGTGGTTATTGTTTGGATTTAAAGTATTTGGAGCTCAGAAGGTCTTAACAGGCGTTTGTTCTTTTCTTTTTGCCTTTTGTCAGTTAGGGAAAGCACGTATCTTTCTGTTAAAATCAAACCAAAACACCACCACCAACTAAAACCTAATTTCGCTTTAACGCCGCAATGGAAGGAAGTGCTACAATACTTAGATACGATTTTTCAAATACTGGTTTACCCCGTAGTATGAAGTGATTTTTCATATCGGCGAGAGGGAAGCCCCATGCTGTGACACAGAGTAGCTATTTGTGTCCCGAACCCGAGCGGTATGGTTGTGATTTTGCGTAGGGAACTGCAGACTACGTGGAACGAGAAAGGGCAGAGGTAAACAGGACCCGAGGCAAGGTGATTCTGTCTTGTTTGTTTCATTGAATCTCACCGCGTTGTTTAGGAGACGTGAACTTCTCGAATGGCTGTGCTCATCTGGGCGTAGAAAAAATTAGGTTGATTTTTAATATCAATTACCGAGATTCTTTCCTTTGCTCTGTCACGCTCTCTTTTTAATCGCAGAGATGCAAAAGTTGCAGGGAGGTATTTTTTTCCACCTCTCAGCTTGAGCTCCGGACCTAAAGAGATCTGCCCTGTGTCTCTGGCCACCGAACACGATATTTTGCATCCCTTTGCGTGGATGGATCGCTCCTTCTGAACTCACCCTGTCTCCTATCGTATCACCAAGCACAAACACTGAGCGCAGTTTTCAGAACAGGAAGCTTATTGCGGCAAGGAGGCTTTCCTTTCCCCAGAACTATTTTCTTGCCCTTTTGCAGCCGAACAATTTGTTGTCGTCATGCACACCCAGCATCTTTACAAGCGCGGAGGGTTTCTCATCGCCGTGTGCCCCACAGCCCGCCTCCCCAGCATTGTGTCCCCCCCCCTCCGGTCTCTCTGAAGACCCTCTAAAATTTAGGTTATGTTTACTGCTCGCGGTTTGCTTCCGACTGACAATACAGGGAGATTTGGCAACAAAGAGGGCATAAGGAGGCTCGATCGTAGACGGTCAAGTATTTCAAACTAGACTGACTGGGGATACTGCCGTCATGTCTCCTTTTCTGCACTTGAAAGCTCCGCAGACCTTCTCGACGCGTGAAAAGGCACAACCAGTCTTTCCTCCCCCTGTGGAGCCAACTACAGGTGCAGGAGCGCTCTGACAAAAAACAAGGTGCAGGGAGGGCTGTCCGCACCGAGCGGCGGGCTCGAGAACGAACCCGAAAGCCAACTCCCTCCGTTATTTCCCCCCGATACCGAACCCAGCCTCTTTCCACCGTTTCCCACCCAAATCCACAATAAAAACCGGGACATTGGCGCCGGGGGCGGCCGGCAGCTCGCAGCCACCTTTCACGCCCAACGCTTTTACGTGGGATTAATCCGAGCGTTTACTGAACGTCCCCAGCGAGCCTTGGGAAGCGCGGGGCCGTCACACAACGCCGAGATCCCCGCACACGGCCACAACCCGGCGGTGTTCCCGTGCAAAGTTCCCCCGCAGCCCGGAACGCCGCTTCCCTACATATAGGGGAAAGAAAAAAAAAAAGAAAAGAAAAAAAAAAAGAAAAAAAAAGTCCTCCCAAACATTCCCACGTCGCTCTACGTTTAAAAGTATCGCTACAACGGGTGCCTTGAACTTGACCTTAGATTTGTTAATCCAGGAAATATATTCGGCGAGAGAAAAAAAAAAAATCCAGCCGCCGTGCCTCTGACAAAAGGGAATCCTTCTCCCTCCGAGCTCCGAGCGAGCAACACACGAGAAATACGAGCTATAGAGAACGTGCCCTCCGCATCAGGAGCAGAAAAACTACCGAAATCGAAATGCCTCAACGCCGGGACGCGCTGCTCGCAGTCACACCGTTCCGTGATGCTGGGGTGCAACTTTACCGCACTCGGTACAGCAATTCGAGTCGAGGTAATCGACCGGGATTCTCAGCAGCATTGAATTTTATAGGATATGAGGCTTTCTCTAACGCACACTGGTTTTTAACAGTGATTTATAAACTTGCTGGGTTTTGGTTTTTTTTTTTCCCTTTTATTTTTGCCCGACTCGCCAAGAAACACAGAGGATTTTACTGTACCACACCGCTAACTTTATGGGAGAGCCTTTTTCACATATCATGAAACCCACCGGAGTAAGAACGCTTCTTCCTCAGGATAGTTCAGGGGGCGGGCACAGGAAGTATCCCAGTGCCGGGGCTGTCAAATCAACGACTTGAAAGCCCCAACTTCGTGTATGGATGGCTTCTCAGAGCTGCGTTATAATGGAGGTACCTGTACTCAGATAACGACCTTCACAGCAATCTATTGATCTAAAACCAGAGCTGAAAACATTCATTCAGTTCCGCACGGAGCCGTTTGCCCCGCACAGCCAACCCGGCTCCGCGAGGACTGCTCTCTGTCTGTCCTCCTCTCTGTCACGCAAAGACACCCGCACGGGCAGAGCTCCCCGTGCGCCCAACATGGCTGCTTCGGGCGGTGCGGGCTGAGCTCCCGCTCCCGGTGCCGCACCGCAGCGCTGCGGGCAGAGCCGCTCCGACAGCGCAGCGCGGAGCCGGGGCCGTCCCGGCACTGCCGTTCTCAGCCTTTCCCTTTTTGGTTTACTCCTCATCTCCAAGAGCTCACACGATGCGGTGTTTCCATTTTGCAAAACCTGTCGTATTTAAATGGTAGCCAACCGCTGGCCGCAGCCGGAGCTCATCCAAGATGGCCTTGTATTCAAATCTATCGTTTTTTACGCGTGCCCGAGAGCACATCGAGGTGTAAGTCCAGAGCGTTGCAAACAGCCTAGTAGTAATCGAAAATTACTGCTAACCCAAGCCGACGGCCGAGGCCAATTTATGCTATCAGGAATAAATACACACGCATTGCCCGTTGTGTTCAGCCCAGAGCGGCTCCGACGCCCTCAGATCGCTGTAAGCCGGCAGGTTGCAGCACCCGGCCCGCGTTTCCTTCCCCAGACACACGCCCAAGACCTGGCCACCAGCAGACAGGTTAACCCGCCTCTCACATCCTTCCCCGCATCATCCCACACAGAGCGTCCGACCCTCCTCCCCGTCTCATCAAAGAGTACAGTAATTTCAGAGGCGACCACGCACAG
The DNA here is from genome assembly GCF_987193195.1 of Phasianus colchicus. Lineage (NCBI taxonomy): Eukaryota > Metazoa > Chordata > Aves > Galliformes > Phasianidae > Phasianus > Phasianus colchicus. The sequence continues at coordinate 21,158,203 of NC_143441.1, read as the reverse complement.
ACGACCGGGGATAAATAACAGCCGGGAGCCGCTTCGCAGAGCCGCCCGACCCAACGCTACCGGCGTACAAAGCCCGGAGAGCCGCAACCCCGACTGCGAGCACTCTCGCACCCTGCGCTCTGCCCCAGCCCTCCCGGCCCCCCGCCAGCCGAGAGCCTTTTTCCACCTATGCTGGGTAGCTCTGGGAAAGGTGGAGTCAGCTGGATAAACGAGCTTACATTTGGGAGCGGCTCCCCGTGCCTATCAGCATCACCCCGCAGCCTCCGCACCCCTCTCCCAGTGAGCGTGGGACGCACGGAGCCGGGCGGGTGGGTGGGCGCGGGGAGGGGGGGGAGCGGGGCCCTGCAAAACCCTCCGCAAAGGCCTTCCGAGTCACGCACGGGACCGTGCGGGTGGGTTTGTTGTTGGTTTCGTGGCTTCGTTCACCACGGAACACGGGGAGAGGACAAAGATTCACTTCCAGGAAGAGCAGGAAAATCTTACCCCGGCATCCCGACGTGTCTCTCCCGTGCAAAGAGCAATCCTCGCGGAGGCTGACAGCGAGGATCCTGCGCTGGGCTGGAGACCTCCACAGCAGTGAGGATGGAGCGCACAATTTTTGGTTTTCTCCCCTACTGCTTAAATATCCCCGGTCCACAAAATATTCCTTCTCGATCTCCCATTACTCAGGTCTCTGTTGGTTTGGGTTTATATACGTATTTTTTATTTTGTTGCTCTAGTTGCTGTTTGACTGCCTTTGAACGAAGAGAAGTGTAGCCATTAGGGCATAGCGTCCTTCCTGCCAGCTCCAGCCTGATTGCAAAACGCAGCGATACCACGGGCTAATTAGGATCGTTGCCGTTATTATCACTGCTGTCAGAGCTGTTTATTTTCCCTCTCTCTGTCTCTCCCGGTCCCCTATGCTTTCCGATGTCGATTTGCACACACACAAGGTGATGGCAGGAGGCTAAAACGCTGTCTAATTCCATCGAATCCCACCGCAAGAGAAAGAGAGGGAAAAAAAAAAAAAAAAAAGAATAAGGGGAAAAAAAAAAAAGAGGAAAAAAAAAAAAGAAGTCCAAGTGTTTTTGATCACGGGACACCCGTCCGTTCCTCCCCAGTACACCCCGGGTCACAGTACAGTAATGACCGTGGGTTGCGCGCTGTAGGACTTGACCTTTCCTACGTAGCAGAGGGCGCTTTTCTCCCTGCCACGGGGAGGGGAGGGCGGGGGAGCGAGGGAGGAAGGGAGATGCTCTCTTTGGGGATGTTTAATCACAATTCAGATCTAGGAGCGGGCAAAGCCTCCTTCCTTTCAGCACGCCATGTTGAAGCCATTCACTGGAGCAAAAAAAAAAGAAAAAGAAAAGAAAAAAAAAGAAATTCTTTTTTTTTTTCTCTAGGATGGGGGGGGCTGGGGGGGGGGGGGGGGAGGAGGCCGGAGGGAGGGAGGAAGGGAGGAGGGAGGGAGGAAAGACTTAATGAACATTTGCATTTCGTCCCCTAGTTCATGAATCAACTGCATTCACGGGGGAGGCTGCCCGGCCGTGAGGCGGGGGCAGGGAAGGGCCCGCGATGAGGTTAAAGCCCCACGGGCGGCACCCACGGCCCCACGGCCCCTCCGCGACACGCGGGACACCCCTATGACCCCCTCTTCTCTCTCGACTCCCGCACCGGCCGGGGACGCACGAGGCCATCTCTCCAAATCATCATTAAAGTGCATTAAAAAGCATTTAAAAAAAAAAAAAGTTACGAATGGCAACAACCGGCCTTTTAGCGCCTGCCAAATCATTTTATTTTTTTCCGTATGAAAAGCTGTCTTGCTTTTACTGCTCACACTGCCCACGGAGAACGCTGAAATGCGCGAGGAGTGGGGTTTCATTTAAGCGTTAGTCGTTTTTTCCCCCCTCAGCTTCAGTTTATAGGCTAAAGGCCGAGATGCTTACCCGCTCGTTCGTACACAAAATAAAGCCCCCGCTCTGGAAGCACGGGGCGATTTTTTTTTGAATGCTTCAATGTTGTGCACCATATTTCCCCCCCTTCGCTTCAGAAGGGCTCCTCGTTCTTAAGCGGAAGTCTTTCAGAGATAAAGAAGGCGGAAAAAGAGACATCTTTGCAGTTCTCCTTCTCTTCCTCTTCTTTTTCTTTTTTCTTTCTTTCTTTTTTTTTTTTTTTTTCGGAAATATGCTCCTGTCAGAGTTTATTTCCCACAGCAAACCACCTTCTCTTCTGCCAAGAGCTCGAGGAGCGGATAGATTGGATAGATAAAATACGAATTCTTTCCTCGGTGGGACAAAAAAAAAAAAAGACAAAACATTTGCTGTGCCCTCTGCCCGCATCGCAGCCGAAGGGCCCAGTTCTGTCCATGGGAATTCCCAGTTATAGGGACTACGGACGTCAGGAGCTGGGTGATCATACACAAAAAAAGAGCCGACACTCGGAATTCGAGTATCAGCGCCGAAACTTGCAAGAATTATTTGAAGTGAAAGCGAAGTAATTAAAAATATTTATCTTGAATTGTATTTCGCGTTTTACACTGGGAATGAAATATCGCTCTGACGTGAATGTTTCGATGGAGGCTCTCACTGTACAGCAGTAACGAGCTTCTCTGTCCCTCAGTGTCCCTCCTCACATCGAGTTCTATGGGCAACGGCTGTATTTCTGGGGGAGCCGAGAAAATATTGGGTTTGTGCGCAGTTGGATTTCTAGTTTTGTGTTTGTTTTGTCTCCAAATCCCTCTTCCGGTATATATATGTATACTTTTCCATGCTTTCAACTAAAACCCTTGCTGGTCTGTCTCCGCACAACAAGGCAGGACAATGAGCTCCCCACCACCGTCTTAAAACATTGCCGGTAACGCGAGGAATATAAATACTAATTCCTTCCGAGCCCCGTATATGGACGGACGACGTGAAGCAATGCGTCCCGGGGCTTCATTATTTTCCTTGGTGAAAATTTTCTTATTTAACATATTAAAGATGCATTTGAGCACTCTGGCGGCGGATTGGTGAGAGGGGAATACGTACTACAACAGCAATTTGTACTTGAAAATGCATGTGCCAACAGCTTTTGGACGGTAAATGAAGGCAATAAATAACGCGAACACACACACACACATCTCCACCCGAGGCCCCGAACACGCGGCGATGGACGGGGCGATGGGTGCGGGCTGCGGGCTGCGGGCAGAGGTGGGACGCGGTAGCGGTGTTTTACACGCTTTCCCACGAGCCCCGCACACGAGCAATCCCCGCGGCTCGGCGCACCGCCCGCTGCCCCGCAGTCCCGGCCATCACTCACCTGAGAGAGCCGCCGCGCTCCGGGCCGTGTCCCGCAGCCCGAGGGGAGGCAGCGGGGTCACCGCAGCTCCTCGGGGACGCACCGGGCCCGGGGATGCTCGGCTCCGCCGCCCGCGGGCCCGAATCCTGCGGCCGGGCCGTGCGCTGCGCGGGGAAACGCGACCGCTCCGCTCCTCCTGCAGAGCTCGGGCTGCCTCGCACGGGAGCGGGGGTCCGGTCCAAAATGTCACCTTACTCCTGCCAGCGGTCACAAGTCAAGCTCTCCCCTTTTTACCCTGTGAAATATATCTGCGACGCAGCTATTTGAACGGTAGTGGGAATTCGAGTTCGCTAATCCACGGTCTAAAAATGCTTAGCAGATTTGAACGGTAAGCACTGCAGTGTGAAAACATAATCTCCAAGCGGTAGCTACGATTCCATGTTACTTTTTTTTTTTTTTCTTCATTTTTCCCCCCTTTCTTTCCTCTTTTTTTAAAAATTTTTCTTTTTTTTTTCCTTTTCTTTCTTTCTTTTTTTTTTTTTTAAGCGGTTATTGTACTAAAGTCGGCCATATTCTCGTTGAGCTTTTCTTTCAAGGTCTCCTGAATTGTATCGCTCTGGGGCACGGTATGAAAAGCTCTTGCCACAGATTCACAATCACCGCGGGCTCGAGTCGTGCCTGTCGCCCTCAGCTCCGACCTGAAATACATGCAATTTGCGGCGTGTCTCATGCCATAATTACACAGGTTGCGAAATATAACGGGATAAATAGAATTATCTTCTCTGTTCGAGAACAAGTGCAGGTCACAAGTGCCTTTCTCCAGGCCATTTGGCTCCTTTAGAAGGAAGCTTTGCAATGAGCTTTCCTGCCTGCTGCCTGTCTCAGGTATCTGCCGGCCGGCCGCAGGTACACTCCATGCAAGCAGCTATCGCCAGACCTGTGCGCATGGTGCAACCGAGAAGAACCCATTCCCAGGGTCCAAACAGTCCCAGCACGGTATTTTTGTGGAGCTCTTGGGCTGAAAATCAGCCCGGGGCCGGGCAGGCTGCTGCACTTCAGTGGGGCCGTAGATGCTGCTGGCATCCCAGCCGGGCTCTGCTTGGCCCTGACAGCCAGAGGCCCCGCAGTTCCGTGGCCTCTGCTCCCCCTCAGCCTTGCCATGGGGACTGCATCAAGTCCCCTCCTGGAATAACGCTGTCACCCCACAACAGAGCCCAAGGGCGAGACCCACAGACCACATGGCCAGTTCTCTCCTGCTGTTCCCGCACAGAAGTTGGGGAAACCTCACTCAGAGAGCTCCCAAACATCTCCTACATGGGTGCATCGGTGTTCTCATGTCACAGTGTTGTGGGGTGCCAGAGGCCTGGCACCGCCTGAGCCATCTCCGCGCTTCCCAGGCCCTGCCATTCCAACAGGCCTCAAGCATGGCGGCTTCCTGGAAAACAGAGAGCTTTCCTGCAGGTACTTTCCTTGTAAGTTATGGCACAGATGTATTATGCTCCAGTCTGAGCGCCAGCAAGCCCTCGGCAGAGGTACGGCCCTTTGAATTTCAGAAATGTAAGTCTAGAAGTCTGCACTGCCAGCGGCATCCGATACCCTCTAAACATACCGTAAAGGTTCCTCGATAACTCTAATTAGAGCTGCAGACCACCGAAGGAGACAGGAGGCGAAAGCGGTTCTGCTTTGTACCCGACCGAACCCGTGGCGCTGCGGCCCCGCGCACCGCACGGACACCGATTTTCAACGCCGGGCCGGGCCTGCCGCTCCCCCACCACCTCCGGAGAAGGGAGAGCCGAGCACAACCGCTACGCCTTCTTTCTCCCTCCCTCACGCACCGTAGTCAAGAAGAGATACGCGAGCACGGTGACGCGGAGAGCCGACGCCGAGCGCGGTGCCGCGCGGTTGCAGCCGGCTCCGGGGATGCTGCGCGGACGCGGCCAGGTGCGGGCACGGCGCGGCCACCAGGTGGCGCCATCGTCCCGCGAATGGCGGCGGCGGTCGCGGCGGCGGCGGCGCTGGGAGCTGTCAAAAGTCAAGGTCACAAACCGGCGTTTTTCCCATCAAGGTCAAGGTTTGGGCCTTCCCCGGCCCGGCCTCGCCGCAGTGCCCCCACCTTCCCCTCCGCCGCCGCCCCCGCGGCCCCAGGACTGCTCTCCGGCTTCCATTTCCCGGAGCGGGCCGCCCTGCGCTGCTGGTGCCATCCTCCTCTTCCTCCCCCGGCCCCAAAACCTCTGCAAAGCTCTCCCGAACATCACTGCGCATCTCTAGAAACGCCGGCTACCGGGCGGGCCTGCTCCCACACAAACACCCTCCATCAAGAAAACAAAGTAAAAGAGCCACCGATACATCTCTACGCACACGTCTATCTGTATATAAGCTACACAATGGAAGGCAACAGTAGCACAGTCCCATGACAGGTCATACATTATATTTTTTCACTTTCTTATGGAATGCATGTAGGTATCGAAAAATAAAGAGTGTTTCTTCCAGGTTTTATTACAGTGACTATTTTATTATAACAGTATTAATACTACTATGCCTATCTACATGTCTTGGATTTTCGTTTTTCAGTAGAAATATTTAAAAAAAAAAAAATGAGGGTGCACAAATACATTTTCACAGTGCGCTGATTTTTTGTCTTTTATTTACACAATAGCTTCTTATAGTGAATAAAAACAAAATAATGTGCTGGTTGAAATAACTGATTGGATTAAAAGGTGCTGTAAAAAGAATCCCTAAACGTCCTACTGCGGCCTCATAACAGACAATAAACAAGGAGAAACGACTAATTACTTATAGATCAAAATATAGATTATATAAATCAAAATACTTCTGGGGAAAAAAAAAAAATGTATTTCAGTTCAAAGTTCTCGGGTATTTTTTTCCACAGAGGGATTTATTTTTTAGCTATGCAGGAATGCCAATGGTGGTGTTTTGGTATCCACCCAGAGTCAAACAACTACAAATTTCCGGGGACTTAAAGTATTTATTCTAGAAGATCATTTGAGGTTTAAAATAGGCAGAGTCCTTTACAACGTATCTATTGTACGGTCTGAGGGGGAACACAAAACAACAAAACAGATGACAAGAAATCATCTTTTGGAAACAAAAATAATAAAACCAACAGATATCTCCAAGCAAATATTTCCCTTTCTATCCCCACTGTGTGCGATGGTTCTAATTTGCTATCAGGATAGATCCTCCACAGAGCTTCCTTCATTACTGATGTCTCTGAAATCCTTATTCAGTACCTTCGAGGTTTATTATTACTTTTTTAAAAATCTTTTTTTTTTTTTTTAACACTAAATGCATTGCTTTAAAACATACAGTAATTGTATTTTTTTTCACTATGGTTTACCTGAGCAGTCATTCAACATACAGTTTGGATTGCAATGGAAGAAAACAAGCTTATGTGTACGCATCGAGCTCCTGACGTTCACCAGCTCCCATCGTGGCCACGACGAGCGTTCTCAAACAGGAAGGTCACCGAAGTACTTACAAGTTGCTCGGAAAATGGTGTGTCTGAACTGCAAGCGCTTCTCTCGGGCGGGGGATGTGGGTTTTAGTTTGGCAGTTACACTGTCTGCTTGGGATTGCGGGAGAACTGTCAGCTTTAACCATTTGCTACAGCAATCTTTTTTTCAAAAATGCTATAATTCCAAGGATACAGATCGCTTGTTCTGAGAGAAGAGGTTCATTGTCTTTTCTTTTCTTTTTTTTCTTTTTAATTATTATTAATAATTATTTAAATCTGAACACCAAAAAGAAAAAAAAAAAAAAAAAAAAGGAAAAAAAAAAAGAAAAAAAAAAAGAAAGAAAGAAAAAAAAGAAAGAAAAAAAGTTCGGATCCTTCCGAGCTGCCGCTTCTCCACGGTTAATCCATTAACTGGTCGTCTTCAATTTGTTGATGACTTTTTTCTCTTTGACCCTTCTGTTCTGGAACCAGATTGTGACCTGTCTCTCTGACAGATTCGTGGTCGCCGATATCCTCCGCCGTTTGTCTTTGGTTATGAATTTATTTGTAGCATATTCCCTTTCGAGTTCTTTTAACTGCACCTTTGTGTAGGGCACTCGCTTCTTCCTCCCACGTCTGTACGAGTTCGCATCCGAGGGATGCGAAACGACGTCTACAACACAAAAACCAAGCGACAAGCGTTAGAAAATCGCAACGACCGCTCGGGACATCCTCCGGCGGCCCCGAGCTCGGTGCCGACTCCTCCGGCCGCCTCCCTCCCCCCTCCCCGGTCCCGGCTCCGCGCTCGGGGCTCGGCTCAGCGGCACGGGGGGGCCCGGTCCTGGCAGCGCCCGGGCTCATCCCTGCGAGGGGCAGTCCCGGCCTCAACGCTTATGGAAAATTCTGCTCCGGCGCGCTTCCCCGCGGGCTCCAGCCCCGGCAGTCCCTCTCAGCTGTTTCCTCTCCCGCAGCCCCGGGCGGGCGAGGCGCGATGCGTCGGGCGCGGGGGAGGGGGCGGCACCGGTGCCATCCCCGCGGCGCCGGGGCGGGCTGGGGCCGGGGAGCGCGGGCGGGGCGGGGACGGGGCAGCCGGGGGGGAGTCCGGGGGGGACCCGGACGCGGGAGCGGGGAGGGGGCGAGCGGGTGGGGGCCGAGAGGAGCGCAGGTGGATTACCCGGGAGGGTGGACTTCCAGAGGTGAGGCGGCTGGCTCTGCTCCTTGGGGCAGTACACTTGCCCGTTCCACCCGTTGGTGATGGCCCACGGCTGGTAGCTGTCCATGGGGAGCAGGGAGTCGTGGCGCGGCTCGCCGGGGCCGCCGATGGTGGGCACCACGGGCATGTCCAGGTAGCCGGGCACCGGCTGGTAGGGCCCGGCCGCGTAGCCCTGGTAGAAGGCGAACTCCTTGGCCCGCGACGTGAACTCCTCGCCGGAGACCGACGTGTCCATGTACTTGTCGGCGAAGGTGGAGGCGGGCTGGGCGCAGGACTTGATGGCGTTGTGGTGGGTCATGCGGCACGGGTAGTAGCCGCTGCCGAAGTAGCCGTAGGGCAGCGCGGCGCCGGAGGAGCTCTGCACGGCGGCGGAGCAGGGGCTGCACTGCTTGACAGCGGGCTCGGCCATGCCGGCGGCGGGGGCCTCGCTCGACGTGTAGGCGGCGGCGCTGGGGGCGGCCAGGGGCGCGGGGTGAGCCATCAGGTTGCGGCACGGGTTGGCCGCCGCAGCCGCCGCGAAGTTGCTGCCGGCGTGAAACCCGTCCATGTTCTTATTGATCTCATCCAGGCTGTTGTCGTAGAGGAACATGACGGGCTCGATCCAGCGGGGGTGGAGGAGCACGGAGGCTGTCATAGCCCGCTCCGCATTGAGACTAGTGGCTCTTTTTTAAAAGCCCCAAAGACTGAAAAAAGAGATACTAAATCTCCGGGACTTGACCAAGGCTGACGCGCCAGTGTCGCGCCAGGCGGGCCCTCATTGGGCCGCCCGCCCCCACGTGATATGCAAAGCAGCTGATAAACATCTGAAGGAATAAAGTGGAGATAATTAAATAATGCAATAACCGCGCGGGGCCGGGTCCCGGCCCGGGGGCGCGGGCACGGGCGCGGGCACGGCGCGGCCCGGCGGCCGCCGCGCGGGGCACGGGCGCGGCCGGGGGGGGGCCGAGGGGCCCCGTCTCCTCCCTCCCTCTCTCCCTCCTTCCTCCCTCCCTCCTCCCCTCGCCACCGAGGCGTGAGCCGCTCGGCCCTGTTGTCGCCGCGGAGCGCTCCCCGAGGTGCGGGGCTCCCCCCGGACCGCGGCCGCTTCGCCCCCGCGCCGATTCCCTCGGTCCTCCCCGCCCCGGGAGCCGCGGAAACCCGAGAGGCCCCCTCCGGCCTTCGCGAGGAGGGGAAGAGCTCCCCTCACCCGCTCCGGTTTCCCGAGCTCCGCTCTGCGCGGCCGCCGCTCCCCGGGGAGGGCCCGGCCCCCCCCCGCCCAGGTGCCGCGGGGACCCCGCCGCGAGGACCGGGCGGAACAGCGCTGCCGGGGCCCCAGATAAGGCTCCAGCAGAGCCTCCCGGGGGCCTTTCGGGTGCTTTCCCTCTTCCTTCCTGCCCGTCGACCGCCCGAGAGCCGCTCTGCTCCTCTCGCCACAAAGCTTCTGAAGCCAGATAAGAGGAACTGACTGGGAAATCCAGATTTGCTTCGTGTATTGATTTGTTCTAGGATAGGCTCGGGGAGCGGGAGGGTTAACTGGATCTCCGTCGTAACTCTGCTGTATTATTTGTTACCGTGATAATAAAAGCCGGGGCCTACAATTCCGCTTGAATCGTCTTTGGCCGTAAAATCTCACGTCGGATTGCACAGTGTGCACACGGAGCCACGGCGCCTTTTTGTGCTGGGAAAAATGCTTTATTGGCTGTTTTATGTATATATATATATTTAAGGTCATACCTCTAATGCGAGCGATCTCTAGAAAAAGAAATTACGTTCTTCTCTCGCGGTAAACGTCGGATTTTTATTATTATTATTTTTTTTTTTAGGGCGAAATGATTTCCATTTTTAATACCCTCCGCACCTCCCAGCAATGCGGATGCGTTTCCCCGACCTCCAGATATCCGTTCACAACCTTGAACCACTGCACTACCCATAAACTTGACCCAAAGCGGCGATCATCCCATCACCACCACCAGCTCCCGGCCCTCCCGTGTGCCGGACGAGCACCCCCAGATCCTCCCATCCTGAAAATCTTTTTTTTTTTTTTTTTTTTTTTTTTTTTTTTGCTGTTGCATGTCGCTTTGTTATGCCCCTGACAGCTCGGCGTATTTATGATGCTATTGTGCTTCCCATTGACGTTGGAGCATTGTTTTTCCCGCATAGCGACCAGCGCGGAGCGGTCCCGGGGACGTCCATCGTGGCCGCGAGGGCTGTGCTTCGCCCATCGCTGCCGGCCCTGGGAAATGGCCCTTCGGAGCCCATCTATCTTTCAAGGTGATTTTTACGTGCGACGGGCCGGGATACCTGAAGTCGCTGTCATTCCCCCCGCTAATTTGGCAACGCTTTAGCCCCTTTCTTCCTTCATTGTAGCCAATAAACGGTTCCCATTTTGACTTAGCGTACTCCTTTCCGCATTCTTCCTCGTGGCCAAAAGCAAATATTTATTCCCCGCATATTTTTCCTTTTCTTCCAGGCTCCAGCTCTGAAACCTGTGGATTCCCCCGGGCAAACGGCGCTCGGCTGGCACGAACCGGGCCGGTTTGTTTTCCTCCGCTTCCCGAGCCGCTTCCCCGCATCGCCCTGCGGCGGAACGAAGGAGGGGGAGGGGGGGGCAGGGAAAGGCGAAGGGGCGGCAGCTCCGTGGGGCAGCGCTGCTTTCCATACGGGTTAGACACGGCGAGAGGCCAAGGTCAAGTTGAAAGCTGCAGCCTAGCCAATGTGAGAAGTGTCATTCACAGCCCGAAGATGTGTCTGATTTGTTCAAAGCGGGGAGCCATGAGAAAGCGATCTCCCCAGCTCGCCTCCCCCCAGCCCGCCCCCATCGCCCTGCTCTCCTCTCAGCTCCGCTGCTCGCTTATCTGCCCCGGCTCTTCCAGCCTCTTCCATCGGGAAGGAGAAGCCGTGTGAAACTGCAGCTCTGAACCCCGGTGCGAACTGTACAAGTGGTGGAGAGGGGGAGCGGGGGGAAGGGGGGTGGGGGGGTGGGGAGGCATCCGGTCTGCTGAGTTTTGGTGGTTGTTTTTTTGTTTTGTTTACTCACTTGGACCCGTTCCAGCTCTGTGTGCAAAAGGGAGAAGGGAGATCAGATTAAAGAGATCTCTTTTCTCTCTTCCACGTATCTCTCCCAACGCCAGGGCTCTATTTACCGCTCGGAAAGAGGGCCGCGCTTTTCAGCGCTGATAAGAGCGAGGATGCAGCCGTACCCTTCCCCTGTTGTTGTGGCGCGGGTGGGAGCCCTGCAATGGTTCCGTTCCCTCAAAATATTCAAAATTACGGGTACGTGGGAGGCACCAAGAAGAAGCTATTGTCGGACACGGGACCTGATGTGTTTGTTTTGCTTCCGAATTTTGCCAGGACTCGCTTTTAATAAATTATTGACACCGAGAGGGGAACTATTTCATCCCCCCAACCCCCTCCCCAATAACTGGTTTAATTCCCCAGCTATGGGGCTGTAATTCCTTCCTGCCTTAATGGGGATCTGCCATTAAATATCAGAAAAGAACCGTGAGGGCTGAAGGCATCGGGCAGAACAGATGTTCTCCGAAAATCATGGACCCTGTAACGAACACCAGGGATAAAATAGGCTTGAGCCTATCCCCTCGCCATGACAGTGGTATATTTCTGATACTACTGTGCTTCATTCCTTACCAATTCTAGAGGAGCTTCTATTTTATTTTATTTTATTTTATTTTATTTTATTTTATTTTATTTTATTTTATTTTATTTTATTTTATTTTATTTTATTTTTATAAAACGGAGTTTGGGATGTACTAACTAAATTAACCAAGAGTAAGGAAGCGTTCACTTGAAGCCACCGATTGGTTTTGGCCATTCTCTACAGATACTTAATTTTGGAAATTTGGCTCCAGAGCTGAATGATTCCATTTATGCCTCCGAAAACAAAAACAAAAACAAACAAACAACAACAACAACAAAAAACACCACCATGTAAAGCTTCTAAGCTTCTTCTATGTTATTTTTTTCCTATTTTTTCTTTTCTTTTTTTTCCCTTCTCGTACAAAGTGAGGTTAAGATACAGCAACCACGCTCCTATGACAGAGCGCATGTATTTTCCAGGAGCTCTGATGCAAACCTCCAAACAGATTTTCATTTACATAGCGCGCAAAACATCTCGGAGAGAAACACATCCGTGAAGTCGTTTCCTCTAAGACGAGCGTTAATACCTTGGGGGACGAGGCGATGGACAGCCGTGATCACAAGGGGAATTTTAAAAAGCGCTGGATCCTCTCGGAACCGGACCATTTTCGTGCGATTTTCAGTCTGAGCGCAGCGCGCAGCCATCCCCGCGGGAGCTATCGCAGCTGGTTGCAGTGGCAGATGCGTCCCCTGGCTGCGCTGGGGTCACACGCCCGTCACCCAATCCGCAGGTGTAAGCCGAGGGCAGAATTTGCCCCCCGTAAGAGCTCTGAACGCAGCCACTGCGCGCCCGTGACGCCGTGAAGGCGAAGGTACAGCCTTGTCCCGCCGAGGGCTGCAGGATTTTGGCCTCAGACGGGAAATTAGAAATGATTTGTAAATCTCTCCCTGCAGTAGTTACAGAGTCACTCGTTTTTCTGAAGAGGCCTTGCGTGCGACGTCTCTGCACTTCGAGTAGCAAAAAGTGCTTTCGGCTGAATGTCAATCTTGGCCAAAAAAAAAAAAAAAAAAAAAAGCCAAATCAAAACAACAATCAACAAAACAAAACAAAAAACAAACCCGGGTTTGTCGGCACGGATTACCTGGGAGGCTTTTTAAGCCTCGTCCCTTTGTGTGACAGCACTCGGAGTGCCCTGCCGAGGGGATCCGAACTTCTTGGGGGTTAATCAAAGTCGGACGGAGACGGAAGAAAAGCTGTAGTCAGAGGAAATTCACTCTTACTTTCCGCTCCATTGTTTCTAGCTAATTAATGAGCAGTGGGGAAAAATAAAAATTAAAATTAATCGGGGTTGATGGCTGAAAATATGTGTTTAACCCGGAGCTAAATCTCTGCAAACCTGCTGAAAGAGCTGAGCTGATGATTGAGGAGATAGAGCGTGATCTTAGTTACTAATACGAACCTCCGTGCTCCCGAGCCCAGGAGCCCTGGGAGTCGCGGGAGTCAAGTGATGGCAGGAGAGATCCTTAATCGAATCTGATTTTCATGAGCGAGTGAAGTTTACCTGCCAGAAGGGCAACTGGAAGGAGAGCTGTCACCGCTGTTTTCTTCCACAATTTCTAAAGCATCACGGATGGAGATAAACATTCCTGAGCCCGTTTTAAAAGACACTCTGTATTTCAGGATATTCATGTGTTTCTAATGGAAGTGAGCAGCTTTACGAGCGGGGTTCGCAGGACATCTTAACTCTCTCCCTCCCACCGCGTTCTGCGGGGGGGGGTGTGGGTGGGAGGGGTAGCGAGGGAGCTGCAAAATAGGGAGAATTCGTAAAAGAAAAGGCAGATGGGGGGGAGAAATAGCGGGAAGATTCGCCAAGGACTTCATCCCGCATTTTCCTCAGGTAAAAAAAGGCGTCCCACAGCTCCTTGGGCGCACGTTCGATGCGGACCCACCTATGTTGTCCACCCAAACTCTCAGGCTGCCACCTCCTATAAATCAGGTGTGCTCGAAAAGAGCCGAACGCCGTACACGCGAAGTGTGGCACACGGAGCCATCTCCGCAGAGCACAGAATCTCGGATCACCTCTCTTCGTATTGTTTTTTTTCTCCCTAGAAAACACGCAGGAGGTGTTCCAAGCGATTAAAGAGAAAAAGGAACAATCCTGATTTGTCCCTCACACATAAGGTCTACATTCTGGGTTAGGTTGGGTTTGCTTAATTATTCTCTGATCTTTTCACCAGTGTCCTTCCAGCGGGTGCGAATGCTTTCTGTTAATATTCGGCGGCTGGAAGCACAGAAATCCGTCTCTCCACGGTGGCAGTGAGCAGAAAGGATTTCCCTGCGGCTGCCGTGTGCACGCACGGCCCTGCAGCCCTCGCTGCCTCTCTGTCGGCCGCGGGCTGCCCGAACGCAGTGATAAATCCCACCTCCCACCTCCATCCACGTTGCTTTGCCATGCAAACCGAGACGGATTCCACCGCAACCGGCTCTTCCCGTCCGCACAAAGGGAGCCGGGAACATTTTCATTTTAGCCTTTGCGAATGGCGATAAGTGAGGAGGCGGACACCCACCGCAGCAGTTTATCAGGTCGGTTACATCTGCCCTTGGAAACGCTTCAGTACGAACGGGAAGGGGGCGATGGATAAATGCACTCAAATTAACGTCCCTTGGTAATTGTTGGGCTTAGAGTTCGGAGGGTGTATTCATTTTTGCCTTATCTATCAGCGGGTCACGTCTTTTGAAAAAGAAAATAAGCCCGGTGTACAGCGAGCTGCAATGGTGTCGCCTCTATTTCTGCTGGGAGCGTGTAATAATTGCTACCACATGACCGCATGGTGTATTGTTGCAGCCTGATTACAATTAAACGTATCCTTCCACCTTTTTCATTACCAGAAAGAAAAACGGAAAAAAAAAAAAAAGAAAAAAAAAGAGGGGGAAAAGTTATTCCTGAACTTCAGGCCCACTTTGTGCCTTTCTCTTTCCCTTTAAACGGCTGTCGGGGGCAAGCTGAAGTCGCTTGTTCCTTAACAGGGTGGGAGAGAGCGTTCCCCCGAGGCCCCCCCGCATTCCCGCAGCACTGTGACATTCCCACAGCAGCACTCGGTGGCCGCAGACGTGGGTCTGTGTTTTTTGGTGCGGACTCCAAAGCCGTACTTTCACCTAAGGGAAGCAGCGAGGCTCGCAGTGCTGAGGGCGGCTGTGTGTAGTCTATACAGAAAGAAAGAGGAGTGAAAAAAAAAAAAAAATCATACAGGAAATATTGGACATGTTTGCCTTTACTGGAAGACAGCTGTTTGAGTACATTCTCCAAGAGGTTTTTTTTTGGTTGCCTTTTCAGAAGTGGTTTTACTGATTAAAATGTTGACTTGATGGAGGCAGTTTATCTCTAATGTCTGGGTCTGTCTAACAGCTCTTTTTCCTCACATTTCCAGTCCCTTGCTCGGATGAGACTTTACATCCGTGGGGCGCTCATCGCGGCTGTCCTAAGAAGTACCCCATGAGATACGGGGGCTCAGCGCAGTGAGGACAGCGACTGCTTACTCGAGCCACGAGTGGAGATCCACGGAGAGGAAAACAAACCCCCCAGATAAACCACCGTGCGTCTGGCAAAACTACGCAAGTTTACTGCAGGTTGGGGGGTGGGGGCTGCCCTTCCCCTCCGTAGCTGGCAGTACTCATCGTCTGCCTCAGTGACTCCTCCAAGGGGCCGGGTGACTGCGGAGAAGGCGGCTCGGGGACCACGGTTCGCCCTGTCCAGCTCCGTGCCCATCTCCATCCCCGACTCTTCCCGACTGGGAGGCGGTGGGCGCTGTTACCAGGCGCAGCCGGAGCTCCCCGTCCCGTCGGGCCCCGTCGAGCAGCCCGGTGGTCTCGAGGGTCGACGGCCAAGGCCCCAGTCCCTGTATGGACGCTTGGAGCTCATAGGCGGCCCCGTTACACCTGTGCCCCGCCGCCGTGCCCACGGGCCAGTGCCTCCCTTCACGCACCGAGCACCAGCCAGTCCCACACCGAAGAGGCTCACTCCAGTGTCAGCGTGTGTGTGCGCCCTTCACCTTTTGAGATGTTACATTCCCCCAAAGTAAGGGAGTGGAGCACCCCTTGGTCTCAGAATGGGGTTCCCATCGCCCTCCACGCGTTCCACTGCTTCTCGCGTGGGTGGCACAGCCGTCGGGTCGCGCCCCGCAGGGCTCCACGCACCATCTGGGACCGGGTGAGGGGCAGAGGCGGCCAGCTGGCCTCGGCGGAGCGCTCTGCAGCGTCTACGTGCCCTCGGCTCAAGCCCTGGGTGCTCTGGGCTTCAGCCACCTCCCAGCAGAAAGTTACCCGATACTGCGATACGATCCCGTGTTCTCCAATTAGCTTTACATTTCACCACGCACACGCATTTCTGTTAAAATTTTATTCGGTAAAACACTAGTAAAACCGGAGTCTAGAAAATGCTTTCTAGCGCCTAGAGTACATTTCTCAGGTATATATATTACGTGCTGCCTTTAATAACAACAGACATTTGCTACTCTTCATGTTAGATGGAACTAATGTTTTTCCACCCATACCGTGAACACGTTCTCCAAACAGGAATTATCCAGTATTTTCCTTTAAACATTACACCAACCAAATGCAC
Organism: Phasianus colchicus; assembly: GCF_987193195.1. Taxonomy (NCBI): domain Eukaryota; kingdom Metazoa; phylum Chordata; class Aves; order Galliformes; family Phasianidae; genus Phasianus; species Phasianus colchicus. The sequence goes on along the minus strand of NC_143441.1, from coordinate 21,142,089 downwards.
GCTAGCCGATAACTTGCATCTCCGGGTAAATATATTACTCCCTCTATTTTTGCTGAATCATGAATTTTTTCCAAAGCTTATTGTATTTTATGTCTTCTTTAGATAAGCACTTACATATGTGGCCCTGTTGAGAGCTAAATCCCATTCTTAAATACCCGACAGCTGACTGCGCTTCCAACACGTTCTTCACTCTGGAAGCGACCCAGACCTCTGCGTTTGAGCCCCGCGGTTATCCAGGACGTGGAGGAGGGGGAGGGGGATGTGAGCCGGTCCCTGCTGACCCCTCACGCGGCGGCTCCCACCTGGGCGCTGCCACCCACCCGTGTCCCCGGACCCACGCACGGCACTGCGCTGAGCGCAGACAATGGGCCGGGCTCTCCCATTGTCTCCGGGGCAGGAGGAGCAGCTCCCGCCCGGCAGGAGCAGCCCGAGATACCCGGGGAGGAGCGGCGGCGGTGCCAAGCGGCTGAGAGGAGCTGAGGGCACACGCCGGGGTTCCCACGCTCTGAAGACAATTCGCAACGTCCCGGGAGCCGAAATATATTTAGTCCAATAGTGGCACAGAGAACAGGGAGTGGTCTCGTAGCAACCTCTGTGACATGCAGAATAACGAGCGGCCGAACAATGAAGGTCCGTCTCTAGCCAAGCGTGCCCCCTGGTCCTGAGCACCGATACCTAAAGGAAGAAATTCCGCCGACTCTTGCACGCAACTCGAGGTCGCTTTCCTGCCGCTCTGCCAGCTCCGTGTCCCCGCTCCGAGCCGCTTCCTTCCCATTGTGAGCGAGGAAGATCCCTGCAGCCTGCCAGTAATTACCGATTGTCATCCACTCTCACAACGCCATGTTGCCTTGCGGGTCCTTTGCGATGTGAAATCATCTGCCATCTCCTGGCGCAGCCCTTTGCCAACCCTTAAGAAAATAATAATAATAATAATAAATCAACAAATAAAAAGGAAAAAAAAAGAAAAAGAAAGAAAAATACAACAGCTGGTTGTAACGTAAAGCTGCATCTCATAGGTCGCGTTGCAAAGGAAACGTGCAGAGTGCCGTGCCTTTGCCCAGCAGAGTTGTCCTTATTCACCAGGTGCGAGTTCTCCCTGCCCGACAACCCCGGGTGTGGGGGTTCGCTGGGGAAGCCCGGGGTGAGGGCCGGGTGGGCAGGGAAGTGATGAGCGGAGGGGCACGGCCAGGGCTGGGAGAGCCCCGGGAGCAGCTGGGGCATCCCCAGAGCCCGACCTGGGGCCCACCTGCTGCCGGGGGAGCCCCGCGCTCCCGTAACCCTTTGGAAAGCGTTGCCTAGAAGGAATAATTCCGCGGTGAGGTGATGAAGGCACGAACGGACACGTCATCTGTACTTTGGATGATGTAAATATTTGGCAAATAAAGAAGAGGGAGCTTGTTTGACCCATTAACTTTAGTGGGAGGCTGGAGGGAGAGTGTTTCCGGGTCTGTAACTACCCCGGGGGTCACTAAAAGAGAGGTCAGAAGTTTGCTGAGGTTCCGCTGAAGTTTGGACACCACCGTATCCAAAAGCCACACTATTTGTGGCATTTCACAATTAGCTTTCAATCAAGTTCGCATCCTCCGGAGGATGGCAAAACCACAGCAAAAGGGAAAAAAAAAAACAAAACTAATCCAACCCCCAAACCCAATAATTAGCCGCTATCTGTGAAGAAATCATTAGGCATACAATGCTCTAATGAGAGAGTTAAGATGAAGTATCTGAGAAGAGAGAGGGAGCGACAGATTGTACTATATATACTTTTTACTATAACCACAGGATGGAAACCTTAAAAACTGTGAGCAAGAATATGCCAGCTAACATGAAAGTTGCCTATATAGAAAAAGAGAATCCCATATAATTCCGCAGCGGAAATCAGTTAGCAAGTACCTTCTGCCCCTTTGCAAACATCAAATGCTCCTGCCATATGTCCATTCTTATTTGTATGCCGGCTGAGAAACCTGAAATGTATACATGCGATATTAAAACAAAACATGAAAGATTTTCTCAGAAATCTGTGAAAGGGGAATGTAGTCTGAGGCGGGGGTAAAAGGAAGTAAAAGACCAAGTGATGCTATTGCCAAAACCTTTAATATTGAACAACACAGCTGAAGCTTTTATCACGGTACGAAATTTATAGCCTAATAATTCAAACCTGTGTGCTCGCAACAAGATGTCTCTGCCCCTATCTGGGTATCGAAGGGATGGTTTTACTTTCTGAGGTGCGGAGCATCCCCGCAGGTCCTGGCAGCCTCTGGGGACTGCAGGTGAGGGAAGGGCAAGAGGTAGAGGAAAGGAAAGAGGATGGGGGCTAATTGGGATCTGAAGCGGATTCTGCTATGTAAGGTGGGGATAAAAATGGGATCTCTGTGTAAATCAGTGAAAGAACCAGACGACAGAGAAAACCCTGCCTGGAAGAATGAAAAACCAAAACCCAGAGCAGAACGTGTGGGTTCGAAGAGCATTAGTGTGAGTCCTTCCAAGGTGGCAATCTCTGAGACCATGCGTGAGCATCTTCATCATTTGGGAAGGCGATGGGACTACCCGTGTCTCAGCTGCTGCACAATAAGGTATCGGCTGGGAGGCTGGAGGTGATCCGAACATCCTGGGGGGGGAGGGGGGGCAGGTGGAGCGGGGAGCAGATCCCTAAATGTGTACCCACATAGCTCTGAAGGAAATGGGACCAATTCTGGCGTCAGCGGGACTTGCTGCAGCTTGACAACGCTCGTCAAGACCAATAGATCACCTGCTAGATGGGGACACCTGGATCCCCCCAGCACGGGGTCGGTGGCTCAAGTGCCAGCACGTGTCACCGCTCACGGGGAGCGTCTCATATCCTCACCCTCCTGGGACACCCCATTCTCTCCCTGGACCAGCGGTCGAGGCAGACGCTAACCGCGATTTAGAGCCCTCCCCGCCTCCTCTGCCCGCTCCCGGCCACATCCACCGCTCAGGGAGCAGCAGGAGGGTCTCCAGACAATCTCTCGCCCCTCCCGGAGCAGCTCCCTGCCCGCCCCGGCTGCTCCGGAGCCGCTCATCGATAACCATCGGCTATTTCAAGGGTAAACAGCGACAGAGCCGGCGGCACAAGCGAGGGAGGGAGGGAAGGAGGGGGAGAGCCTCGCCTGCCTCGGGAGCACCGCCCGTGGCACAGCGAGCGCGGCAGCGGGCAGAACCGCACGGAAAGCGGCGGGCGGAGGGGTCGCGGGCGCGGGGCCGAGCCCGGTCTGGTCTGGAGGGGTCCGTCCCGTCGGGGCAGACCCCGGGCGGGGCCGGGTGGCGGCGGCGGCCTCCAATGGGGGCGAGCGAGGGCCGCTCCACGGGGCTGCCCGCTGCCCGCCGCCCTCTCCGCGCTGCTCGGCGGCTCTCGGCGGGAGACGGCGGCGGGGAGAAGCGGCCGGAGGAGAGGACGGAACCGGGCGGCCGAGAGCCGGTAAGCGCCTGTCCGGGGGCCGGGGGAGGGCGGGTTGCAGTGGCGAGGCTTTCCCGCTAGATGTCTGTGCAGCTAATGGTTGCGGAGGGCTCTGCCCTGCCCGAGTGTAGCCCCCGAGAGGGCGACCCTCCGGCCGCTTTGAAGTCTGCCATCCTCGGTGCAAATGGTATTCCTTTTCTCCCTTCCAACCCCTTTTCTTTCTCTTTATTTTCTCGTTCTTTAACGAGCTCTGTTTAGCTTAGCCTGGGATGAAACACGGATTTCTCCACAGAGAACGCTTTCTGCTGTACGATTCATGCTATTGGAATCCCTTTATGACCTTTGATGTGTTTAAATAACACGGTAAAGCTGTGCACACACCTCGGATTAAACTTTAATCATCCGAAGTCAAGGACGTCCAGGTGGTAAATGACTTTACTTTGACATTTCTACTTTAGAACAATATATGATCCCGGCGCAGGTCAGAGAGACGTTCCCGTTCTTCTCGCCCTCAGAAGTGCAAATATGCTTTTGCCAATAGAGATTAGAAACTCGTTGCTCCTGTTACCTTATTACAAAACAAAACAAAACAAAAACAATGAGCTCCCCGAAAACAATGATCATAATAGGGAAAAAAAAAAAAAAAAAAGAAAGGAAAACAAAACTGAACCAAGAATCATGGCTCCCAGGTTTCTAGTTCTGTAGTGTACCTTCGGACTCCTCACAGGACTCGGAAACCCTTCCTCACTATTAAGCACCGCTCTGCATCCCTCAGCGTGTGTGCATACAGTGACCCATACAGGAATCTAGAGAAGGCTTTGGGATGTACGTACACGTACATATATATGCATAAAATTACAAACATTGTAAAATTAAAAATTTCAAGTTGGCCAACGACTCGGCGCATTTGAATGTTTCCTTCTCAGCAAGCCTTACCTCTGACAAACTCCGTCCTAGCTTAACCTCCACCCCCCCTAAATCCCCAGCAGGATTTCTTCTTGTCCCCGCAGTGAGGACACGGCACGTGAGCCCAAGGTGAGCTGCTCCTCGCGAACAAAAAGCGCAGCAAATGATGTCTGTTTAATAGAAATCTGGAACTCTTTATTTGCTCCGCCGCTAGCACCTGGTTTTAAATCAGACAACTTTTGGTTAACGCGTACAAGTGAGGGGGATTTGTGGGCCTTTTTATTGGCAATCAATCGGTGACAGCTAATTTTTGCGCTGATTTTTACCAATGAATCCTTGCTTTGCCTCGGCGTACGCTTGGAAGCAGTGGAGCACAGGGAGTTAAGCCAAAGCTTTCACAGGGAGCTTTAGGTCCTGGGCTCTGTTGAAGGAAAGGCCCAAGCATGGGAAATCCTATCCTTTAAGAAAAATAAAAACGTTCTCATCGCTGGTTTGGCCCACAGAGGCTTTACACCCGCTCTGAAGGAAATTAAAATTTGAAGAAATACCGGGGAAACTATAGGAAAATCGGCGGGAGGGAGGTGGGCTCAAGCTGCAAACAGAGAGCTCTAGCGGGCAGCGCAGTCGCAAGGGGAGGAAGGGTGAAATTTCGTCCCCACAGTGGAGTGGGGGCAAGTTCAATTCCTCGGGCACCGAGCGTTCGCAGCCCGGCGACCTTCACGGCACACAGAGAAGGAGATGAGCGAACGGCCGCCTTGGAGGCGCGGCGGGAGGAAAGCAAAAAGGGCATCGGCGCCTCCCTGCTGGGCTCTGCCCCTCGGCCCCGCCGGCTGAGTGGTGTCCCACGGGTCCCCGCGGGAGCAACGGGGCGTCGAGGGGAAGAAGCGTAACGCAGCCACCAGGGAGAGCCGAGGCTGTGCACCGACCTTGCAGAACGCCGGAGACCTTACAGCGGTCGTTTCGAGGCGTTCGGAAGCGTTCAAGAAGAAATCAAACCTCTTCGCTCAGCTTCGTTTGGTAGCGCTGCGGATGCAGGAGCCCAAATCTCTGCTCCGCACTGCCCGGCAGCCGGGCGCTGCGCAGATCGCGTTACCTCCGCGCCCGTACCGGCGGCGTTATCGTCCTCTGTATCGGCGCTGCTCGGCGCTCGTATCTCTGCGCTAAGGAGGAACGATCGCCATAACCGAAGCTCAGCGTTAGACAAAAGAGTGCTCCCTTATTTCTGAAAGGTCCCGGGAAAATTTTCCCTAAAATCCCCAAGTCCGTTTATTTAGCTGTCCGCTCTGTTCTCCGTTTTTAATTACGAACTCGTGATGTTTAGTGCTGGAAAAATGCATCGGTTGTTTTATACCCGGACAGAGCCTTTACTTGTGAAACTCACTTCTTCTTTAAAAAAAAAAAAAAAAAAAAAAAAAAAAAAAAAAAAAGGAAATCTGGAAATAATTAACTCGTACAGTTGAGAACATTATGTTGCTTATACTGTAAACGTGTCCTTACACCTTTACAAGACGTTACAGAGGACTTACTCAACTAATTGAAACTGTTATATAGGAGCGTTATGTATTCAACATTCTCGTTACATTTCATCTTTATGGACTTAGGGTTTTATTCCTTTCACAGTCTTATGATTTTTTTTTTCCTTTTTATTTTTCCTTTTTATTTTTTGCCTCTTTTTTCTCTTTTTTCATTTTTACCCCTTTTTCTTTCAGCAGCCGGTCGTTTCATCTGCAAGGAGGGACACCAGTAAGGTTGTGAATAGAGAAGAAATGCAGTATTACCTTCTCTATGGAAGGGTGAGATGGGTCGTACCGTCACGGATAGAGCACTGGGAAAGGAGCTGGGCTGGGAAAGCATCAGCTATAACACAGCCCAAATACTTCTTCCCATCCCGACACCTGGGAGAGGAATGAATATACGTGTACGGGAGGGTTTCTATGCTAACTGTGCTCGGGTGGTGGAACCTCTTATGACAATAATAAAAATAATGATGATGATAGTAATAATAATGACGATGATGAAAATAATAATTGCGACAATGGAACTCCTCCAGCTGCATCTCCAAGCAGAGTGGCGGGGCAGAGTGAATTCGGGTGGGCTGCGACATGCACCCATCCTTCTGGGGATGGGAGATGGGCAGCCCCAGGGAAGGACGCGATGTCCCCACAAGAGGAGCGGGGGAGCATCTATGAGTGGAAGAGTGTGTCCGCATGCCCACCCGCTCCCTGCTCCTGCAGTCCGTTCGCCCTTCATGCCATGTGAGCCCACCGCGAGTTGCTCTCCCCGCTCCCACCGGAGTTCCGCCTTCGGGAGCTGATGGAGACTTTTGTTCAGGGAGGAATAAGTAGCACTCACATCGGTGCATACAAACGCCCGATTCACGGGAAATAAGGACCAGGATGTGGGCTGCCCTCTAGGCTCGTTTTTGCCGAAGACGCAGTCCTGCACTGAATATATTACGTTATTTTCAGAGCAAGGGACATGGGGCTCCTTCAGATGAATAGATATTTCTCCCGCAGAGATCGCCCCGAAAAACTTCTGCCCGATTGTTGACTACAGGCAAATACATGTCAGAAAGTCGGGCGAAGAGAAGAAGGAAAATCCCGGAGGTATCCAAAGGGTCACTTACAGGAGGGAGGTAGGCGCATCGCACTCACGTCTACAGTCCGATACGCCACGGATGTGTTTGTCGATGTGCGGGAGTGCACGTTCGAAATGTTGTTTTACGCAAAAGTGTTTCGAAGGGCTCGCGAGGAGGGCAGCCGGCGCGGCACATCGAACCCTGCAGCCAGGCGCTGTGCCCAGAAGCCGTGCCGCAGCGCCGTGCCCCCAGCCGGCTGTCAGAGCGAGGACCCGCCCCAGCGAGCCGGCGACAAACCTGCTTCAACCCGTCACCCCGCGTGCTTCACAGCGAGGTGTGGCGGGGGCAGGGAGGGAGACAGAAAGCGAAGGGAACCAGGGGAAACCCCGCGGGGGCGACGGGGCGAGGGCACCCGACGGGGAGCTGAAGGCGCGGCTGCGGGCGGGCCTCGGGCCGCGCAGGTGCCGGGGTTCCGCGGCCGCGCTGCCTTCGCCTCGCTCCACGGGGCCTCGCGCAGGGCCGGGACGCCCTGCACAGGTGTGGCGGGGACGGCGACACCGTCCCGTCGGGTTCCCGGCCCAGAAGGAGAGGGGAGCGCGGCCGTCGGCACATGTGCGCTGCACACACCGGCGCTGTCTCCTCTCGACAAAGCGGACCCGTGATTAATGCCGACGGACAGCTCCCCCCGACCCCGCTCCCCCTCCCCTTTTCTCCTCCCCTCCCGCCCCCTCCTCCCGAGGTCCTCCGCTGGTTTCAATAAAAGGCAGGATCCGAGCTTTCTCTCGTTCGAATCAAAGAGGTGTTACGATTGGCTGAAACGAGGGGCACGCGGGGTATTTGCAAAGATATTTCCAAACAATACCCGGCCGAGCCTCCCGAAGTTCCTCGGGAAGCGAGCATTGTCTGGTAAAACAATGACAGAAAATAAATCAGTCGTCGGGGTCCCGTCGGGATCCCGGGGGTTTCAGCCCGGCTCGGTGGCTCGCCTTCCCAGGCTCTCCTACTCATTAGAAGGTTAATAAGAGGCGCCGGAGACTTACCCCGGGGTAACAGCGGGGGGACCGGGCTGCCGAGCCCGCGGCACGGGGGGCTCTGCTAACAGCCGTCCGCTCAAAGCGGCTCCGCCGCGGCGAGGCCGTCCGTGAGCACCGTGGCGCGACCGCTCCGCGGGGCTCGGAGGGGGCGTTTCGCCGCGTGGGGCGGCCGGGCGTGGGCTGCTTCAGCGCGCTGCTCGGCCGCGGCCAACGAGTGTTTTTCGGGAGGGTAAGCGGGCGCAAAGCCTCTGTGCGAGAGTAAATCTCGTTTTGTGCGTGCGGTAAACCAGAGGAGCGTTTCCCTTCGGAGTAATACGGAGTTTATCAACTAAAAACCGAGCAAATAAACGTCGAAACTTTATTCTGGTGCGCATTTTATACCCGAAAGACCGACTTCTCACGTCTTCGCAGAGGCCTATAAATCTTACTTTGCACCCGCTTACCCTTCCGAAAGAGATGGTGGAGCTGTGAGGTCCTTTTGAATACGCTCTGCTGAGCCCCACACCTCCCCGTCCCCCCTGAACGGTGCGAATATTCTGCTGCCTCGGATGAATGAAAGCGAAGATTTTTATGGCCTCCACCGCGACTTCAGCTGAAGAGTTTCACATGAGATCAGTGCCCCAGAGCTACATTTTCCGCCGGGGAGCTCAGAGCCCTGCACAGAGCCGCTGTTTTGCCGGTAAGTGCCCTCGTACCGCACAGCTCTATCGACTGTCACTTCCAGAGGGGCATTTTCAAAAGGGATTTCACTTCTAAGCGGACACTCGTTTTAAATCTTGAGAGGTTCAAACCCAAGGTAGAGCTGTCTGGCGATAAGTAACCCGCCCCAGTGCCCAACTGTTAATGAACAGAACGATCCCACTTTCATCTCGCCCCTCAGAAATATTTTTGCTTAGAAAGGACTGGCTGCTAATTGGGGTGTGCAGTTGCCTTTAATCTCCAACACAGCGCTTGGAACCTACCCAGAATGAATTAAAATAAGTCTGATAAACAAGAAGTAAACATGGCTTCCCAGTAAAACCCGTTTTATGATCACAGCTTGTGTGCCACCTCCAAATATTAGGTTTAGGCATTTAGGGCATAAAGAGCAAACCCCTTTTCCAAAGCCGCTAATGCTCACATTTGGTACTGTTTTAATCTTCCCTATTAGAAGTACAAGGAAGGAACATCTTTTGTTCCAGTAAACTCTAGATGGAGTACAAATTTGCATGTTTACACATACTTTCTGCGCTGGAACGATCTCCTAAATCTAGGGATAAACATGTGTAATTTTTTTTATTTTTTATTTTTTTCCCCCCTGAAAGCAGCCTGCGGGAGAGGAATAATCAGCAGAGGAGTGATTTTTTTCTCTCTCCTCTTCTGCATTTCTACTGGCAAGGAGAGAGAGCAGAGCCTGCGTAGAAGCGTGTGTGCAGGAGAGACTCCGTCTCGCACCTCCGCAGACTTTCAGGTTTGTACACGTCGAGACGGCAGGGACCGCCGCTCCGAGCACCGACAGCCCCGGGAGCTGCGGGTCCCGCTCCCACCGCAAAACGCCGTTTGCAGTTTATCGGCTTGTTTCTTCTATTTATAGCCTTTCTCCCGAGCTCGTCCCCGGAGCGTGCCCGCTGCAGCGAGATCTGGTTTCCTGGGCGCAGCTCCATCCTTCCCCAACAGCAGAGCGTTGCGAATGCCTCCTGCTAAAAAGGAGCGAGCCCGAGCCGCAAGATCCCGTTAAGGACCGGAGTCCGTCCCTGTGCTCCCGGCCAGAAACACAGCACGGCCCCGCGAGCCCCAGAGCTGCTCGACACAGTTGAAACGCCTCGTGTTTGTCGAAGGATTTCAGAAAACAGGTGAAGAATTAAGATAGGACTTAATGCCGTGCTTATCGCATGTAAATGAAATATTTAATCTGCCATTTCATCTCTCCTGTGTGCTCAAACACCTCCAAAAGTTCTTTGAACAAATATTTAGTTTCCAAGCTATAAATTCGTCTTATGCAAAGAGAAAGCTTTCAGGATCTCCAGTTTAAACTCGTTCCTACCACTTGTTGTGGTGCTGGGAATTATCAAACCGGTCAGCTTACCTTTCCCACGAGTGGTAATTAACAGAGAGCTGGGGGGCGTGGGGGGAGGAATAAAACAGGCAATAATTACATTCAAATACTGGGAGCTCACAATTTGTGATCAGCAGCCTTCCTACTTCACTTATTTATTCAGTTGATTATTATTACTATTTTTATTCTCAATATCTCCACAGCGACTCTGCACATAGGGTAACCCTGCAGCATCTCAAGATCCCCTAATCATTGTCAGAAAGGAAAATGGAGAAATAAAACTGTAAGGGGGGAGGAACCTATATGTCATTCTATGGTCTGTCAGGGGAGCTATCTAAATCGAGAACTTCTTTTCCTAATCTTTCTGAGATCCAAGAAAAGCATGCAGGGATTGTCTGCTTTTTTAGCATGCTGATTTGGAATGGGATGGGATGGGGCAGGGAGGGGGGAAGGATGATCCTTCTGAAAGGCTTCCATGGAGGCAAGTGCCCTCCACTTGTGAAGAGGAGAAAGCTGGCCGTGGTGACAGTGAGTTAGTGGCTTTGACAGGCAGGTGAGGGGCCCCTTTCCCAGCCAGCCTTTGGTGGGAGGGTCAGGGGGGGAGCAGGAACCTTTTCCAGGACCCTACACTACTTAGACAGCATTTATGGACGGATAAAGCTGAACATTGGACAGGACTCCCTGTAGGAAAAGAACCTTTCAGTGGAGCCATCAACCTGTCATCGCTGCAATAAAGGTGTAACACACAGGAGTGCTGGTAAGAGCCCAGGGTTTATTTCCTGGCCCTGTCACATGACATGGGGCCAGGGTTACCAAAGGTTACCCCCTCACATGGAAAGGATCAGTGGCCATCAAGCAAGGCAGCTACTTCTGCTGCCTCCTGTCTCATTTTTTTATTTCAACTCATGTGAGTGTCTTGTTCAAAATGGAAATTCATCCACACCATTCAGCTAGAATCATACAGGTGATGAATACCCACTGCCCTGGAACAGCAGCCAGCTCAGAGCCAACGGTTGAGCCCCTTCTGCACTCACCTCACTGCTCTGGAGGAGCTCCTTCTCCCAGCTGGTGGAAGAACGCCTCTCCAAAGGAGTCATTCAGTGTCTTCCAAGTCAATCCCTCTGGACACATATGCTCACACGCTTTGGGAAATGTGTGGTGTTTATGGCTGGGTATTGCAGTGTCAGTCCTCTCATGAGTGGCACTGTGAAATTAGTGCCAGGATTTCTGTGAGAAATCTAGACAAAGACTTGGGCCATTCCTTGTCATGTAATTCTTTGTCACATGAGAGATGCAAACTCTATTACAGCTTCCTAAGCAGAGCATATAGGCACAACAGGGACGATGGCAAGAGAGGCCTGGAATCAAGGAAATAGAAGGGAAATAACCAGAGACTACAGAATTAATAAGAAAGGCTGTTTTCCACAAAAAGTTGGTCATGATGGCTTTGCTGTGGTTTCCTCCAGACAGACACTTGTCAGACACACTGTCCTACCCAGGATGTGGGTGTAGGTAAATGACTTTCTATTAAACATTCTTGCAATAAAATCTACAACGGAACATTAGAGAGTGCAAAGCATTGGTTATAGATCTTGGAGGTTTACATTACTTTTATAGAGGGTTTGGGCTATATTTCAGATTTACTTAGTGCTTACAGAGCCAAACAGTGGTGTGACAGATGGAATATATTTGCCACCTCTGAAGAGCCCGAACTACAGATGGGTCCTTTGGTTCAGCTTCCCAACCCTCCATACAAAGTCTTGGAGCAAGGATGGCCAGGAACTCTTGGCTGCGCCTGTCTTCATGGGTCAGATAGGCTGAGAATGGCCTCTGGGACTGCTCCAGCAGTGAGGAATTACTGGGGATAACAAATCCTTCGTTGTACCTCTTCATTGCTGTTATTACTGCCACTGCTGCTTAGCACCATTAAGCAGGACTCAATTTGGAGACAGCAGAAAAAACAGAGATGTCCCCTACCACAGTGGGTTTTCTATCTCTGGGAAAAGAGGTGGTGGATGAGCACTGGGGACAGCTAAGAAACACAAGATAGCAGCAGCTTACTTAGCCACAGTCTGCCCAGGGAGTGGCTTGGGAACATAGGTGGCTTGAAAAAGAGTTGACAGCAAGCAGCTATTTTTCATGAAAAAAAATCTTAAACAGAGACTTTAAATCTGCAAAGTTTCAGGAGTTTCATTTTAACTTGTTGAGAGGGAAAAGGGAGATGTTTTTGTGTGATCAAAATGGGTAAAAAGAGAAAGTGGTACAGGATAGGAGCCTGGGGGAAAGCGTGAAGATTGCCATTTAAAAAAATTTTCTTCCAGTCAAAATCTGCTGTGATGAAAATTGGGCTGTTTCCATTTCAGATGTTGCACAGCAGCTGTATAATGCCTGGGATGCCCCTAAGCAGATGAATCGGATTACAAACTGGATTTGTCCCTTTTCCAGATACAGACTTGTGGAGGAGTGCTGTAAAGTGATCCTAATGAATAGGGTGAGCGGGTGGGTTTTTCTGTGCTTATTGTCCTTAAATATCAATATGAACAATGAGGATGTTGTTCCTCTTTAAAATACTACTGGCAGTAATGTTCAAAGTTTTCTTTACCATAGAAAAACTGCCAACCGGTCACTCCTGCAGCCATCACCACGAAGTAACTGATATTTTACAGGCCGGGAAGTGGAGTCGGAAAGATTAGGGCTTGCCCAAGGCCACAGAGCCAGCAGTCAGGCAGGAAAGGAGCTCCAGATTTCCTGGCTCCCACTCTCCTCCTAAATTCATCATCCACACTCCAGTGCCTTCTAAACAGATTTTTTTTCTGAGATTAAAAAAAAAAAAAAGCCTTTACAACCGGTTAAGCTATGTCACGAGGTTCCGTCCCAAATCTGTGTTGTGGAATCAGGCAAGGCTGGAATGTGATTTAGCACGGTTTGGAGATGCTGTTTTGGAGATATCCCATACAACAGGACACAGTGTGTGAGCGCCCTGTAAACATGGCCACAGTCTGAGCGGTTTGAGCTGAGCAGAACAGTCCAGATGGGAGAGCAGCAGTGTGGATCAGAACAAACCCATGTGAGCATGGATAACACCAAGGAAAATTTATTGTTGAGGCTTCAGAGCTGATCTGCAGCAAAAAAACCCCATCACTTTAGCTAGAGTTTTGTCTGTGCACCCATTTACACAGGTTACAGGAGAAGTAATGTTTGGTTAAACTGTTCTGTAGATGACATTTCCAGAGGTGACATCCCCACTCCTGAGTCATTACTATCTTAACATGCTGACTGGTTGCCCTCTTGCTGACAAAAAGCTGCTCATATAGAAATGAGATGCTTAAGCAGGAGTAAATACATAAGCAGTGTATCTGGGTAGCACAGCATTTAGCTGAGGGCCATGATTGATTATTCATCTTCAATTTAGCTGATGTAGCTGAAGAGGTTACTGCTGTTTTTGCTCCAGCTGTAAAAGGGGGATGTCTGCTCCTCAGCCGTGGTGTCTGGTGTGTTAATTTAAACTGAAATCATGTTAGGTTAATTAATAACAGTAACTGGGAATGAAGCAGCTGAAGGTAGAGATCTCTTCTGCCCTGTCAGCAGAGCTGTCAGGGCTCAGGAGTCAGAGATTCTAATTAATGTGTTCCAGCAGTGGTTTCTACAAACCTATTTTCCATCTCACTGTGGTGGACTATGAGATGCTGTGTCCATCAGCTGTGCTGTCATAGCTGTGAGGTGCTAACTTGCATCTGAGCACATCATCATTCCTCGAGTGGTCTGCCAGGCACAGTGGGGGTGAGTGGGTCTACTCTGCTCAAATGAGGCCTCCTCCATTTCCAAACAAATTAGTTTCAACACCTCGTACCCAACCTCTGTTCAGAATTTAAGTGCCCTGCATTGTGGTTCCAACCGAAAATCTACATGGAGACTTATGGGAGCCGTTTGCCTCATCTGAGTTTAATTTGATTACACTTAGATGAGATGAACACGGTGCAAACCATCACAGGACACTCCGGATGAACTAGGAAGTTAGTGAAAGGATTACACCATGCTAATTAGCATCTACTATTAAGATAGGATCTGAGTCTAAAACACAATGGGCCTCCCGGAGTACCTCCATACATGAACATTCTTGTTCTGAATGAGATCCTGTGTTCTTCCTTATCTCCATTGCAAACTTGGGTTTGTCTAACAAGGAAACTCACCCAGGCTGAGACGGGGTGTGGATCTGAGGTGGAGTAGCAAGTTCTGCATGGATGTTCGCAGCTATTTCCATGTGTGAACAAGTCTTTAGCCTCCAGTCACAGACTTCTTTAATAATAGCTCTCTATCTGGAGCTGTGTCACTCTACAGATTACAAAGTACAAATTACTCATTGAACTTGCCTGGTACATAGGTCAGATCCACCTCTTCGTTATGTAGTAAGCGAGTAGGCATCTGAAAACTAGCACCCACTGAAAAGCATTGGTTGGCTCAAAACAAATATCCATCACTTTTAACTCTGTGATACACACATCCTCTGAACTGTTCTGATTAACTTCTGCCATACAAAGAGTGTGCAAAATCCTCCAAGTAGGAGGCAGAGAGGTTAGTTAGTGAATCCAAGGTGCATCTGAGTGCAAGTACTTGCATGCAGGAAACTTCAGTTCATGGGTATTGGTGGGAGACTGCCACTCCTTAGGAAGGATCTCATGTACGAGTGTAAAGGCTTGATGCCATGGAAAGTCTCTGGGCAGCACATCTGCCATTCATATAGAGATGGTGCCTTTCTCTTGCACTGGAGAGGGAAGCCCTCAGACACTTGGCAGAAGGGGTGCCTTCTTTCTCCTGGCTAGCTTTTTCGGTTCTTTTAGGATATGTTATTCCTGTTAAAAGATACCTCATCCAACACTGTTAGAAGCCCAAGTTCTCTTCATGGACCACTGCCTCTCTGAAGGGGTTGGAAGCAACCGTGTTTTCACTGAGAATATCCTTAACTCATACATTAGCTCCTGTCCTAGGAGCGAAGCGCTGGCTTCTATTCTAGACTGCTTTCACTGAGGCACATACGGATCTCCTGTAATCTGCCAGAGCTCTGACCAAGACCCACGTGTTGCCTTCCTTGGCATTTACCCCGTGGAGCTCTCCTGCAGAGCCATTTCTTGCAGGGGAGGTAGAGATGGGCTCTCTCTAAAGGTTGTGCTATCATCAGGAAAACACTTGGCAAATGCACAGCGTAGAAGTAAGGAGAGTGGAATAACATCCCTGTATGGAGAGACGAGCTGAGAATTCCCCTCTACGCAAAGAGCTATCAGGTTTAGAGCACTACTTTCCTGATTCCTGTCATCATTGCCACTTGCATTTGCTTTTCTTGAGCTGGTGATGACTGGCTTGGGCCTTAACCTCCTGCAAACACAGACCCTTCGGCTCTCCCAGCAGCTGCTCTTCCACTGTCCAATTTTCATGCTGAGGTATCCATTTGATTTCATCCTAATCCACACAAAGTTCGGATTTCTCAGTGCTGGGGGAATTCTGACCCAGCAGGCACCAGGGTGGTTATTATATGGGATTAATGCATCTGCTATACAAAGATTCCTTCAAGACTATTTGTTTTTGGAGGGGAGTTTGGGTGTCTTTTTTTTTTTCTTCTCTTTCACAGTACATACTTGAAGAATATTTTAACCCTTCTTTAGGCATGACTTTGTGTGTACGTGTGCATGGGAGTGTGTGCCTAACCCCCTAATGTGGGTGCAAGTTAAGGGATTGGTTTACAAACCCACATTTCCAAAGCACTAGATCTTGCATGGATCTGGCATGGAAACTTATGAAAGCAGCCAGAAATCAAGTCGTCTCCACTCCCACCCTTTTTATTTCTGTGAATGAGTATGTAAGAGACCTATAAATCCAAAACTGTGCAGGCGTGGAGGAAATCATAAGAGTCAGCCTGGTGATATTACCGTGGGGAGCTGTGAAATCACCGAGGATTTATACAAGCACACACGGCGATGTTGTCATTAAAAAGAAAAAAAAAAAGAAATGGAAGGATGGCTGTTTGGCTGCGTGCTGTGTGTGGCAGCCACTTAGGACACATGGTTTTGGTATGTCCACTCTGTGTTCTGCTGGGAGTTGCCAACTCAAGGGCAGAAATTTTTCCAGCCCTATCGCCGGATTGGAAATCAGCCCCTTCTGGGGCAGTATAAAGCAAAACAAAGTTGGTTTGGTGACTTCAGCATTAGGGGAAAGGCTTTTAGGGGAGAGAGGTTATTCCCAATGCTACATTCCAAGCTGCTGTCACTGAAGCCAGCCTCCAGATGACCTCAAAAGGATCTGACCCATCTCACTGCCCCTTCTGTAGGGTAAAATAATAAGCTCCATGCAATTAAAAATGTTCTGTCTACTATGAAGTTGGGTGTCCTCCCTTCCACCATCTCAGCAGAAGATGCTCTGCAGGGTGCGGTGTGCAGCGAGCTCAGCCCACACTGCTCCATTGGATTGGGTTGGTGGATTTGTCTCCTCCACAGAAAATCCACATCCACCCATGATGGGGTGGGCAGCCAGCTCCCACCGTGCAGCTGCCCCCTGCAGCCCCCAGCCTTGCTCCTTCCCCCACTGGGAGGGTTTGGCAGCACGCACTCTTGGCTTTATCCTATTTCTAGTGCATCTCTTGCACTCAGCCTGGGTGTCAAGGAGCATTTCCCCTTTCACACTGTATGTATCTGAGTTGGGAGGGTTTTGTTTTATTTATTATTATTTTTTTTAAATTTATATAGAGGTATTTTCAAAAGAAACATAGAGAATGATAGGTAGGGTTTTTCCCCAAGCACTCTAACGACTGCAATTAAACATACTTAGGAAATAGAACTGACCTGCTCAGGTTTTTCCCTTCTCTACGGAGTGCTTATTTGCCGCAAGGGAAATGGGAGCAGGGAGGGGGTCGGGGATGCCTTAGCAAAGCGTGGCATCCCGTAAAGAGCACTTCATGCGTCTCAAGGGCCCGGCAACCTGCTGCTAGGCAAAGCAGAATCAAAATGTGTTTAAAGCGTGTGTGCCTCTTCTCGCGTTTTCTGGTGTCCGGCTCTGCCGAGGGGACCGAGCTCCGGCTGCGGGCCGGGATGGGTAGAGAGCTGCGGGCGGCGGCTCCCATCCCTGCGGTGCGGGGGCTGAACCCCGTGATAATGCCCTAGCGGAAAGGAGAGAGAAGAGCTGGAGGGGAGAAAGCCGTGAAGGGAAAAAGTTTCAAAGCTTTCCCTACGGAACGGTCTTGCCGTGTTGGTGCCGGGGGGAGGAAGATAAAGATCGGGTCATTCGTTTTTCCTACCCAGCACGAGTCGGGGTTAAGTAGAAAATCGGCAATCGAGGCGTACCTGAGCACTGAACAAGAAAGGAGCAGCACGTGGGATGTGTTCCACAGACTTTCACTTCTTATTTTTTATTTTTTATTTTGATTGGCAGCGTGACTAATAGCATTCAAAACGGGCGTTGTGGATTGGAAGTGAATGATTCCTTCGGGTTGCTGCATAGCCGTGGCACGAGGTATGTGCTGGCATGTTGATGTGGTCCTTCCGGATTTGAGCAGATTTTTTGAAACTGGATTTTAACGGGAGAACGAGGGCAGGAAGATATATCTATATGTGAAAGTGTCATAAATAATGTGCGTGTGTGTGTTTATATTCGGATACATGGATATGCATATCAGAGAAGATGTGGGATAAGGCACACACCATGGATTTAAGTGAAGAGTGTTATGTCTCAGGAGAAGCCGGTGAAGCCAGCTAAAGCACAGAGGGGTGTTTATTCCTCTGCACTCACACTCTGCACATCCGATCCTTGGCCACCTGTCCATTTTTGGGGTGGCCAACGGCAGCCGGGAGTGCAGTAGGGACAGATGGACAACTGCGGCCAAACTGAGGCCATGTGCCACGACATTCTCAAGGTGCTGGAAGGACTTGTTCCAGTTCAGATGTAACCTGTAACGGCGATTTCTCCCCTAGCCGCGTTGCCAGAACTTTTACGTTGGTCTGAGCAAAATGTTCTTGGCCTGGAAAAATGATGCTGATGTCAGCTCGGAAAGACCCAGAGAATTTGTCCCGGATTGTGACACTCGGGGGGAGGCATCGGGAGGTGCCGGTGCCCCCAGTCGCTGGGGATGCCGCGGTCTCGCTGTCTCCTGCGTTGCCCGGGGTGCCGCCCGCCCGCTCCTGGGAAAAGGGCTTCTCTGTCACGGGGGAAAAAAAAAGAATGGGCGAGCACCTGGCTTGGCTCCTTTCATCTCTGCGGCCCATCAGCAGTGGGGGGCGCAAGAAGACAGCAGTTTGTGTAGGGCCGCGGTGATCACAGCCGGGGACCGCCGGCCGGGTGGGAGGAGGAGGTGGGATGCGGCGATTGGCGCTGCGGGAGGAGGGATGCGGCACATGGAGGGGAGTGGGAGGCATGCGCAGGGCTGAGCTGGCCGGGAAACAGGGATCTCGGAGCCCCGCAGAGCCAGGGCTGGGCCGCGTTCCCTCCTCGAATCCTTCATGGATGCCAGAGACTTTGGGATTTGTTCCCGGGAGATGAATCTCTGAAGGCGTGCGCTCCGAGCCGGCAGAGAACCAGAGCCGGCCAGCATGGAACAGCACTGCAGGACAGCCCGGGAGAGAGCAGTTAACCACGTCTGCAGCCTTCACGCTATTAGCCGTGCCTCGGGCAGTACTGCCCTTCCTGAGAAACAACCCCTGCCTTTCCCTGCCAGGGCTTCCCAGTATGTGCTCATTTCCTCTTTCAGAGACAGCAAACACACAAGCACTTGAGCTTTGCTTCTAACATTAGCCTTTCTCACGCCCACTTTCAGGCAGGGCAGTTGCACGAACGTGCCCTGATTTCTCTCTCCCACACAATGCCAATGCACCCCGGAGATGGTCTGTCTCAGCTGCAGGCTTCCCACCTCGGTTTTCAGGATTCCCTGTTTGTTCCTAGCTGAACTCAGTGCCTGCTGACAAAAGCATGTTACTTACTGTGAAAGTTTCCTACACCTCTACTTTTACCTTGTTTATTTTTCTCATAGGCTCAATAGTCTTCTGAAGTGCAATCAAGCTGAGCTCTGGGAGCATGGAGACAAGCACGGGTTGCAAGCTTGATCCCCATCAGTACAATTCAGCTGTGCTGCCAGCAGTGCTCAGGGCACTGCTCCGTGCTCACCTGCCACAGGAGATACCCCTGTCCCTGGCCAGTGGACTGTGGGTTGGCCAGACAGGGGAAGGAGAGGTGGTGGGCAGGCATTGGGGATGCAAACAGGATGCAAGCCCCAGGCAGATCTGAATGAAATAACTTGAAGTACTTGGCTAGAGCTCTGGGATGGATGTTCTGCTTTTGTCAGATAAAACCAGCCTATGGATGCAGTACCCCTGAGAGCTCTGCATGGACATAGTGGTGCAAAAATAAACCAGGCAGTCACAGCTGCCGTCAAGGTGTACGATGATAATTTGGTGTTATTTCAGCTTGAATGCCAGTAGTGAAAGTTTCTTGAATTCATGGCTGGGTGTTAAGAGTTTTGACTTTTGACTCATGATAGTAGATATTGGGTAAAATTTTCAGTCAGTGTCCCAAAGGTCCATATTTGAGGTTTGTTTGTTTGTTTGTTTGTTTGTTTTCCCCTGGGTAGAACTTGAATGAGGCAGAGATGGACAAAAGCTCCTGTCTCAGTCCATCCACTTTTCTCAGGACCCTCGGCATGGAGTGAGGAGATTGCCATTGGAATGGCTGTGCTAGGTAGCTGGATTTTCTTTTTTCTTTCTCCCCCCCCCCCCTTATTTTTTACCTTCTTTTCTAGTTTTGGTTTTTTTTTTTTTTTTTTTTTTTGTACATACCTTTCCATTCCTCCTCCCCCAAATGGAATGCCTTTACATGTATCTTTACATATATCTCTATTTACATGCAGTTTGTTCCCATGAGGTCACATTTTCTCCTATGTGAATCAAAAGGAAAATTCCCCTTCTTTCCAAGTGATGTACGGCTGTGTCTCTGGAGCAATACATCCACTTCAGAAAACGCTTGATTAACCAATCCCCTGATTGTGAGAGATCCCTCAGCTCTTCAGAGAAACGTTCCATAGAGACTTCTCAATCCTTTCCTGGGGAAGAAAAGGGTCCCCAGGATCCCCAAGCTGAGACTTCTGGAATCACAGAAGCATAGAATAGCTTGGTTTGGAAATGACCTTAAGGCCCATCGAGTTCCAATTCTCCTGCAATGGGCAGGGCTGCCACCAGCTCAGGCTGCCCAGGGACCCATCCAAACTGGTCTTGAGTGCCTCCAGGGATGGGGCATCCACAGCTTCTCTGCACCCATTCTCTCTGTCCAGAGCAGATGGGGATTCCACTTCTACCTCTCAGGGTTTATCCCCAGTGCTTTGAGCTTTGGCTCCACCCCTCTCCACCCTGGCTTGATAAGACTGTGTAAGAGTAGCTTTGCTTCAGCCCAGTGTCGATTTGGCCCATATGGAGTAGAATGAGGCCTAAAACTTCCCTATGTCTGGGAAGGGAAGTTATGCAAGAGGGAACAGACAGCTGCATGCTGTGTGATGAGGCAGACACCAATGACACCGTGTGTGACAAACACCCCTCATTCAGCCATTTCTCCTGGGGCACAGACACCCATGATGGGAGCCCTGGGGGTGTATAGCTGGGGGCTGAGTTCTCCTTTGGTTTAATCTAAAACAACCAAAAATCAAAAGTCTTCATCATGGGAGCCACCAAAACTCTGTCCATTTTCATTTACCTATGCCTTCTGCCAAATGAAATTCACACCATAAATATTCTTCTGTTTTCAAATCTGTGAGTTTGCCACGCAGATTGTGTTTTTACAGTTCATGGTAACATTAAAAAGATGCCGCAGTTTTATGGCTCTCGACGAGTCTGGAAGTGATAGCAACTGAAATCGAAAGCCCAAATTCCTTCACAATGTACTCACTGACAACAGTGAAGCAACAGATCTGGTTTCCACGAGCAAATTGTCCTGGTTGTTCTTGGAGCAGAATCAGGCCCTTCTTCTTCAGGTCTTGATGGAACAAGTAATAATCTCTGAAGCCTTTGGCAGTGGCAGAGAAATGCTGCTTCTGGCAGCTAGCAAGGAAAACAATAATAATAATAATGAAAAGAAAAAGCAGATGCCCTCCGTGCAGATGCCTGGATCCCATATTCAGAGCTACACAGAGGCAGATATCTGTGCTGGATCGGATCCTGTAAATGCCATTACATGCTCTCCTGGGCACATCCCACTCGCAGAGCTGTCCTCTCTCCTCAGTGCCACTTATGTGTTATTTGCTGTCAGTCTATCAGCTTGTATTTACACCCAGCATCATGCACCTATCATTCTCTTCTTTCCAAAGATTCCACCTCTAACCGTGTTGTAAAAAATAGCCTTAATAAAACAGTGCTAATTATGCCATAATTGTTAACACTATCCATTAAAAATGGAAAAATAAGCTGTTTGATTTCGTTGCCCATTTGCGCTGCATATCAGCCTTCTTTGGCATTAAATTGCTATGCGATGTGCCAGTGCTTTCTCTCTCTTAGGGAGACTACAGGGGCTGTGTTTCAGATGGGCTGAGGATGCACCGTGGGATCACAGCCACCACCGAACAGCACTGGCCTAGAGTTCCCATATCCAATGACCGACGGGAGAAAAGGAATCTCCCGCGGCTAAAATGTGTGTGATGGATTTTTCCTTCTCAGGGCTCTACACTTCCGAAGGACACCTTTGATTTATGACTATGTTACTCTGGAAATGTTTGAATGCCCCTCTATATTTCTTTGGTTTGGGATGGGAGTGTGTTCGTTGCCTATTTGTACATCGGGAATCCTTTCTGCTGCGATCTGTGCCTTCTGAATGCTGTCTGCCCGCTATTGCTTCGGCTGTATTTCAGCAAGGAGAGCTGAAAGGTCGAAGGAATAAATCAGTTTGGAAAGTTTTGAGGGTAGTTCTGACGTCCGGACTGTGACCAACAGAGCGAGGGAGACTTCATAAAAATCTCTGTAGAAAAAAAAAAAAAAAAGAAAAAGAAAACCCCGCAGAGATATACTTTCCAATCTGCCTGGAAATTAATCCCAAATGAGGGAGCCTCCTTCCAAATCGGACTTGACAGATCTGTGGGAAACACAAGGCAGAGGCAGAGCCGGAGCCGTTCCCGGCGCAGCATCACCGCGCAGGGAGAGGGGAGCGGGACGGGACGGGCTGTACGGGAAGGGGCTGTCGTGGCCGTGCATCCTCCTCGGGGCTGTGAAAATAAAGGCAATGTACGAAGCGCCGTGCTAATGCACTTTGAGCCCAGCAGAGCCTTTTTTCTTTCTTCCTTTATTTTCTTTTCTTTCTTTCTTTCTTTTTTCTTTTTTTTTCTTCCCTTCCCTTAGACTCCATTCGGGCCTTGAGCTCTATGTTTACTCTTGGCAAATAGCTCTGCGTGTAGGGTGTCTGTCTGCCTGTACGTGTGTAAGTGTGTTTTGCAGCCCGTGCTGCCGCTGGCTCACATCGCCCCGCACAATAGCCGACAGCACGGGAGCAACAAACCCGGGGGGTGGTGTCCGGTGGGATCGGGCTAAGAGCAGGGCGAGGAATGGATTATAAACGAAAATAATCAAATCGATGGGGATCGGCCGGGGAACCCGTGGGGACCATCGCGAGGGCTCCAGTCTGATGCAGGCAGGAAGATCTCCTGCAAACTTCCCGGCAGTCATCATGTACATCGGCCCGTCTGGGGAAGCTCCCCTGAGTTCTGCATTCGGCTCCCCGTTACTGTTTTATTCAGAAAGAGACATGAACGTCCCTCCCCTCGCTGTCCCAAAACTCGAAGTAATGGGGAATCGCGCAGACGCAACAGACCTCCTCGACTACCTGCCTGAGCCAGGAGGCAGTCCGAAGGCAAGCTTCCCCGTGAGACCGGCTCTGAGCGGGGCCTCGGGGGAGGCGAACCCTTCACGCAGCCCTCAGAGGCGATGGTGACACGAAACCAGTCCGCAGCGAAGCGCAGTGGCGATGCCACCGGACGTGGGTAAGCGGCCACCAGAGCCCCACGGGCACGGCGCTGCCCGAACCGCCCCACCTCGGCCAGGCTGCTCCGCTCCGCGCTGCCCTCATCACCGTGCACCGCTCCCCGTCCCAGCCTCGGCCTCTGGGAGCACGAGGCGGTGGAGATGGACTGCCGTCCATCCGTCCTCCAGCAGCTGGGCCCGATTCTGCAGCCCGCTTCTGGGGCTCCCCTGTCCCTGTCCGCTCTCGGGAGCCAGACTGCGGCGGGTCCTCGTCCGGAGCACGAAGGGCACACATCGGGTCTGAGGCTGGCAAGGGAAAGAAGGGGAAAGGAACCGAGAGAGGAGTTTTCGATACATAGGCAACACACGTGTGATGAAATCAGTGCGGTCTGAGCGGGGTGGGTGCGTGGTGTGTGTGCCCATAAACGAGTACGCGTGTCTCACAGGCAGAGCGAGAGATTGGTGGCGGTACCCTGTAAAAATTCCTGCTTTATCCCCCTGAAATCGGCATGCGTATTGCTGCAGCACGTCTTCACCCATGGACCGAGAGGATGGGGAATCTGTTTGTTTGTCTGTCTGTCTGTCTGTCTGTCTCTCAGTCTGCCTGCCTCCTCGCTCCCTGCTCACGGGGCTCTACAGAAAATCCCAGCGTGTTTCCCATTGCGCTGCCCGTTCCCTACCAAAGCAACGTCACCTCAAATATGCCAGTAAATTCCTTACCGGGTAGGAAACGTAATTGGCTGAATGTTTTCTGTAACCCGACTAGCCAATAACGCTCCGAGAAAAAAAAAATTGAGAACAATCTCGTTACGGCAGATGGTGAGAATGACCTGACACTACACATGCGAGTCAATATGAACTCGAGATGAGATCCTTGCTGCACTCATTAGAAATATCGAAATACACCAAGGAGAGCACATTTTTGGTGCGAGGTCTCTGATTTTCAGACAAGTGCTGTTCGAGTGGCTGCCCCCGTCATCTCTGGTTTGCAGCATCTGCTGGTGAGAACGAGTTCTGGCCTTGATAATGCGAATTTCTCTCTGTATTGCTCTGGCAGAGCTTCTTCTCGCAGTTGTTCCTCCTGAAAGTAGATAACAATATATGCAAAACTATTAAATAAAAGATAGAAAGGGGAGGAGGAAGAAAACCCTCCTAAAAGCGAATCGAAAATATGAAAAGTGAAGGAAGAAATGGGAGTAAATGATAAAGATCAGGTAGACAGACTACCTACAGTTACGAAAAGTGAAGTCGGTTCTATCTTTTCCGCTGTAAAACGCAATAAATTTGTAACCGCATTTCCGAATTTTCAACTATCGTTTAATCTCAATCAAAATTCTACGAACAGGCACCGGTACTTAATCAGCACGAGAAGCCAAGGCTGTTTCTACATTCGAATGTCAGTAGCGCATTTCCTTATCCTCGAGTTTGCAAAGGATTCCTAAAGCCTCATCCATGCAGCTCTGCGGAAGCCGATTGCCAGCAATAAATAATGCATCGAAGGAAGAGGCTTCGGTACGCATCTTCTCACTCCCAGGATGCGGCTAGGGCTCTTCGCCTCGGTTTTACATCAAGGCGGTGGCTTAAAGCAATCAAAAGGCTCTATTTAATGGCCAAGCGAGGCTTCCCCCCGCGGAACTCTGCCCGCATGTTACAACCTCTTTGCAGCTCCGCTCCATATGCATCTCCCTTTCACACTTCCCTCTCCATCGCGGCTCCTACACCAGGTGCATCACGCGTTGAGCCCATTAGCTCCGACTCTTCCTTTCATCTTCCCCATGGCAGACGTTTCTATTTATCCGCTGGCAATCAATGTGTGGCGTCACCAGTGGTACTGTAATGACGACTGCACCATTGAGGATGACAGCTTAGAAAGAAGAGGGCAATGGTGATCCCTCCCAGAGCAGCACGGCACAGAGCAGCGCTCGCATCACAAGGTCACCCCATCTCCCCGCTGCTCCTCCGCACCGCCGGCAGCGGGTCGCGGGCTGCGCACGGGGCTGGGGCGGGAGCGGCGGGGAGGGGGGGGACGAGATCTGGATTTGTTTCCCCCCTCCCTTAAGAGAAGCCACGATGGAAAGCAGGAAGGAGATGGTGATGTTTCTGGAAGGGACGCAACTTGGAGCTCTGGTTGGCAAGAGGGTGCCTAATTTGGCCGAAACGGTGAGGAGCCCCGCTCCGGAGCCGCAGGAGAAGATGATCCCTCGGAACTGCCTCAGCCCCAGACCTGGCCCCTTGTCGTCCCGGGAGAGAGGAGGAGGAGGAGGAGGTGGCGGCGGAGAAGACGAAGAGGAGGTGGAGGTGCTGCCGGGGACAGGGACGGTGCCGGAGAGCCGCTCGGCGGCGGCAGCGCTGCTCGGGGCCGGACAGCAACCCCCCGGCACGGAGCCCCCCTCCAGCAAAGGGCAGCAGAGCAGCTCGGACACCGAGTCGGATTTCTATGAGGAAATCGAGGTGAGCTGCACCCCGGACTGCGCCACGGGGAGCGCCGAGTACCAGCACAGCAAAGGTACCCAACTCCTTCCCATGCCTGCAGCCCCCTCCCGCTCCCGGGCCGGGGGGCAGCACCGGGGGGCGGGGGGCTGCCGGAGGGGGGCTTCCCCTCAAAGCCGGGGCGGGGGGTGGCGGGGGGGATTCCCTTCTCCAGTCCTTCCCTCGGCCCCCGGCTTCCTGGCATCGGGCGGCTCGCTGGGGAGGCGGAGGGCACGACAGCGGGCAGCCGCCGCGCCCCTGGAGGGCAGCCAGGTTTCCCTGAACATCAAGTCCCGCAGGGCCCCTTGGCCAAGAGCCCCCCGCACCGATCCTTTCATTTTATTTTCGTCCTTCCCTACTACGCGGACGGTGCGTTCTCCAGGAAACCCCTTCGGATCTTCCCCAGCGGCGCGGTTCTGAGGGCGAAGGGGGTGGGCACGGGGGAGCAACATCAAACGGGTTTTCTGGCCGAGAGCTGTTTGTGGTTTTGCAGGGTGAAATGTGCCCGGGCGAGTGCGGAAGCGCCCGTAAAGACCGTAAAATCGCTCGCCGACTCCTGCCTGCCCCGAGTGCGGCGGAGAGGTCCTTGTTTGCACGTTGGGTTTAAAAAAAAAAAAAAAAAAAAAAGGGAGAGGTCCAAATTACCTTGTCACTTCTGTGTCTCGATGGCGCCAGCTCGGAAATGGTCCCAATGAATTAATTGCCTTTGGTCTCGGGCACAATGAGAGAGAGTTGCATTTGAAAGCAAACGCAGCAGCCAGGCCCCTTCTCCCCCTGCCCCCGCTCCCTATTCCCACCTTCTCATCCCGGCGGAGCCCCCCCACTCCTAACAACGATCCGCTTCTCTCCTCTCCCCGCTCCTCCATCACTCGAAGAAGAAGCCGAGAAGTGCGGACGGCGATGTCCGCCTCCATTCCGTCCTTTAGGGGCTCTTGGAAAACATCCCACCTCGAGCTCTGGAGGCTGAGCAGAGGGTCCCCAGGGCCTGACCCCCTCCCTGGGGTGGGGGCTGGGCTCCTGCCGGCCGACTGCTCCGCTCCCGGGCCCTCGCTGGGCTGCGGGAAGGCCCTGGGCACACCTGCCCTTCCCAGCCCTCGGGGCCGGGGATGCTGCGGCAGCCTCCGGCTTCACAGCGCGGGGTTGAGCGGGCGGCCCAGCGGACACTGCCGGGGTGCCGTGTGTGTGTTTTGGGGCATCACCCCTTTCTCCAGCCCCGCTCTTCATAGTTATCTCCCAAGCATCCCTACTTTAGGGGAGCAGGCATAGAAAAGACACAAAAGGGGAGGTGTGTGGAGGAGAAGGCAGCTCGACGGGGCGGCGGACGGGGAGCATTGCCCCGTGTCCACCCGTCTCCCAGCACGTGTCCTTTCCGCGGGCTCCCTTCTTAGGCCAGTGCTCCGAGGCTCGTGCCGGCAGCCCCGGCGGCGGCGGGGATCACCCCAAGGGCGGCGGCGGCGGCGGCTCTCAGGGCCCGCTGAGCTGCAGCGCCAGCGACCAGATGCGCCGGTACCGCACCGCCTTCACCCGCGAGCAGATCGCCCGGTTGGAGAAGGAGTTTTACCGGGAGAACTACGTGTCCAGGCCCCGGAGATGTGAGCTGGCGGCTGCTCTAAATCTGCCAGAAACCACCATCAAGGTACACACGGCTCGGACATGTTTCCAATTAGCACGATATAAATCTATATAGCCAAACTTCCTTGCAAAACTCGGGAAAGCACTTCGCCAGCGCAGCCCTCTCTCACCCCCCCATCCCCCGCCCCTCTCCCGGCCCTGCCCGCACCCCGCAGCATGCGGCATTGCGGGGGGAGGGGGACGACGCGGCTCTGGGGCCATCCCAGCCAGCACCGCTAATCCGGTCTCTCCCCACTGGATTACAGTTTATCTTCCCCTCAGCCCGATCCAAAACTCTCTCGGCTGTCGAGGGAGGGAATAGGAGGGCAGTAGAAGCTCCAAATCTCTTTTTTCCCCGCTCTGCTTTGCTATTTGCTATAACATTTGCACAACATAATAATAATAATTTAAAAAAAAAAAAAAAAAAAGGAATCCCAGGGAATTCTGTCTGCAAGAGGCAGAGCGGTCGGGTTTGCCCGGAGGGTTCCCTGAGACGAGCCCCCGGTAGGAAGAAATGGAGATAAGCACCTTAACGAGGCAACCCCATTGGGTCTCTCTCAGGATTTAGAGCGCTTTAAGCGATCCCTTCAGGGAGCGGGGGCCGGCACCGGTGTCGGCTCGGCCGCGGGGAGCGGTCCCGGGGCTCAGCCACGCACGGAGCCGGGAGATGCGCGGCGGCGGCGGGTGACGGCTGTGGCCTCCCCTCTCTCCGCAGGTGTGGTTCCAGAACCGGCGGATGAAGGACAAGCGGCAGCGCCTGGCCATGACCTGGCCGCACCCGGCGGACCCGGCGTTCTACACCTACATGATGAGCCACGCGGCCGCCACCGGCAACCTGCCTTACCCCTTCCCATCCCACCTGCCCCTGCCCTACTACTCCCACATGGGCATCGGGGCCACCTCGGCCTCGGCCGCCGCTCCCTTCAGCACCCCGCTGCGGCCGCTGGACACCTTCCGCGTCCTGTCCCACCCGTACCCGCGGCCGGAGCTGCTCTGCGCCTTCAGGCACCCCTCTCTGTACCCAGCCCCGAGCCATGGACTCGGCAGCGCCGGTGGCAGCCCCTGCTCGTGCCTGGCGTGCCACGGCAGCCCGTCCAACGGGTTGGCACAGAGACCCGCCAGCTCAGACTTTACCTGCTCGGCCACCACCAGGACGGACTCCTTCCTCACTTTCACTCCTTCGGTGCTGAGCAAAGCCACCTCGGTTTCCATGGACCAGCGGGAAGAAGTACCTTTAACGAGATAAAGCTTCGTCTCAGGGTTGTTCAATAATTTGCCCCTTTCCCGGGTGCTCTTCGAGTTAATGTACGTACGGTCGATGTTTATTTAATCGTGTTCTCTCCCTATGGACACCTATGGGGGAAAAAAAAAGAAAAGAAAAAAAAAAAGAAAAAAGAAAAAAAAAGACTAAAAATAACTCAATCTTGAAAGGATTTACATTCCAAGGGGAAAAAAAAAAAAGAAAAAGAACAGGGATGAGCAGTGATTGATCACGGAGAAGGGTTTTAGGCACGGAGGAGAAACAAAATCTACCTGAATGAAACACATTTAAGTAATGCACAGAGATGAGCGTGGACTTTCTTGTCGATTGACGGACTTACTACCGGGGCCAGAACTTCTGCGGGTTACAGCAACCGACCTTATGCACAGAGCACAGAGCATGGGACTGAGAGGGGAAATCTGAAATACTTGAAAGAAACATTATCTCGATAACGAAATGGCTGGTGAGCATGAAGAAAGCAAAGCTGCGATCTACCGGGGCGTTCAGAAAACAAAACCAACGATCAAACAGCAAAACCAAAAGGTTTCCGGATTGCAACTCAATAGTATTATCCAGTAATTTCTATAGAGAAAAACAATGCTTTGCCATAAAGAAAAAAACTGACATTCTGTACATTGCTATCGTGGTTTAATTGCATTATTTACTGTCCCTTGTCTCTTCCTTCGCTCTGAGCAGAATTGCAGCACCGCGTCTCCTCTTTCATTCCAACTTTTAGTTTTAAGAGGTAGACTGGAATTGGCAGGGAAAAAAAAAAAAAAAACAACCCACGAGCTGCTGCTTCTCTACGGGTCAGAGCTATTTGTCCTTTAAATAACAACGTCCTATTATCAGTCGCAGAAATGTGCACACACCGACGAAATTAGCAAGTGATGTATATGTAAGGAGGGTTTTTGAATATCGAATGTATAATGCTCCGTGAGCAGAGCCCCCGTGCCAAACGCTAACAAGCCGCCAAGGGAAGAGATTAGGTGACAGGGAGCAGCACTCCTTCAGACAATCACCAGTCTGTAAATTGGAGCAAAGGCGATTTCCCTTCCTTTGTACTGCCTTCAGTTCTCTCACTGACTTCTCCTGGATGCGGCTCTTTCCCACCCGCCTCCCTCCCCCCCACTTTTTTTTTTTTTTTTACATTTCAAGTGCTGTTTTTTATCTCCTTCCCCACCCCTGCTCTTTGCATCTGTATGTGCCCTTCACACTGCTCTCTTCCTCTGGAGGAGGATTTCTTCCGCATCTCCTCCCCTTTCCCCTTCAGGTATTTCGGAAGGAGGTAGCACCATCGCTTTTGCTCGGGTTTCCGTCAGCCTACAGTTCTAAAAGCAAACACGCACACCGAGCTGGGCTGAAGTTCCTTCCAAAACAGAATTTGTTTATTTGACTCTATTTTTAAATAGCCCAAGAACCGTCATCATTTGTTACCGTGTCGGAACAAAACACAGTACCACCACAGTACCACCACCGCCAACTGCAGTGCTGACAGGCACATTTAAACACATCATCCACACTTTTATTGCGCTTGTTTAAAAAGAAAAGACAAGAAAACAAACAAACAAACAAACAAACAAAAACCGCCAACAAAGCGTTGCTTAAGAGAATTTCACCTCCGTGAGGTTTCTAACGGTTGCGGTTCGCCAAGCAGGAGGACAAGAGATGGCCGAACCGAGCGGGCTGACACCTCCGCTATCCGCTGTGCTTTCAGCTGCTGAGGACCCTCCGGTTCGTTGTCGCTCTGTCCTCAACGCGGGGAGCACATAGCAGCTCTTCGCTGCAGTGGATGGAAAGCAGGGGAGAGACACGAGCGTGCCAGGATATGTTTTTCCAATCAAAAAATTATTTATTAGAGTCTTTTCTTATAAAACGGATCCAAAGTTATCATCTTTAAATCGTTAAGGGCAGATTGTTCCTCCCTCTCTGAGCGAGATGTCCTCATGGACATGGAAACTGATGGCCCTTTTTGGACACTCGCAAATAGACTCCCCTCCCCCCACCCTCTGGAAATAACAACTGTAAACAGCGTCCAAGGGCAGAGCTAGGGAAAATCTTGGCTTCCCTCTCCTCCCCGACTTTGTCTTTTAGCACGCTCGAGAAAAAAAAAAAAAAAAAAAAAAAAAGAAGTTCGGTAGGACAGGAGCTAAGGAGCGACCCAGAAGCCCTGGCAACGCCGGGGACAGACGGTATCGGGTGGGTCGGAGTGCCACGCAGTAAAATCCGGGGGGAAATGGGGGATCCTGAGTGGCCGCAGTCCTCCCTGCGGCCGGGTAGAGGCACCTGCTGCCATCGCAGGGCACGGTCACCCCTTCTGGGATGCAGCGGGTTGCAATGCGCAGTGAGCTAGGGGGCTATATGTATATATATACATACAAATATACATATTAAAATATATATACACGCATATACATGTGCGTCAAATACACATATTTTATATACATGGGGGTGCGTGATGCGCGTGTGAGGGGGAATGTAGCCACCCCGCACCACCTGTGAGGGTAAAGGGGACAGTCCCCGTGCTGAGACACGCACCGAGCACGGTCACCCCGCACCCGCGGCTCCTGCACCCCCCGGCCGTCGTGCCCGGAGGGGGCTGCGGCACAGAGGGTGGCAGTGAATTTCTCTGCGGCTCGGTCACAGGGCAGAGATTGCCTGCGACAGGTAAATAGGCTCCGGGTCGCAGTAATGCCGAGAGTATTTTCATTTAATAGGGGAGGGAAAATGAGGTGTCTGGAGCGATATTGGAAAGTACAAGATCGATGATCCGTCCTCGTGTCCAATCAGCAGCCTTTAATTGACTGTATTTTCTAGGTAATTGAGCCGCTGTGCTCCTAAATTGAAGTGGAAGATATAACAATACATCTCGCCGGGAGGAATTACTCATTACTTCATAATGAAATTTTCCTTTTGCTGCGTGGGGCCGGGGCCATTAACGCCTTCGCCGCCGGAGGGGGTGCCCACGGCCCTAAGCGGGGCTTCGCTCTCGGCCACACGCGGGGCACCCACCGGGAGGGCAGCGGCTCTGCCTCGGCCCTCTCCCCCTCCCGACCCCCCCGCCGCCTCTCGGCTCCTACGGTGGCCGAGGTTGAGACCCCCGATCGCTGAGGTGTTGGGCCGGGCCGGGTCCTGCGGGAGGTGCCCACCCCCGTGTCACCGACGGGCTTTGGGCTGCCTCCGCTCCACAGCCAGTCCAATTCGGCTCCGAAAGGCCTTCCCCGCCTTGTTAGCGTTTGATTGATTGCCTTATTAAAGCGTGTTCTTGTAAGTGTGACCGAGCTGATTGCACTGCATATGTTTGGGATAATGCTCATTTTAAACAACTGAATAATAATAATACCAATAAAAAAAGGACCGTGAGAGGAAGAAGATGAGCTCTGGAGAATGGGTTAAGCCTAAACGATCCCGAGGAGCGGTGCTGTAACTCGCGCATTAAATTGCTCCGTTACCATCAAATCACTCAGCCCCCTTCGGCTCCGCTCAGCCCATCTCTGTTGTGTTTTATGTCACCTTCTGTGCCATTAAGTGAGATAGCGCCGAGACTGCCGCTTACGTCCCCGTCTCAGACCATACGTTTTTATTAAGGCTGTATGATTAAACGGGACCGGATCTGCTTTCCCAGCACTATTCTTTCCTCCAGCGCCCAAATCATTAGAAAATCGGCTCTCCATCTTCCCCATTTTCTGCTCCGTTGTTAGGTCGTTTGCCAGCACCTGCAGCAAGGCGTGCGGCACCCTTAGCTTTTGGCTCGTGTATCCGAAGGATCCTTTTGTTTCCTATTCTTCTCCCGCTCGCACGGCCACTTAATTTTACTGCCCCTGCGAACACCCTCCGCCATATGTCGCCCCGAGGCCGGGTCCCGCAGCTCACAATGCTGTCACCCGGGGTACCGCACCGCAGGGGTGAGTCGGAGCGTCCTAGCACGAATGGCTCCGTTCGGGCGCATCAGGTTCCTGCGTGGGATGCGACTCCCACGTCCTTTCGCTTTATCCCTTCACTCTCGATCCCCCGTTTGTTCCCCGCTCCCCTCTCGTTGTTCGTTTTCGCGTCCCTCCGCGCCCGCAGAGGCTCTGAGCATCCTGTCCCGTGGATGGGCAGATCCCGCGTGGGGCAGCTCCTCGCCTTCGCCAAGTTTTTTCTTTTTCTAATTCTCTCATTCCCTCCTTTCAAACAAGAAAGCAAAGAAATCACCACAATTTCCCACTCTTCTTTTTCCCTTGTTTTTTTCCCTTTATTTTTCATTTTTTTTTTTCCCCAGTCAAACTGAGTGTGCCCCCGCCTGACCCGGGTTGACACCAATATTTACACAACTCGCGTTAAAGAATCACCATCGGTGCATCGCGTGAACGTACACAGACACAAAGCAAGCAGGCAAAGTGCTTTTCCCCGCTGCCCTTCTTGCGAAGGAGTGCCTGGGATTTGAGAGACAGAAATTGCCACTTAAGAACATCACATGAAAGTATTAAGTAATTATTTAAAACAAGGCTGTTTAGAAAAATATTTGTATTTATTGCAGCTGCTCGATTGGCCTCGTTAAAGCCGGAGAGCATTTAAATTGTGTTACAGTCTCATTTAAATCCAGTTTCGTTCCAGCAGGCTGCAGAGCCTGAATAGAACCAATCACTCCATAATGATGATGAATGAGAAATTAATTCAGATACAAGCAAGACAATTTAGGCCTTCATCTGTTTAAATAGCCTTCCAAGATTATTCGCAATTGCAGGTCACAGTTTTAATCAATTGTCCAATCTTGTGAAAGTCATATCCTTGCATCTTCATCGGGATTATTTATAGTGCGGCAGAGCCCGGTGAAAGGTACACGCTCTTAACAGGAACAATTACTTAAAGGGAAGCGTTCGCAAAATGAAAAACAAATGCCTCCGTGGGCAGTAAATGATGAGCCACCTCCTCGCTCCCGGCACATCCTCGGAGGGAGGAAGGGAGCTGCAGGGAGGGCGGAAAGGGGACAACCGCCCAACTCCATCCCCGCCGTCAGCTCCGCATCGAGTGCTCTGTCATTTTTCCCTTCCGCCCTTTTGAAGACTTACAGATAGAGATGAGCCTGAAACCCTAAAATCCTTCGGAATGAGGGCTCCAGGCTGCTGCCCAAAGCCGGGAGAGGACCGCGGGCTCATATGGACACCCGCTGCCAACGCACGGGGAAGGCAGCACAGGGGGTGCCCGAGCTGTGAGAGACACCGCTCCGGCTGCGCACCTCTCTTCCCAGGGAGGGCGTGTGTGGAGCCGGCCCCGGGGTGAGGTTTTCCCGCATCCTGTCGCAAAGGGGAGCGGGGCCGGGCCGGCATCCACCCCCAGCGAAGACATAGAGATTTGGGGCGGGTGGGTGCACGCGTGGCCGTGTACCGACACGGGAACCCGGAGCATCGCTGTTCTTTACAACAAAAGCCTGCCCGCAGGACCCCCGGAGCTCGGAGAAGCCGATCTCAGCGGCGGACTTTGATGTATTGCTGTCCAATTAGTGCCTTTAATTGGTGTCCTCTGGGACAGGCAACCCGGGAGCATGGACGGCGAGCGCTCGCTCAGCAAGCTCTGCCCGCTCACGAGGCAACGAGGGCATCTCTCGGCTGGGGGCACGGATCTCGCACCCCTCCGAGCAGATCAACCGCTGCAAGCCGTCCCGCGGGGCCATATGCTAACGGACACGCCGTGCCCGAGCGGTGCGGGGGTGACAGCATCCCGCATCAGATCCGCTTCTGCTCCAGAGGAGGAAGGGTGTTCATCGGCACTGTTTAAAACAGAGAACACGTTCCTTCCAATTTGGCTAATGAAGCTCGTCTGTTAAGAGTAATTTTAGAGGTTAAATGAGGCTGAGTGCAGATTTAAAGATGCTTGATAAAACGTTTTGTTTAAATGCCACATACTGTATATATAGATCCCATTACATGCTCTGGATTTACCTTGGGGGAGGAGGAAAGAAAACAAACAGCCGGACAGGGAGAAGAACCCAAAAACGCTCAGTCGAAAAAGAAATTGATCGCTTCATCCATCAAACATACAAAATACATTTCTGAGATCAGAAGTCGCTCTGAAAGAGAAACGAAGAGTCAGGGGGGAGGAAGTTCGTTCTTGACAAGCACCCTCAGAAGGGCTGTGCTAGAAAAAACAGGAGGAATAAAAGACAGCTGTCACTGTAAGCTCACCTTGATGCAACTCTGTTTTTCTTTCTTTCCTTCTTCCCCCCCCAGCCCCCAGTACCCATAAAGCATTTTAAGCGAAAAGAAATCTTATGAAGGCAGAGAAAGATGAGACTTCTGATGAATAAGGAAATAAATTTGGGAGAATGGAAAGTGATGCTGACTTCAAGTGTCTCCAGGGAATGTGGCCAGCCCAAGGCTGCCTCTGGTGCCATCCATTCCCAGTGCCTGGGTACACCTCGAAGAACAGCCACCAGGTTTCTGCAGGAAAACATGTCTGATGATATTTGTAAGGGAACTATTTTATTTCCTCTTCTGCATGTTGTCTTCCTGCTTTGAAGTACTGCATCTCAAGCAGCAATACAATATTACAGCAGGGATGTCCTTTACAGCTGGCCCCCAGAAGCAGACCTAAAGATGTCATCCATTTCCACCAGAAATACCAGCCTGAAAATGCCACTTGATTTCACCCTGCTGCAGTTACACTTTCCACCTTGTTTGTCTCTGACCAGATTCTGAAAGTTCTAACTAACCCCCAAACACATTTTTCCTTCCTTAGGAGAGTTTGCTTACTGCTGTTGCACTGCAGGATTCAAGATGAATTGCAGAGCAAATAAAGTAACTATTACGAGGTCCACACAATTAATATGTGGCCTTGTACTCACATAGACTGTGAATCACTCCTGGGAATGAATTACAATTATTCTAACATTTACTCAAGCCCGTGGACTTTAGGGAGGGAAGTTTTCTCTAATGCGGAGACATTGAGTCATAGGTTCCAAAACCACTTTCCACAAATGACCTGACCTGAAGTAAAATTTAATCCAAAACCAGAGGGTCTGGCTTACTAAACCTTCAGCTAGAAAGGAGCACAGACTTGTCTCCTCTGACAGCTACAAATTAAATAGAAAATCATACAGAAAAGAGAAGGAAAAAAAAGAAAAGGGAAAAACCTAGGTTTTGTCAGTGTTTATACTTCCCTCGCAGCCAGCTGTAATGTGGCTGGGATCTATTCCAGAGGCAGGAGAGTGCTCAGCCAGATGATGGGGGTTGGTTTGGCTCCAAATGATGTTCCTAACACATTCCTTGTTTGGTGGCAGTGCAGATTTGGATGAGAGGAAAAGCGCGAGTGTCTCAGCCGTTCTCAGCCCTGAGCAGTACGTTGCTGCCCACTAACGCTTGCTTACAAGATATGAGAACATAGAGTGCACAATCCCATTCCCTTCTCCCTCTGTTTTGGCACTCAAATTCCCACCTGCAAGCCTGCATGCCATTTGTGTCACAAAGGCAAGCTTTTACAACAACTAAACTGAGCAACCAAATCTGATAACAAGGCACTTACTCCTGCAGCCATTAAGCACATTTTAACAAATCTAACTCCAGGATAAAATGCAATAGCATCATTACTTACAGTTCCCCACTTGATGTCAACAGGGCAGTTCATACCCATATCTTTGACACAGCTACTGATTTTTGTACTATAAGATGCTAACTGGAAGCCATTATATCTCAAATAATGTGCCCAAGTATTTCTAGGCTGGTAGTGCAAGATGGGCAGGAAAAAGAGCAATGCGACTTTCATTTTCTAAAGCTGCTCCATATCCACCTATGGGAATCTGGTGTGGGAATGAGAGATGCTGGTACTTTACTGATTCCCACTGTTGAACTGCCTAGTATTGCAGGGGATATCTTGTGGTATTCTCCCACCAAACCCAGATCTCAGCTGAGATTTGAAGCAAATGATGATCAGCAACTTTGGCACATCCAGTAGCTCATAAGATGCCCATACCTAATACAAAGTTTGTGCCCAGACATTTTGCCAGAAGAAAGGTACTCCTAGGTTTGATTTTATACTTCTCAATATGTAAGTAGTTGGCTAGGGTAACACTTCTACACTACGGCGCATAGCTTTGTATCACCACTGTTTAACTCCAGCAAGGGCAAAAATGTCAACTCTAATAGCTCTAATCACTTTTTATTCAGGAACATGATTCTCACAACAGCCTCTTCTTGGAAAGAAGTTGTAAAGCTGAGCATCTGTGTGCATGTCATTTCACTTTGGCATAACTGCTCCTTCAGCAAGGGGTGCTACTGAGTCATGTCTACTGCAATCCTCCATACCAACAGAAATCAGAGTTGCTGTTATCTCCTCATACTGATGCTTTTTAAGTATGCCTCTGATGCATCGTTTCCCATACTGACTACAATTTTGTAGTATGAACTGCAAGTTTAAATCTAGAAAAACCTACAGCTTGGTCTGTACATCACAAACTGTTAGATTTTTCCCTAGTTGTTTATTATGATGCATTTGACAGTAAAAGAGTTTTGAAACAGGTGCCTGATGTGATCTGGCATATCAGCATGTAGAGAATCTTGGTAGTATATGCCAAATACGACTCACTCTTACTGAGAAAACAAACAGAAGAGTTCAGGAAAAAGAGACCCCACCTCACTTTTCTTTGTGGTAGAAAAAACATTTGGCAGTTTATCCTTCTGTTCTGCTTACTAAGTGACTAAACTGTTACTTCCCTGTATTTTCCACAGAAGAATTTTGCATGCTGTAGTAAACCACCATGCTGCCTTCACTCTGACAACCTGAGCAAACCAGATTTGTGTGGCCTGTCAGTGAGAGGCACTTAGTTCAGTCATTGATCTCTGAGTGAGGCTTTCCTCTACACCATCCCCAATTTTACAGTCTCCTTTTTAAGCATGTATGACAGTACTTAGCATGTGTTCCAGCAATAGTCTGTCATTCATGTTTCATCTTTTATTTCTATCTAACATTTCCTGTACAGGCAGCCAAGAACTGCGCTCGTCTGAAAGCAGTTCTGCAGCACTGCAATGGGACCTCATGGTCTCACATTTCTCCAGTATAATCTTGCTTTTCTCCATCTCTGTTTTCTAGGACATTTTTCCCCAGTCTGTAAGGTCTATAAGGTGCTACATACACAAACCCTTGACACACATTTGGGCAACGGTGGGCATGAACAGACTTCTTGTTCGCAGCAATCCCACGTCACGATGCTTTCAACACTGGTAACTCCTCTTGGTGATCTTTAGTAAGTTGTCAAACAAAGAATTGCACTAATCAGGGACACTGTACAATATAGTGACAATGTACAGTAAGATTTGAATGTTGTGTGATATCTTCCTTACAAAGCCCACGCTGGGGCATCTATAAACTCAACTAAAATCTCATCAAAATAAATTAAATGTACAATGTTAAGACCTATTATTTCTTAAAGATTTGACTCGCGTCACTTTTACACCTTTCCTTTGGTATTAATTTTAATAATGAACATGTCAGTTTTGTTTTTATTTTCTTTTATATTGGCCTCATGCTAATCAGCCCAAGTAGTATGTCACCTCTTTCTACCCTTCTGAATAGAAGCAAAACCCCTTTTGGAATTCCACCAGTATTCCAAGACTTCTTGCAAATAAACATCAGATTTCTCCCCAGTCACTTTTTTTAAGAACAGCAGATTTGCTGATTATCTCTCTATCCCATTAGGCATTGTTTAACACCCTCTTCAGTTAATAATCTCATTAAAAGTGCTTCTTTTTTTTTTTTTTTAATGTCACTCTGCTTCCCAAATGCAAATTAAAACATCCAGCTAGTATCAGTTGAGAGGATTTATTTATTATTATTTTTTTTAATAAATTCAACCTTTTTCTTACTGCTTTTATGCATATCACTCCTGAAGCTTTCCTCTTCTTTTTATCTTCCCTTCTCAACTTTCTATGTTTTAGGATTTTTAATCTATGCTAATTGCTACTTACTGCAGGTCTCTCATGTTGCACAGTGACCTTTTTCCTTAAATTATTTGCTACCACTTTGTTCTCTCCTAGTAGTATTCTGTACTCAAAAAGCTGCCCTACATAAAGATATTGCTCAGAATTGCTCACATTCAATGTAATTTCCAGTCTCCAGCCATCTACCATTTTCCTGTCTAAAAATCTATCTACCATAACAAGATTCAAAATATATATTTTTCCTTTTTTTCTCCATGCTAGACAGCACACCTTCCAAGTTGGAAAATTGTCTACGATTTTTAGAAGCTACCAATGATGGTTTAGTGCTACCTGCATAAGATAATAGAACAGCACATGTGCTGCACTGAGTTTGTCCAGATGTCACTACTTTTATTCCTAGATATTGCAGACAAATGTTTAAGAGGTAATTCATCCCATTCTCAGGTTTGTGACACACTTCTGTCAGCATTCTTGGTCTTTTTTTAGTCAGTACATCAATTCACATGTATTTGAGCCCTTCTAGCCAAGAGTTATAATTACCAAGTTGTCTTCCCTCCTTCTGCTCACTGTTTTTACCTACTCCATCTCTTTATCCTTATAACCTGTGTGTAAAGCTCTGTTCACATGCACATCACACACTAATGATGTTTTCCCAAGTGAGAATTTCCTGCATTACTCACACACCCTTCTGCTTTGGTAGAAGAATCTGAAATGTTCATTTTTTTCACATTCTTTGTTACATAGGTTCAAGGTTTATCATTTATTAAACCATATCTGCAGCTGGAAACATGTCTGTA
Organism: Phasianus colchicus; assembly: GCF_987193195.1. Lineage (NCBI taxonomy): Eukaryota > Metazoa > Chordata > Aves > Galliformes > Phasianidae > Phasianus > Phasianus colchicus. The sequence continues at coordinate 21,103,110 of NC_143441.1, read as the reverse complement.
TCTTCAACTGCTTTCCCTGGGGTCACTGTACTAATTCACTCCTGCTGTTCTAGCTAACTTACTCATGGATGGGACACACTATTCACACAGCCTCTCTCCTACTGGCATGTCACACCACCATCAAAGAAAATGTTCAGCTTCAGACCAGAAGCAAAGTCCCAAGTTGACTTCATATATCCTTTTCGTAATGTGTAAGCATGGAAAGATCTCCAAAACTTTTGTATGGGTATTCATCCAGCCTTTCTTCTTTCTTCCCTCTCATAGCCCCAAAACCTTTCTTTAACCCCCTGCCACTAACTCCAGTCAGTATCAGAGCAAACACTTCCAGGAATCTTTCACAAACATTATTGCTTATATCATGCATTAAGTCTTGTTTTTTAACATATCCATTTTAGTGACTTCCTTGTCTTACTAGCTGCTTGCAACCCAGCAGATACCAAGTTGTGATTTTTAAAGTCTCTACGTGCTTTAGAAATCCTACAGCATTAGGCATCTGGTTTAGCTACAACCCCATGTGACTTGTTGAACTCAGTCTATTTCAGTTCAAGCCATTTTCTGGCAACTTTTCCATTTCCCAAAGCTTTTAGCCATGTCACATCATCACAGATACTTTCAGTACAACATTTAGCAATGACTGATGAGAAGCAATGGTACATAAACACAATAACACAAATCTTAAATTGAATTTTTGAATCTAAATTGCCTCCTTCATTAAGATTTTTCCAACTATTTTCACAAATTGTCTGTATCTTTTACACACGAAGATTATATTTTATTATTCAACTTGTATTAAACAATATTTAAAAATATCTCTGTACTTGCTACCTCCATTTGAATTTCTTCTATGAGCTACCGCATTGCCTTGGAAATTTGTATAATCAATGAACACACAGATGTCATAATTATGAAACATACAATAGAGTTTGGCTAAGCAGGTTATTACACCAAAAAAGAATAGACTTGCCCTTGTCCTGGGCTCGCTGTAAAGCTCCAAAGGAGGGACCTCCAGAAAGAGATCCTTCCCCACTGGCAGTCAGCCCTTAAATGGGGTCTAGGAGAGGTGCAGCCAGGCTCCATCCCTTCCAGCAGCACAGGTGAATTGCCTTCACCTGTGCTCCCAGGGCTGACTCATTGCTCACCTCAGCTGATCAATCAGAGGTTCAGGCTGTGACTCAGCAGTTCCCACACAGAATTCATGGTCGTGATTCTCTCCTAATCCTTTGGAGGTTTAAACCTTTTCGAACACAGGCTGCCCCACATCCACATTCTGTGATAAAATCTAATGGAGAATTAGGTGTGTGACCATTTACCATGTGATCTTGGTAATTTTGTCAAAGTGAGACATCCTAACAATTTATTTATATTCAAAGATGTGTGCATTCTTTTCCATTATCTCCCCACCTCAAAATATTGATAAAAGTAAAGAGCAGTGGTAATCTTTAGGAAAACTGCTGGAGGTTCTGTGATAGTTTTCCCTTTAGGTTAGGACTGTCTCCCATGCTGATCTATTAGTCCTCTGGTTTTCTGCCCATTTAATATGTGTTACATTCAAATAATATTGCTTTTTACATCAGAATCTGGATAAAATCAAAAGGAATTCTGAGTCTGCTAAAGAAATGCAAAATTTTTTGCCAACCAAGTATATTATCATTAAAAGAAAAAGGCAGATCCTTTTAACAGGACTTATTCTTTCTTAATTAAGCAGACCAAAAAAAAAAAAAAAAAAAAGCTTTTAATGGCAGTAAGTTGTTTTGTCATCTTCTCGTTCTTTGCTGGTTGCAACTTACATTAGTTCTTCTGTGGCTCTGCCTCGAAGCAACTACTCATTTTTATTTTGGTATGCTGCTTTTTTTTTCTTCTTTTTTTCTCCAAGCTCTTTGAAACTGCCTCAGTATTACAAGCATTTCTACAAGCCTTTAATGCACCCTGTATTCTTCAGTGTTGCATGGTAATTCTTTGACAGGAAGTCTAGAATTCAATCCCATAGATAGGTTATCTATTCGTTTTGATCATCTGCATTTGCAGACTGCCCTTCAATCAAGCACACTTGGGACTTTTCATTCCATGATTCCAACACTTCTATCTGTTAGCAGGCAGGCCAGAGTGATTTTGCCAAATGGGCTCGTTTTGATCTTGTTATTTGAAATATGCAGAGCTTTGAATTTTAACCTCGGGCACAGTGCTTGCTGTGGTTTTGTTGTGTTCAGCTCCAGTATCTATTTGTAATTCACTTTTTACCCATTTCTTTCCAATGCCTGAAAGCAATCTGCCGTAGAATCTACCAGTGCAGATCTGATTAAGAAACTCAGTAAAACTTCTGTTTCGTAAGCAGAACTTCATCTTCCAGCTGCATTTTCACACGTGCAATTTCCTACCGAAGAGCAGTGCCAGCACCTTTGTGCTGTGTCAGTTCACTCCAGCGTCACGGCAAGCACTGGTTGCTACAACATCCTTCCCCTTGCAGCCTCACATTCAGTTTGGGCATGTGTTTTCAATTGCATGCTTTATTCTTCCAGCACTTATTAGATACTTGGATTAGGAAAACATGCTTTCTGCTGTGTTTTAAATACCTCTGCAACTTTGAATTTGTCTCTCACATTAGAATTGCAGTGGCCTACTTATCCTTTATTTTGTCACAGATAGCTTTGTTTAGTCTGTTAGTCTGTTAACATCCATGTGATTTGGCTTCACCACACAGACTGATGACTTAATGGGTCAAGCATTTCAACAACGAGGTACTTTTTGCTGAACAGAATGTCTTTCTTTAGAAGAGATGTCTTCTGCATGGATCTTCTTCCTGCTGCTTTGTGCAAGGCGTCACATTCCCCCGAATTATCTTCACTTAAAAAATCCCAGTCTAGGAAAGCCTTTCAGTCCTTCTAATCTTGCATTGCTTTTGTCTTCCGTTGCAATACTGCGGGTAAGGACACACTACTGCTTCTTTCTCCTGTTGTAACATTTCCACTGTTATAATTTTTATAATCACATCTGCTCCTCACAGCAGGCTTTGATGTAGGCCAACAGATGTAGCTCAGGCTTAGCTCTAGCAGACTGAGGTACAGCTCCCCAAGTAAAGCTCTGTTTAGCAATTGCCTAACCCCTGAAATATTTTATTCAACTGATATCAGGCTCCAATCACTACAGCTAAGGGGACCTAGGGAGAAAGGAGTAGGACCTGGGGATCCCAAATAGCTTTGGAGAGTAGATTGTACACAACTAACTGTTTTATTATGTGGTTTCCTAAGGGAAATACTCATGTTCCAGTAGATGTATGGTGTTGGATCCTGTTGAACCCTAAAATGGAAAAAACAACTGCAGACCTACCTGAGGATGCAGGCTCTGCAGCAGGAAGGGATGGATCCTACATGTGTGTCTGCTCCTCTGTGCTCCTGGAGAAAGTCCTGGTGCCTAATACTGCCTCCTGGATTTGCTGCTGGAGCCTGGAATACTTCTGAAACTCCCTACTATATTGTTATATAGTGGTATTAGTATGCAAAGGGCATTTGTGTAAAGTATATTATACTAAATCATATTTTTGGTGGATGAAAAGCTCAGCATAAATTAGCAGTGTGCACTTGCAGTCCAGAAGACCTACAGTATCCTGGGAGGTGATTGTCCTCCTTTATTCTGCCCTTGTAAGGTCCCATTTGCAGTAGTGAGTCCAGGCCTGGTGTCCCCGGCAAAAGAATGCTGCAGAGCTGTTGGAGAGGGTCCAGAGGAGGATCATGATGAACAAAGGGCTGCAGCACCTCTCCCATGAAGAAAGTCTGAGAGAGCTGGTCTTGTTCACCTTGGAGAAGAGAAGGCTCTGGAGAGACCTAATTGTGACCTTCCAGTACTTGATGAGAGCTTACAAGCAGTAAATAAACTAACTTTTTACACAATCAGATGGTGACAGGACAAGGGGGAATGGCTTTAAACTAAAAGAGAGAAGACTTTGGTTAGATGTTAGGTGGAAATTCTTTACTCAGAGAGTGGTACAGGCTTCCCAGAGAAGCTGTGGGTGCTCCATCCCTGGAGACACTCAAGACCAGGTTGGATGGGGCCCAGGGCAGCCTGAGCTGGTGGGTGACAACCATGCCCACGGCTGGGAGGCTGAAATTACACGGGTTTTAAGGTCCCTTCTAAACTGAATCTTGCTATCACTGTGATTAAACTTACCTGTTCTGTCAGATCCTTCTTGAGGCTGGATATTTAAAGTAGCAATGAGGAAGTACATGCATTGCAACGGCTCTCAGTCTGTTCCCAGCTACCAGTCCATTCATACTTCAGAATTTAGTACTCTTTTCATCATAATCAGTCTGTTATGTACAGTATTCATTTATTTCTCTTGAAGAGACATTGAGTTTGTAGTCCAAACTGTTGGGTCTAGAACAGTTTTCTTCTCATTCCTGAAAATAATTGCATTTTAAATGATTTGCTTTTAATAGCCTGCATGCAAACCTCAGCAGTGCACATAATAAGTTCTGAAATATTATTGATAAAAATAGTAGTTTCTGGACCATCCTTGGATCTTGCTCTGAAATGGCAGAAGAAAACCATTTTAGAAAAAGTTGGATAAAGCAAAACTTGCAAGTACAATATCTCCCTCTGCAGACACGTGCCTTCTGTAAGGGTAATTAATGACTCTTGTTAATAGCAAGATGTAATTTATAAAGAAGCCAGCTTAAGACAATCATGAGAAAATGAGATAAATAATCAGCTGAAACAATAAAGATCAGTTGTGACATAATTGCAGTATTCAAGCACTCAGGAGATCTAATGCCTTTCTATTCATTAACTGGAGTAGATATAACATTACAGATGTTACTTATTCAAAGATGGTTGCGTGTGCATCTGAGTCTATGCAGCATATCTATGAGAGCAGCTGCCAAATTAAGTATATGTAGCTTCCTGGTTCTCTATATAGAGAACACAGATAACAGCAGGATCCATAAGAACTTTAAATTCCAGAAAAGCTATTTTTAAGCTAATATATAGCTTTGGTGGATACAATATTTAGCTTTCATGTTTCAAGTGTTGAGGAAGAACACTTTCAGATCCCAAAATCTCTCCAGAAGACAGGTTAAACCAGAGAGGATTACTGTAACTAGGTTCCCCTTGTGACACACTCCCATTTGGGTAACTCAGTAAGGTACTGTATGGAAATGATGAAGTCCAGTTGGAAGATGCTTGAGCAGCCTAATACCTACCTGCACTACTGGAGTGAGAGGTGTTCTGTTATATAACTCGATGTCTCACCATTTCTATATGTGCCAATAAAAGCTCAGACATAATTTTGTCTAAATTGTGAGCAGCTAACCAACTTCAGAATTTACAAATAGATATCAGGTGTAGCATCTCCTTGACAGATCTACCCTATTTCCTTAAACTGGGCTGGTGGAAACTGTAGTTCTCCTTGCAGCTTCTCTTTACAACTGTCTGCATTTTACTTAGTGGTTGATCATTTATCTCTGCAAATTTTATACAGAACTTCATCTGGGCATCATCATTGTGCAGGCTGCTGAGCTAAAGCCTACTCTGCCCCCTCCCAGTTAGTGCAAGCGGACTTTGCCAGTTGTGTGCCACAAGACTAGCTGAGAAAGGCAAAAGTGACACCAAATGGATGAAAAAAACCCATTCCATGTTATTTGCTCCCACTTCTGAGATCTTTGTTCCAGACCATATGTTAAACCTAGGGAAAATGTTCTCTTTGTGGAAGTCAAGTTGCTGGTCCACGGGTCAAATTTTCTCACCTATTATACCTATTTCCCAAGGAGTAAAGTTCTGCTATATATCTTGCTTTCCTCAATATATTTCTCATGAGCTCCTTGCTGAAATATATGGTTAAAGATGTGAAGCAGAAAATCTGCCAGTGCAAGATGTTCTCCACCCAAGTTTTATTATATGCAAGTAGGACAACTCTCCCTATTACTATGGTTGCCTGATGTTTCCCATGATAGAATCCTTTGAGTAACTTTCAACTTTGCCAAACACCATAGAAAATGTCTATGTTGGGTGTACAGTCCGTGGTGAACGTACACACATACACGCACGCGTATATTTAAGCAGAAAATAAACTATCACTTCTAAGAAGGAGTATGGAGAAAACCATGGTGTTCTTCCCATGCTAAAAATTTCTGTTGACCTTTTATTTGGAAAAACATAGGTCATCTCTCCCCTGTCTTGAAATCTGGCAGCATTTATTCATGTGTGGCCTTTACCCAAGGACATGCCTTTTATCATCCCTTTGAGACGCTCCCCAAACCTGCCATCATATAAGCCCTTGAAAAATTATGGCTCTCAAGAGTTCGGTAGGAGTATTTTAAGACTGACTGGACAACAAAGTCATCATCTCTCTTTTATTCTCAGTCTTTGACTCACTGTATCATGACTTACTCCATGGGTAGGTACACAAGTCCATGCATCTCAAAATATCCTATAGGTTGGGAATGAGGTTACTTGTATGAGAGGTGTAAGATGGTTGGTATAGATCCTACTATGAGAAAATGGAGCATAGGCACCTATATACCTACATGCTTGTGTATGTGTACAAAAGCAGGCAGTCCTACCTTTTTAGCTAAATTTTGAAATGGACTATTGTGTTTTTGGTGGAGTCAGATCCTGCAGTTGATGGCAGAATGCACCTACACTTTCCAGAGCCTCTTGGAGAATGGAGGGATGGATAATTTCTAGTTTCTGCTTTAGATTTGGAGTCAGATAGGTAACAACATTTTCAGAGCTGTAGCCCCGTGATAGTTCTAGGACAGCAGATACAACCTTGGTACCTGGGAAGATTTACAATAAAAACAAACAAAAAAAAATAATACAGAGCTTAGAAATCGACAACTTTGCAAAGAGGTTTTTACAATTGCAGTTTTGGACATTATTGCTTAGGTTCTGCCTAACTTTATGCAATAATCTTCTATAATGCCCGTGGCAGGAATATTTTCCCAAGGTCATGAATGTTCCCCTGTGTTAGCAGTAGGCTGAGCCAAGCTCATGCTCCTTGTCCATCAATCTAGCCCAGGTATTAACAAGATCCAGGCCAGGGTCTTCCTACTATGTGTGATGGATCTTTAGGTCAGTAACTTCTTAACTGAGTGACACAATATTTCTCCTGATAAAAAACCCAGCACATAATCATATAAGAAAATGCAGATTGAAGTCAATCAGATTTTTGCCTTCTCCTAACTTTACTTTTATGATCTAGCAACTTCAAAGACTTCTCTTCAACATTCTTTCTCTCTCTTATCTTCCAAACACTGTTTTATGCTTACTTTGCCATCCATTATTCCCACCTCCTTTGGGTTGCCTTCCTTCCTCCGTTGCAGTGCTGAAGACTCTTAGAGTGAGGACTGCCTTTTTAATTAGTGTCTACATGGCATCTAGCACAGCAGGCAACTGAATCTGGTCCCAAACACATAATTTATGTACCTTGTTTGAGTCACCTCACATCTGCTCATGTGATTTGTATGGCCAAATGTGTGGGTAGCTTCTGATCAATTTCAGACTGATTTGAAAGTGTGGGGTGACAGAGCACATCAGATATGATGGATCAAGAGTTCAGAGAAGTTCACAGCCCAGAACTGCTGCTGCTAGAGAACATTTTAAAAACAGTCCACTCATTTCTATATGTAAAACTATTACTTAACAATGGTCAAAGGGACAGTACATTTCTTTACTGGATACTGCTAATATCTGCTAGAATTTACTGGTATGTGTAGCATTTGTGCACAGTGCCTGAAACAAAGGACAAAGGCTTAGAATATTTGAAGGAGTGTGATTTCAAGGGGAGAAGATGTGAAGAATTTGGACCAAAGGGAGAAGTGAGATCCTTTTTCATAAAGGGATGAAAAGTTTGAACGAGTACACACTGAAGTCAGGGGAAATATTTACATCAATTTGTTCCTTGCCCAGTGATGCAGGGTGTAATAAACACGATCAGAGTGAGCTGCAAACCAAATGCTCTGCAACATGGACAGTAATGAGCAAGAGTCAAGAAAAGTCCATCAGCTCCATGAGAGGTTTCATTATTGGTATGCAATGCTGTCAAAGTAAGGAAAGATTTTTCCTCCTGCACTTTCCCCTACAACTGGTGTTTGTTTAGGTGTGGGTGTGGGCACACAGCTCTCCTAGCTACTACTGGCACATGTGTGGGTTCTTGGATAGTTTTTGGCTTTCACACAGTGTTGTGGTTGTGGATTTTAACAGCAAGAATGGTGTGCTTCAATGTGAAACTGGAAACTGACATCTGACTATGAAATGATGATGTAGATATTGTCGTGATGATTATTTAATCAAACAGGAGAACTGAGAGTGTCAAACGAGTACTAGCAATTTATCAAGAGCAAGTTGTAGAAGGAAGCGTTCTCTGAAACATCAGAGTGCTAATTACCACTGACATTTCCCCAAGGGGAACCGCATTTTTAATTGTTACAAATATAATCACACTTCTACAGAGAAATGGGAACAGAATCCTCTCAAGCCTGTTTCTGGAAATAGAAACGTCTGAAGTTTCCATGTGGAAAAAATTTTGTGATAAGAAATTATTGGGTACACCAGAATAAATATGACATTGGAAAGGTTAACTAAAATATCAGCTACTGTGCACTAATTTCCAGAAGAAAATACATTTAACAGCAGTCTCTGGGTTAAGCCCTGGTCCTGCTGCAGCTTTCCTAGCTGGGCTGGGCTGCAGGCAAAAGCCCTTAGCTACCCATATTTCTCCTTTCATTCTGACAGTTGTGCAAATTGTGGGATTTTTCCTGACAGGATGCTCTAAGAGTGAAGGTGCTCAGTGCAAGTGCTGACTTTTTGGTTGGCTGTTGCTTGAAGACTGCTTAAATGAACTGAGTCAATTTACTTGCCACTAAAATCTGCTTACCAGTTTTGTCAACGCCTTTATTAATTAAGGTGGCTGTGCTGCCCTGAGGATCAGGGAGGTAAGTTTGGTAGGGGCAGATTATGTCTTTTACTGAACCAGGTGATAAAAAGGAAAGTGAATTTTCATCAGGGCAGCAAATCATTTATTCTGTCAGCTGAAGCAATTGAAAATCTTTTAAACTAAAAATTATATGAGGTGTTTTAACTTTTCTGCTCTCAGAAGAGCAACAGTGGGGAGGCAAAGAGTACTTAATCCTTCCTTAATAGTGTGTACTCTGCCATACGATGCCGTCACCAGCACAGGTCTGCCCAGCCCCAACTTCCTCCCTTCTGCTTGGTCAGGTGCTGCTCCTGTCCCAGTAGCATGCAGATCACAAGCGGGCACCTCTAACTAAACTGTGATTTGTAGAAGCTGCAGTCTTTTTGTTCAGAGGCGTTGATTTAGCTAGCAGAGGCTGAACATCAGTGGATAATACAATCTGATAAGTAATCTACACGATTTCGGATTTCAGATGGTAAATTTGTGGAAAAAAATACCCAGTATTGCACTGTTTGGCTAAGAACTATTTGGTTTTACTCCTTTTTCATTAAGGACTTTGGCCCTTCTTCAATTGAAATCAATGGAAATTCAACTCTAGGTTAAGGAGACACCACTCAGTAATGCTGACACAGTCATTCCAATTTAGCTCGGGCTGCATTTATTCTATTAAATTACAATGCTCTCTGCCCCTTCCTAGCTAAAATCAAAAGGGTTGCTTTTGTTCTATGTTAAAGAAAAAAAAAGACAATACACAGAGAAAAAAGTCATACTGAAGCAAAATATAGAATACATATTAGCTACCACTTTGTTAATACACTAAAAAGGGAAGAAACACTATATTCAGGAAGCTGTAAATAGCTTAGAAGGGTGCAGATAACTGATCACAGCAAGATTTGCTGAAGTTTTACCTCAATGTATAGGTGAATATGAAATTAAGTAATAAAAACAAAGAACAGAATTTGCACGCATATTAACTCTGAATGTGCCTACAATCAGGAGTTGCATGTGCAAACAGTTGATTTGTTACGGCTTTGCTTATCCAGACTTTACATGATGCACCATCTTGGAAACTGAACAGAATTTAGGAGCACCTGTATACATGGCATTTTCTAGAAAACCTTTATTTTCCTTTTTTCTTTTTTTTTTTTTTTTTCCCCAAGGAGCTCTGTATAAATAGGACTAAACTGTTTTGTAGATGTTTCATGGCATTCCCTTCCACCAGACCATGAAATCACAGATAGGTTCCTCAACCACCCATCTTTTTCCCCATCCCTCATCTCAGCCCTGTTGTGAAAACATGCAGATCTTTCCAACTCCAACTCCAATTTCTGTGACCTTGTGTTTGCCACCAGTTTGACGAAGGGCCTTGGCTTATGTTGACAATAGAAGGTATTTCCAGTCCAAGCATTTCACAGGAACAGACCTTCTTAGCTGCCAAAGATCAAATACGAGGAGGTGAATTCATTCTACTACAGTCAATTTCTTGAGCTTACCTTAACACTTACAGAAAAATTACAGCTTGCAAGATGAGTCTTCTAAATGAGGCCAGTATTTCAAAGGGCTCACTGGAGCACCGCATTCAAAGATATACAGATGATGTTAAGTCTTTGCAGTAATGCATGGTAGTTACATTTTATAGACTACTAAAAGCATGCAGTACTTTCAATTATAAATATAATTTAACAATGACAAAAGGTTCTTAAAATAACTCTTTAGAAAGCAAAGCCTTGAAGTATTTGACAGGATTTCACCCATTTCAGACTTAACATATATTTCAGCTTTATACAAACACTTTTTTCCTGGATGTCTGAAGCTATTCCTTCCAATGCAAAGTTGAAAAGCTATGAGATCGTTTTCCTCTGGAACAGTAAAAAGAATTCACTGAACAATTCATGATGTCAGGAGGTGTTTTGACTGATCACATTTGATGTGATTTGACTCCACAGAGGTATGATGCATGAGTTATGACAGAAGAAGAACTTCTGGCAATTTGTTCCTAACTTATAATGGGACATCAGCACTTCTTGAAAGCTAATCCAACATACAGGAAACATCCCATTTTCTGAAGATCTATCTCTATTTTTACCATTACAGATAATATTCCTTAGTAAGCCTTTAGACTTTGGTCTGCTTAACATTAAAACTTTTTTTTTTTTTTTTTTTTTTGAGTTATGTACATTTATCTCTCACCGAGGAAGATAAGTGTCCCCTAGGAGAGACATGATAGAAAGATTTGTGAGATCTAACAGATTTGTATAAGACAATCATGACAGGTATTTCATAATGGAAAGATTCTCAAAAAGATAAGTCTTCAGCATACAGATGAGTTTGCTACCTTAGCAGATGTTCACCTTTTCAATAAAAATATGCTTTTAAGAGACTCTCTGAAATGTCACAGTTATCCCCATTATTAAAAGATATCTTGATTTATGTTATTACAATTGTTGAAACACTGCTAAGCAACAGGTTTTGAAAGCGGTACTTTACCTGCCCTGCAAGACATTTAATTAATTCCACACTTTCATTGTAGACACTGCAATTAAAATAATTCTTGACTACCTCATGGAATTTTAAACATTTTCAAGAAATGAATTCAATACAAGATAGTGTGTGTGCAATTCTGCAACTAGGTCTCCCAGCTGTGCAATAAATTGCTGGGAGAAACAATTAGTGTAGAGTCATTTGTTAGAGAATGAACCAAAAATGTATCTAAAAATGCCAGTACTAAATGTGCTGACAATTAAGAGCAAATTACTTAGCAAAGATGCCATGTGTTCATATGTATGCTTCAGCTACATGCTTTTGATGTTTACACCACATTTTTGTTTAAGACCTAATTGCGCGTTTTGTTCAGTTTTGCATCTGTACTGAAATAAGATGATATGATGCCATCACTTTTTAGGGAGGACTCCCTGGTGACTCCAGTTATCACCATACCTTTTCATTCCAAGGGCAAAAATATTTTTAATTAAATGTGATGCAAATCTTACTCATTCATTTTGATTATTTTCCCCCTGCCCCCCAGAAAGTTTTATAGGGCAACAGAATGAGAAACAGAAGTGACTTGCAGTGAATTGATATTACATGAAAACATCTCTCAGGGGAAGCCCTAGGACTGTCATTGTCCTATCAAGTGAAAACTAGACTAGACAAAGCATTTATTAACCCTTTGCTGAGGACATTCCTGCATTGCTTGGACTTTTATGATGGCCTAAAAGCTCTCAATCCCAAAGAGTTTACTTTGTAGAATGGTTTGCATTGCTACATTTCACTAAATGCTCCTAGACAGATACACAGAGTTTTCTGATCAGATTTGGCTTCACAGTACACATTAATCATAGAATCATAGACTCATAGAATAGCTCAGGTTGAAGAACACCTTACAGATCATCAGGTTCAACCACAACCTAACCATACTACCCTAACTCTAACAGCCCTCCCCTAAATCATGCCCCTGAGCACTACATCCAAACGATTTTTAAACACATTCAGGGATGGTGACTCAACAACCTCCCTGGGGAGCCTATTCCATCTTAATAACACTTTCTGTAATGATGTTTTTTAATGCGTTGCAAAGACATTTCAATAGTGTTTAAGAATAGATTTACAGTTTACACAGTTCAGAAGTGCTTAAGTAACTGAGAACTGATCCTCTTCCCTGAAATAATAAGATCTGACAGAAGGAATCTCTGGAACTCTCTCTGAAGTCCAGAGAGGAGGTAACACTTTGGGAGCAGTAAGTGGCAGTTTTACTAGTCATGCTTGGTGAGTATGAGCCTCAGTCTCCCACAGACTACTAATAGTTACTTGTTCCCATCAACATGTTTCCCTACAAAGCTGAAACCAAGGTGACATACACAGATGCAGTGGAAGACCAAAACAGAAGCTATTTCTATCCAGTAAGTTTATTAAAAGCTGAAACAAGGGTTGAATTTTCCAAACGATGCTGTGCTAGAAATGTATCCTTCTAATCCAGAAAACTGGAGCAATAAACTTCAAAATCTGTTGCAGTTCTCTCACATTTCAATCAGACCTCTTTCAAGATTACTTAATTTGCTCCTTCCAAATCTGTTTTGGATAACAATAAGTGAAAATTATTGTGACATGCATATAACACTGTTGTGAATTAATAGTGCTTCATAGTTAGAAGGCAGGGAAAAGATCTGTATTAGCACTTATAGCAAAGATTCACTGAAATAGCTTCTCTTTGTCAACTCATTTGCCATACTTGATAACTGTCTAGTGCTTTCTTAAAAGGTAAATCAGGACAATGGTCTGGGAATTTGACTCACTTCCAGTGCTCCTAACAACATTTCTAAGGTTTATTACTTCAAGCTTCAGCCAGATCGAATCATTAAAATTGTTCTAATTGAATAAGTACTTTGCTATAGATCTATCTAGTCATTTGTAAACATCATGCATATAGAGAATATCACCAACTTCTTCACCTGCTGTAGGTCTTAATGGCCGTAGGTCCATATTTATAGATCATACAATATGTAGAGATGAGGTACGTAATCCTTAGGATAATGAAGCCAACTCAACCCTCAATAGATTCATTTTCTCCTGCTTATGTCTTTTCATTGGATTTTTGGAAGCTTTCAAACCCTTTTATGATGCTAGAAGATAAGTAAGCATTACAATCCTTGTGTCTTCAGAGCTGAGACTTGCTAGAAATTTTGGAAGAATGAGGAATAATGTATTGTAGCTATGTCCTTCCACTGAGATCCCGCTTCATAACAGACTTCACTTTTGGACAGCGAAACAGTAAGGAGTGTGACAGAGAAAATGGATAACTGTATTTTCTTTATCTGGACAAAAGTTAATCTGTCTAAAATGCTGACAATATTAAGGTCAACAAAAATAGCTTTACCCTTAGGATTCCAATTATATACATTTCCTATCTTCTAGTCCCCTCCAAATCACATTGTAATCCACTTTTCTGCAAGGAAGCCATCTTATCCAAGAACTTTATTTCCCACAAAATGGGGATTTTTTAGGTTTCTTCATTTTTTTTCTTTCTTGTCAACCTTTCCATTCCCACTTACTAAATTCAATAGCACCCACCTTTCCTGCATTTTCTTTTATTGTGCTTTTGTTGTCTCCTTGGATCACTCCTTATTTTCCCATTTCCCTTTCCCTGAGGAAGTAGGCATGCTTTTTTGAGCTTCAGGTACAATTCCTGAAGCTTTAGCTGTAACTATCTACGAACTCTGTCTCTAGATCAAGCTCTGTCTCTCATCTAAGCTCATCTCTCTTTTATGACTGCTCTATGTCTTAAAAAGCCTTGTGTATTCTAGCATCTTCCTTTCTTGCTAATAGATCCTGAAGTATTCTGGTTTCCACTCTCTCCTGTCCTATCATGGCTAATTTTGCTTTTAGCCTTACTAGCTGTGCATTAATATTTTCCTTTTTACTTTTCTTTGTTGTTTTAAAAAATATCTCAGTGAAAACCATCATCTTCTGAGAACATGCACCAGAGAAATATTTCCTTCCTTCTGTTGGCCACTGTCCTCCTTCCATTTTCCATTTCCACTTCAAACTCCTCACTCTCATTTACAAAGTCCCTGCGTGTATCTTCAGTTATGTTTCATTTCACATTCTTCTTTCCTCAACTTCTCTTATTCTAGTATCCATTAGCAGAAAGTGACCTTAGTGAGACTTCTTTTATCTTTCTCATTTTAGGACAAGCATTCTGACACATCTTCCAGTGCAAGTCACACCTTCTTCTTTCTTGTACCAGACTCTTCATTCTTGTTTAGATCCACTTCCTTCCTTCCTTCCTTCCTTCCTTTCTTCCTTCCTTCCTTCCTTCCTTCCTTCCTTCCTTCCTTCCTTCCTTCCTTCCTTCCTTCCTTCCTTCCTTCCTTCCTTCCTTCCTTCCTTCCTTCCTTCCTTCCTTCCTTCCTTCCTTCCTTCCTTCCTTCCTTCCTTCCTTCCTTCCTTCCTTCCTTCCTTTCTTCCTTCCTTCCTTCCTTCCTTCCTTCCTTTTTTAAAGATCACTTACTTCTTCAGGCCAGCAGTCTTTTGTCTTGCATTTCTTGCCTTGAAAACTGTGCTATAATTCTTTCAGTACTACCAAAGTACTGTGTCATATTATTATGAGTAGAATGTAATGGTTTCTATTTATATATATAATGCAGTTATATTAATACAGATGTTAAAATACAAGTCTTTCGGCATGGTTGTGTTCAAATCTGATCCAATTTTGCATTCACTTTTTTTTCTGTTGTTTCCACATTTTTTAATACTTTTCTACAGTGGCTGGCTAATAAAGTTTTTCATTTGTTGAAAGTTTTGGAAGTGTGACTCCTTCGTTTATTTATTAATTATTTTTAATTAATTATAATTAATTATATATAATTATATATATAATATATATTATATATATATAATATATAATTATATTTATTAATTATAATTAATTAATTATTAAAGAAAATATTAAGTGCTGATTTGAATGTGATCCATAAGTAGATAGAGATATTTTAATGGAATAGTGTTTTTCAGACTGTCAGATATGGCAGTACTTAACTATTTGAAGCTGAACACATGCAAAAATAGGAAGTAAGATTCATTTTTAAGAGCGAGAATAATTAGACATTGAAATAACTTTGATATGCAACAAATTCTTCTTTTCAAACTTTTTCATCAAGATTGGATTTTGATAACATCTTAAAGTAGATATAATTTAGTTCAGACAAAATTTCTGAGTTTGACACAGGGATTTCCAGATGAGTTTCCTCAACTGACCATCAGACAAGATGGCTGTTATCTGTACAGTCTGTGTGTGAAGGCCTGGCCATGTTCCAGTAAACTCCTGATTTCAATGGGGTCAAGAGTTTAACCTGGATGTATATGAAAAACTGCAGCTATGAACAAACAGCTAAACCTCACTTTGACAGTCGTTACTTGCTGGCCACTGGTGGATCCCACGTTCCAAAATGTCCTAAGGCAGTCTTGTGCCAACAACAATTTTGCATGGTTCTCACTAATGCTGGTTTATCAAGTGACAAGACAGCTTTAAATGTTTTCAGCTACACACCCTGTTTTCTTGCTTTGCAGAACAGGAATGAGTTTTGATACGTGCTTTAAGATAAGCAAGTACTTTGCAGAGCTCAGGTAAAACATACGACACTCTTGGTTTGCTAACAAGATGGTTATTTTCTTGTCGATGAAGGAGGGGAGAGAGTATTTTTATTTTGTTTTTCAGGTTGGATTTCCTGAGAGGTTGCATCATGAGAAAGAAACCTTCAACCCTTTCATGCTGCAGCAGAATTTAACTCAGAGTATTTCTTCCCATGCAGCCAGAATCATATTTCTGAGTGCAATAACCCTGTGTCGAAAGGCTACTGCCTGCCAGCTCTGAAAACTAAAAGTCTTTCTATAGCAGTTTAGGCTTCTTGCCACAATCTTGGCTTGAAGTATTCACTTCAAGAAGTGCTATTTTTTCACCACACCACTGAGCACAATATTGATGAGTTTTTTTGCCTCTCTGCTAGTACCTACCAGCTTCAAACTGGGTTAGATTTTGAAGGCAGCTACATCCGAATCCTGAGAAGCACCGAGATGGAGGGCTAGATACTAAAATAACTCTAAGGACCTGTGGTCTTTTGTTCTGGGAGCTATGCTGAAAACACTGTCTGACAAATTTCACGTATGTTTTTTGAATAGCCGTCCAATGGTAGCATCATTGACTGTTATTCTTAAAGAGAAACATAGACAATGAATGCTCTACTGAGATAGGTATTTGAATGTTTTTAATGAATTATGCAGGCTTTTTTTAATGTAGGTGATCATCTGGCAAAGGTTAGGTTGAGCCCATCACTCATTCACTTGTGACCTGTCAAGCACATAAAAATACAAACATCTACCAGTAAGAAGCTAACGCCTTAGACTACAGCAGCTCTTCACAGCATACTGCAAAGTTCCCAAATGAAATAGCAGGTCATTTCCGATAATGACCACACAATCAAACGATCAAGTATAATTAAAACAAGAGATTCATCATTTTTGCCTGTGTCTGCACTCCTGCTTAAACACTGTCTGCATGCCACTATGTAATTAAGCACCTAACTAACTGCCAAACTCTCTTTCTGAATCCAGCATTTCACTCTTTATCTCTCACTCTCATTCATCCTGACTTGCATGTTAATATCAGATTGGAAAATGGCAGAGGACCAGTGTCTGCTCTCACAGAAGTCACTGGCAAAACTCCCGCTGGCTCCAAATCTTACTTCCCCCATACGTACATGCTTACCTGCTCATAGCTTCAAAGAGAAGTATTTTCTTTAAAACTCAATTATGTATAACTTAAAGAAAACAAAAAGGCAAACACTGAAAAGTCTTTGTTGCATCTCAGCACATGCTATTCTCTTTAATAAAAGATTAAGATCCATTAACTCAAGAACTGTCAAATCTCATCCAGAATAACAGTGCCTAATGCTAAAGCTGGCTTATAAAGTGTGGGAGGACAGATAAACTATCTTTTCCCCTGGGTTCCCTCTTTTTCTTTTTCCTTTCCTTTTCAAACGACCCTCCCCAAATAATAGAACACAGTGTTTTATGTTTCAAATGTACCATATGGCATGACGTGAGTGCAGTTTAATTACATATTAGCATATTCTTACAACAAGGGTTGGCTGTTTAAAGCAGCTTGACAAAACATGAATTAAAATATATGCATGAACACTTTTGGACTAAATCTGTCTTTGTCATTATGAACACTTTTAAAATTGTGAATGTGTGATGATTTCACTAAACTTTCACAGCATGATATTGTGAAACAGCAAAAAAACAACAACCCTAGATCATCCTTTTCCTGATAGAAATTATAACTGTTATATTAAGGATCACTTAAATAAACAAATGACAACAACTCTCAGCTCTCTATGATCATATGATTTTAACTCATTTTTCAAATTTTAAGGTGAAAAACAGTAAAGTTAATGATACAGTCAATATTCCTTTAAATTACGAAGTAGGGAAATTTGCTGGTCAAGATTTACCCTGCTTTCTGTCTCATTAAGAACGCTTCTTTACTGATATATTTAACCACCCTTGTGCTGTCCTCAGCACTTGCAAATGATCAATGGGATCATTTGGTTTCTAAAGAAGAAGGAAGCAATTAGCAGCAAATTTATATGAAAGATTTCTCTGAATGTGAACCTTCTCCTACACTCTGCCTTCTCTTCTATTATTTCCTCTACTGTTGGGGAAACATCACAGTTTAAAATCCCTTTTAGATAGAACAATCTAAAAAGTACCAATGCAGACTGCCTATACAATGTCTGCTGCCCTCAGATGGTACTGAGGACATCCTTCCCTTTGATGTTCGAAATACAGTTTTGGGGCATTTTTTGCAAATGTTTATATATGTATTTCATGGAAT
Organism: Phasianus colchicus; assembly: GCF_987193195.1. Taxonomy (NCBI): domain Eukaryota; kingdom Metazoa; phylum Chordata; class Aves; order Galliformes; family Phasianidae; genus Phasianus; species Phasianus colchicus. Next base: position 21,084,814 of record NC_143441.1, on the reverse strand, counting down.
TACTTCTGCTGATGATCCCTCATACAAATAATTGTTTAAAGGCTTAGACCCAACATTTGTTAAGTGGTCCGGCTCTTTCCCGTACTGACATTTCAACTCCCCAGTGCTCAATGAATTAGGGGGCATTCTCCAAACATGCTCCTTCAATCCTTTATCAGTGACATTTTCCTCACAGTTTGTCTTGAATTGTTTTTATTTTACTTCCCATGGGTAAAATTCTTGACTTTCTATGGTCTGGACAAAGCCTGTATACCCTCGAAGCTTATAGAAGAGGGATTATGTGGAATTCGTACGGTACATTGGCCTGGTGCTGGCTCCATGTGCATGGATGAATGGCATCCATGTCCAATTGTTAGTCTCCCCAGAATGCTCTCTACAGTGATAAAGACAGCTCATGTTTCATGACGATCGGTGGGCCAGCAACATCTGATCAGACTTTTCCCATCATTTGTTCCAGCCACCCTTGGACTGAATGTTATCTTCAGAGAATTTTTTAAACATATAAAAGAAGCATTCAAGAGTTTGCCAGTAAAATGTATATCTAATCCAATTTGTGGGATAATTTTCATTTTAAGCCTGATTTTAGCCCTGGCTAATTTTCTGAAAGCAAAATAAAAGCTACTATTTTTCACACGAGATATACAAAAATAATATGCTTTCTACTGGAAAGCTCTGTGGGAAGAGGAGCATTGCTATTGGAAGGAGTCATCAGATTAGGAATAATAATAACAGCAATAAGTCAGTTTAAGGTGATCATTTTGATAGATGACATTTGTCCTAGTTGCAGAAGTTTGCATGTAAACTTATTCTTTGTCTTGATCGTCTGTATGATGAGTACAATGCACTAATTTTCCTGCACCAGAAATCTACTCAAGAGCAATCTGTTTTCTATTTGTGCTTGGGGATACAGTCCTTGCACATGCCCATGTGTGATTTGATGTGTAGGGGTGAAGGTAGCTTGTCAGGCAGGAACGAGTTGATCTGAAAACACAAGGATAGGGCCCTGCCTCTGCTGGCAAAAAAGGAGAAGGAGAAAGTAGAACCTGGAGGAGCAACACTTGCAGCCCTTGTGACAGAGCTTCTTGGTGGCCTTGGTCTCACCCCCTTGCCCACTCTGGTGGAGCAACGACCAGCCTAAGCTGTGGCACTAATGGTAGGCAGTGGGGATGTTGCAAAAGCTCTGTCATTTGCCTTGAGTTGGATTAGGAACAGATATGGGAACCATGCACAGAGCATCAGATCTCCATGGCCAGAGAGAGTGTACTTGAGCACGTCCACAAGTGGGATCCCTAGAGCTACTGATGTGTCACAGCTGTGCAGACAGCCTCCGCTCATCCACTGCCCATGTCAACATGGTGGTGTCAATGCAGGTTATTTAAGAGTTCACTACCAAAATTACTAGGTTCTCCAAGCAATTAGATGCATTTCCTCTCTCCCTCCTTATCAGGGAAGAGAAAATTCTGGAGTACCTTCAATTTCTTTGGACAGGTCAAAGTGCTGTTTGAGCCATGCTTGTCAACCAGTCACATTACTAGTAGTTTACTTGAATAAAGGTTTATATGAGGGCAACTTTGAAAATGAGCTGTGTATTCTGGCTTGGGTACCAGTCAGGTGTGTTTAAAGTGTAAAGTGGGCTTTTAGTTTTACAGTGCATTTCTGAGACTTCTGCTTAAGATGGCAGGAATCTCACAAAATCCATTTTTACTGAAGGGTAATAGGAGTACCTAAATCTGGACAAGAAAAAATGATTCAGATCTGAAGCAGAACCAGTTGCTTTGTACCTGAAAGTGTGCAAGTGAAATGTCTCAGCTCCTAGAAACACAGATGAACTTAGTTTTGAATTTCTGTCCTGGACCAGTTTCTGTATAAATGGTACTTTTGGTGATGTAAGTTATTTGGGGAGTACATATTCAATAATGCTGAGTTATAAACCATACACTTAACTCCTGAACTTTCAAACAAAGCCATAAATGCGCATTCCATAGTTCCCAGACAAAAATAAACAGAGCTTACTATTTCTAATCCATTCCTCCTCTCCCTGGGTGCTGATTAGATTGCGTATCCTGAAAGGGAAGAATTCAGGCTTTTCTGAAGTTATTTCTATGAGATTCATTTGTGATTCAATGCAAATGTTTTGTAGATTTGAAAGATATACGGAACAGCTGTTCCTTCTGCATATGACAACTTATGTCAAAAAAAACCCAACAACCCAAACAACCTTAGTTGCCACTGGATGCTGTGGCTTTCTTAAAGCCTGAAGAACCTCTTCTCATTCCAAAATCTTAGATAGGGGGTGATTTTGGCCATCACTTATCTGACACTAATTCCATGTTTAGGAAACTGAGAGATGGTATGTTTTTATCTCCTCTCTTAAAAAACAAAAAACAAAAGACATTTCCGGGGTCAAAATGAAATATCTTGTAATGAATTCTGATAAGTACAGAGTAACCAGATAAATTAAGAGGCTTTAGAAGTAATTCAAATATCAGTGTTTAAAATAAAATAGCATATAAGAATGTCTCCACAGAAAAACAATTTCAGCACATGATTTAACTGAACCCATGCTCCTGGCAACTGCCCGTGTTTTCCCCTTAGATGTTACATTTGTGCTCCAAACCCAAGTGGCAAACACCAAGCTCTCTGTTTTTTGCTTTGTACTACTGTCAGACTCTTCAGATGCAAAATAGCACCCCACCGCCTAATCCCTAATCTGCACTAAAATCCAGAGTTGCCCTTTCAGGTTTAATGCTTATGGGTCATTTTTAACCTGGTAAGGCAGTGGGTGGTGCCTCCAAAGCCAGCTTTTTCTTAGGTTGCCAGCAGATTGGCAGATGAACAACACAAATGGCACTTTATAAAGGCCGATCCTTCCAGCGACCTGAAGATAATCCAGTGCTCCTCTACTCTCAGTGATCTGCCTGATTCATAGCCAACATGGTCATTTTGACTTTTCCTGGTTGGAACCAATGTATACCAGACTGAAGGACAAAAGCGCGACACAGCATCAAACGCCATTAATAGTATATGGATTGGCATCATTGAATATGTCATGGGAGTGAGAAAAGTCTCAGGCTGATATGTTAAGTGTACAAAGGCCTTAATCTCTGCTTATTTCACACTTCCTTTCTGAATAGACTTTCAGGGTCAAAAAATGCTAGAATTAGTGATGTTTAAAAACACGCATTGATGATAGAGGAACCTGAAAAAAGAGCATGCAAAGCCTGGATAGAAAATGTATGGTTAAAAGGTGCTCCAAAGCAATATAAAACATGGAGATTTGTAAATAAAATTTGAAATAATAGTAGCGCTATTTTGTCTTAAGGCATGGAATATGATAGAACAAAGATACAGTTAAGAGCAAGACAGATTTATGTTTTCAGTCCTAAATAGATTAAACTGATTTGCAGCAATTTTTTTTCAGACATCTCTCTCTTCTCTGAAGGAGCAGAATGACAGTGTTTGGTATGTAACAGCATGCATTCATAGGACCTACCTGAGATGTTAGCTGATGTAATTGTTGATAACAACCTGTTTCCTCCATATGTAGCCTGTTCTGATGACTTACATTCTTTGGAACCGCATTTGAAGTTTAAGATTGACGACACCATTATGCTGCTATGACCTCTTAGTCTGAAAACAGTTGGCAAGTGTTCCAACTTCTACAGATTTATTTTGCTGTTGATTAGTGACTGATTAAAAGATCTGTTTGAAAACCATGACAAAATCATCTAATTTTCAGTTTTGTAGCAACACAAATAGAGGGACACCAACCTCTGAATGTCATCAAGAACTTGGAGGTTGGATTCTTACTTGGGTGACATAACAGCAGCCTACTGAAAGCAGCTAGCTACTCCAGACTGGATGTTCTTTGCCTGTGATGACACTTTTTGTCATTCTTCTAGGCCCTGTTTTAACCAGGTAAATTTTCCCTGTCTCTCAAGGGATATTAAAAAAAAATTATTTATTTATTTATTTATTTATTTATTTATTTAGATTTTTAATTTAATTTAATTTTTTGAGAGGATCAACTCAAAGCAGGAGCTTTGTGTACCATACTGCTCTTTTGGTTTGGTTTATATTGTGCTGGTAACTTGTGGGATCCTTTTCCCGGTGTCATGAGGCAGCTATGTTATTAAAAAGCCAATTATGAAAATAAAAGGGTATTTGATAGTGATACGGAAACAGGAAAGCTCAGTCTCCATGCTTCCTTATCTCAGGAGCACTGAGATACACAGTTTCTGTGAGCTCATGTGAGCTCTACACTTACTGTTATTCAGAGGAATCAAAGAAACGAACAAAAAGGAATCTGAGGTTGTGGCTGAACTTCAGGAAATGCTTTTTTTCACGTGCAGGCGACAGAGCTGCACAGAAGCTGTGGGGTCTCCTGCTTGGAGATCTCCAAAAGCCACCTGTACACGGGCCTGGGCACCCTACTCTGTAGGTCTCTGCTGGAGCTGGGGTTGGACAGATGGATCTAGAAGTCCCTGCCAACCTCAGCCATTCCATAGGAAGATTTTGGCATAAGTGTACTTATTTTATACAGATCTAATTTGAGATTCCAGTACTACCTTACAAAGTCACCTTCAGTTTGAGGACTACCAATCATTTTAATCTGAAGATTATTTTATCTTCATTCTAAGCTCGGTGTTTAACCTTTCATGTTAAGCTTTCATGTTTCTTTCACAAACAGTATTTTTACTTCAGTCTTTGAGCGCTGTTGGGTTAATGCTCATGAAGTGTGGTGGGCTCATATATACCATTCAAATCAGGGTAGGTGTTTGCAGTGTAATCCACTTCAATTAATCATCCAAATGCTTTTTATGTCTCTATTAGCTCAGAAAGAGCCACTATGGTATCACAAACACTGACCTCATTGATAGTTAGACTCCGGACCTTACATTAGCTTTTCTGTGCAAGTACACTGAGAAAACACATACCTGAAGAAAAAATTATAATAATTTACATGGGATAAGAACATGAAAAAGTCTGTGTGCAATGTACAACAAGAGACTTGATTTCAGCTGGTCTTAGCTTCTTCCATGTTTTTTTCTTAGTGCACTCTAAATGACCTAGCCAAATGCCGAAAGAACCGTTCACACAGCTCAAAATTAGTCTTGTTCTTTCTTCTTCACAATCCAGAGGATGAACAGAATAATTGTAGAGGATTAATCCTGTGGAACTGTACTCTGTTAGATTCCAGCATCAGGAAATAGCTGGGAAAAATTCCCATACTGACATGAGAAGAGTGCAAAAGCATGAGTTTTATTAATTCAATCTAATTACATTATCCACCCCTTATCTATGCAGTTAGTCAAAATCACTGTTATGCTCGACAAAGAGTCTTCATAAAACCCAAGTACTAGAGGAGAGGTGTTGTTTGACAAGATACAGTTTATGACAGAAAATGGTTTCCTTTCCTTGAAAAGAATGTCATTATGGTCATGTTCAGAGATGATTAATTGTAATTATTGTGTTTGTTTCACTTAATTCCCCCTAGATGGGCTCATTGGATTTCTGCTGCATATGTGTGTGTATGAATGCACTTTTTACTGGACCTCTCATGCAAATATGAATGATGTGAAGCTTGTATGGATCTGTTTGGAAATGGTAGCCAGCTTTGTTGAAATGCAGAACATCACCCAGCTGGCACAGGGAAAGCAAATGACACTCAAGCTTCAGACTCTCTGTGAGCATGCAAGAAAACCACTTCCTTTACATTTTTTAATGCTTCACAGCATTGCTTCTAATCACAACTAATGCTTACTTTGTGCCTAATGGTGCAAATATCATGTATGATGGCATTTTATCTGAGGTGGCATAAATACAGTGCAAGAAATCATTAGAGAAAACACTAAGCAAATGTGAAAAATCAGCAAAGTTTAAAATGAAATGTTCTCTCTTGATTTCATACATTCCTGACATAATAATACTGTAGCATATCATTATCATTAGTTGTGCTGCTTGAATTAATGTTATATAAACCAGTTGGTTCTGTCCTCGCGTTAGAAGGCGTTCTTTGCAGTCTGATTCCACCACAGCTGTCCGAGCTGCACTTCGATATGAAGCTTCAGAATGAAAGACAATATATCTAACCACCAGTTTGACCCTTTCTTCAATTAGGGTGTGGGTTTGCTACACAAATAATGGAGAGAAAACCTGCATTTTCACAGCTTCTCAAACAGAAGCTAGGAATGGTAAGAAATAGAGAAGTCTACAACAGGTGACTTATGGGCTCCCTGTAGGAGCTGAAAACTCAGGGTCAGACACAATACCTGAGTGTCTTAAGTCAAAACAGGAGATCAAGCTGGGAAAGGAAATATTTAATCATTATGACTACTTTTTTTTTTTTCTTCTCTCCAAAGTAGTGCTGGACTCTCACTTGAAGTTGAAATAGCTGCAGGGAGCAACTGGCAAGATTGTGGTTTAGTACATCTATTTTAGCCTTTGCAAACCATGGCTGAAGGAAGAATGTAGTGGTCAGATTGCTTTTTCCCCTCTTCTCTTTTTTCTTTTCACTCAAAATAAGGAGGGATTTGTTATTGTGTCTATAACGCAGTTTCATTCTATTCACCCATTTCAAAAAAATAAGCACAGGTAGAATTCTACTTTGAGCCCAGACCTAAAATCCTTATCTTCAGACCATAATCCATATCCCCTCCATACAACCATTTCGAAGTTAATCTTGCTCATTCAATAAAATTTTAGTATCTTCATAAACGTAGGAAGGTGTGTACTACTAGAAAAAAATGAAACCAAAAACAAAATAAAGAAAAAAATCTCACAGATCAACCCACAGATTCCCTAAAAGGGTATCATGCTTTTAAATTACAGGTACTATTTTATGCATTGCCAGTGTGTCAGGACAGTTCTTCTGAGGATGAACAGTGATTTGTATGCAGATAAAAATGCATACGACCAGAAAAGGATATTAATACTTCCTGTCACTCCTCCACACTGGTAGTAGCCTCTCAGAATTAGGCCAAGAAGCCAGCTGTAACTATCAGTCTGCCAACACTGCCTACACTGTAGGTTCAGTGTAAGCACAAACACAGCACAAGTAGTCAGAAAGAAAAGTCAGGCTTGTCAGATTCATACTTTTGAGAGAGATATATATATACACATATTTATTGACATATATATATGTATATTTATTTATTTATTTCCCATTACTTGTTTCCATTTTACAGCTTTGGACTGCATGGAAGGGAGACCACTGAAGTAAACTGAGCCATGACTTCTGATGGAGTTGTCCTTGAAATGCAAGAACTACAGTTTTAAATGACATCTGTATTCTATATGAGGCAAGAGTATACTCAAAAAAAGCATAGTTCCATTAAAAATCTCTCTTTGTTTTGCAGGGAAATTTTATATCAAACAACAAAATAATCATTTTCATTTTGTGGTAACAATATCCACAGCAAAGTATTTAGAGCTGGAAGTGCTGAAGAACAAGACAGAATCTTCAAATAAAATTTCTTCCTACATACTTTCTGCTGAAATAAACTTCAGTGCTATGTAGGAAACACTCGCACCATATCAATACCCTGTTATATTCTCAGGCGTTCTCTCAAAAGGAAAACCAACAGCACAATGCAAATTTTTATGCACCTAAGTGATGTGTGCTCAGAATAGTGATAGGCCCCCTGTGGTATAGAGAAAAAATGAAAATCTTTGCTAATTAGACACCTTTATAATAAGGAAATTTAATGGTTACTGTTATGCAATCGAGAATGAGAATTTCTTCTATTACAAAGAGCTATTCTTCACTACTGTGCCAGAGCAACCACTAATTTTATTTTCTGATCAATAGCTTGTATGTTGAGTTAATAAATGTGAAATGTTAATGCAGTATCAAACAGCAATCTAGGCCTCTGGGTCCTAGTAGCATCCCTTCTAATCAGCATGCTCTGCAGTGATATATAGGGCTATCTATAGGGACAGATGAATCATACAATGTGGAGAGCTGCTGTTAGCTCTCATAATAATTCCAAGCTGGACAGGCATCTCAAAAGAGGAGCAGAACATCCATGTTATTTTATCCTGTTGGTCTAATAAAATCTGTGTAATTGTGAAACTTGTTTTCTCAAGAGATATAATGCATATTTATTCTCTGTCTCAGACCAGTTGAGCTAATAATGATTGCAATCAATAAGAAAGTCTTTCATTGGTATAGTTTTCTAATAGACACTTTAAGGGTCTCCAGCTCTCAGATGAACCCGCTTATATCTTGCGCGTAATTTACCAGAGACATCTTGCGAAAATTACTTAGAGGAGCTAACACTTATTTTCATTTGAAGCTTGTGAAAACCCTGTGAGATCAAGGGAAAGAAAAAATGTTTCATCTCTGCACTAGAATAGCAACTAGCAGATTCAGTTTTCAAAGGCCTCTTTTCACAGCCTCTGAAATTACATGAGGAATGGTCACACGCCAGCCTTCACGTGCATCTCAACACAAAAACATGAGTTTTACACAGGCCAAAATCATCATATGAAAAACAGACATGCAATGCTGCATGAAAAGTTAAGGGGACACATTTGAAAATTTCCCTCTAATTGTCTAGTTTTGCAGTGCTTGCAAATGGGTTCATTGCCAATGTATATTTATGGGACACGTGAAAGTCATTGTTACTCTCTTTTTATTCCTTTTGTCTGCTTTAGTAATTTGGGTGCTCTAACATTTTCCATATGGAGGTGATGGCAGCAGAAGGCCTCAGTGCGAGGCTCTGGGCGTGCTCATAGCTTTCCTGGGCAGCCAGGTTCCTCCTCGTGGTGTACTGGAGATAAAACAAATAGATGTAATGGTTTCATGGTGCCACAAGGCTGACAGCTTTCCTGACTATCCTGTGATTCCTGTAATGTTCTATTTTTTTTTAATGTAAAGCCCCAGGCACTAGGCTTAAGAGGATGTTGGCTTTTCTTTGAAGAAAATGAGTTTCCAGTCCTCATCTTTGTGAAGAAAAGCTTCAAGTTGTAACAGAGATGCATACATTGAAGCATATGGATTAAGACTAAAAATTTTGTTTCAAAACACCACAAGTTCTAGACAGAGTACTCTATATTTCAAAGAGCTGGAGTTGTTCAGCCTGGAGAAGAGAAGGCTCCGGGGAGACCTGAGAGCAGCCTTTTGGAATCTGAAGGGGGGTTGTAAGAAAGAAAGGATCAGACTCTTTAGCAGGGTTGGTTGTGATAGGACAAGGGGAAACAGTTTCAAACTAAAAGAGGGGAGATTTAGACTGTATATAAGGAAGTAGTTTTTACAATAAGGCTGGGTTGCCCGAAGTTGTGGATGCCCCATCCATGCAGACACTCAAGGTCAGGTTGGAAAGATCTCTGAACAACCTCCTCTGGCTGTAGGTGTCCCTGTTTATTGCAGGGGAGTCAGACTAGATAACCATTAATGGTCCCTTCCAACTCAAACTCTATGATTCCATGATTAAGGTTGAACTCTTGCTTTTGGAATTATATGCAATAGCGATATCAGAAGTTTTAAAAGCACATCATTACTCTTACCTTGCTGTTGTTGCTTTTATTAATAATGGCATTTTTATCTCAATGTTTATAATGGTGCCTGAAGGTCAGCCAAGCTGAAGTTTGCTCAAATACAATTTTATTTAAACAGTTGCAAATAGTGATCTCTATGAAATATATTAAAAAGATATCATCTAGGATTTCTCTTGTAAAACCTTGTCATTTTTTAGTGAAAGATGAAAGTAAAAAAAATGTTGATAAGCTAAACCAAAGGTGCAGACACTAATGTGTTGTGAATGCTTTTCCCCTTACTGTACGGAAAAAAATAAAAAGAATCTAACATTCTTCAAGTAGAGGTCTTGTCTTTGCAGAACTAGAGTCATTGTAAAGCCATTTACAGTGTTTCCCTTCAAATTATAAGCATGTGTTTGAGGTTCAGAGGGAGGGCACACGCTTTGCAGTTTACAGATAGCATGTGATGGCTATGATGATTAGCACAGAGAGAAATTTCACTGAAGTGTTTTGTTCATGTGGTACTTTAAATCCCACAGAAGTATTACATCATGATTCAGAACACAAGGAGGTTCTTTCCCTTTCTCATCATATTTCATATCATGTTTAGTTAAGGGCAGACATCCCCTTTTTGGAAAAAACCTCCATTTAAAAGCCTGCCCTCCTGATGTGGTCACATCTGGGAATCTGCAACCACATATTCTTATCATCATTTTAAAGACAGTACCAACGTTAAATTTCCAAAAGTAAAATTTGAGAAATGAACAAGAAAAATATTTTTGTTTTCTGTAGCAACTGGAGGAAATAGTGATCAACCATTACAACTAGTCTATCATAAAATGTGGTACTTCTTGTGGAGATGCACATTTCTTCTGCCCTGATCTTTTGATACATTAGTAGGAAAATATTTACAGTGAAAATACTGCCTATTCAGTAAACTGTAATTTCACAGTAAGAACAAAGCTGTTGCAATTACTTTCCTATCATGTAATCCTGTGGATTTACACTATCATTTAGCAGGTGGTGTGTTGACCTTCAGCCACTGGATAGCTCTATGTGTGTTAAGGTGGCCATTCCTAAAATATAACATTTACCTGCTGAGAATTACATTATGCTATTTATGAAACCATATAATTTCAATAGCCAAGCTCAGCAAGATTTTATTGCTCTCTCCACTTATAATTGTGGGAGTGCTGATTCATCAGTCCATAATCACCTCTCACCAATGAACTGCTTTGCTAAAATTCTTGAAGAGACTGGCTTTCTTATAATTCCTTCAAGTGTTACCTCTCAGATGCAAGCTCCTCACTCAGAAGGTTGTAGTTAATTACAATTCAGATTAACACTAGGGGAACATCTATGTGACAAACTCTTCACTGCCTTGTTCATCAGAAAGATGTACAAGGGCTTCTCCCAAAGCAATGCCTATTTCATAATGTCAGCCCATGATGTCAGAGGCAGATGTTGGTGGTAGCGCAGTAGATGCTGAATCTTCCCAGCAATATTCCATTACATATTGTTGTCATGTGACAGATGGCAGCAGAGGGGCAGTCTGACAAAATGGTGTCAGACATGGAAGTGTAGATGAAGCAAAGGTGTCCCATTAAATTCCTCCATGCAGAAAAAAAGGCACCCACTGACATTCATCAGCACTTGCTGAACATTTATGAAGACCAAATGGAAGATGTGAGCACAGTGAAGTGGTGAGTGGTGCATTTCAGCAGTGGTGATAGCAACAGCGGATCACCTCCAGTGGTGCAGATTTTGATGAGTGTGGCATGCAGGCATTTGTCCATCACTGGCAAAAGTGCACAGCTAATAGTGGTGAATATGTTGCAAAAGAGTGTTTTGTAGCTGAGAATTTGCTCTATCAAAGAGTGTTTCTGTGCTCTTTGCAGCTGTTGTAATTTCCACAAAAATAAATAGGAGGCGTTAATTTTGGAGCAACCAGTGTATATTTTAGTAACATGAAGATAAATTAAAATTCATTAATATCTAAAAAAAGTTATGGGCATTTTAACAGTCAATTAACCTTTTATCTAAGATGTAGTAAAATAAACATTCCTTTAAAGATAAATACAGTTTCCTCTGTTTTTCCTCATTCCCTACTACATAATGCTTCGTAAAATGTTCTCATCTACCTGACAACTTTTCTCTTTTAAATCTTGTAGTAACAGAAATTTTCCACTATGATCTCCAATATTTATCAAGGAGCCAAACATCTGTGAAGTCAAAAATTTTCCTATTTATCCCCTTCAATGCTTAGTCCAGAAACTGGAGAGAAATTTTGCTTTTGTAATAGCTATAGCTATAGCTCTGCATTAATACAGGACTGTAGTCAAGTCATGCTTCAGGGTTTTAGTGAATTAGTTGCAAGGATCAGGAAAGAATGCCCAGCACTATGGAATGTAACTGGAATTTGCACCCTTCTCCCCATCCTCTGCCCCTGTTTAGGCATTTGCTCTGGTGGCAGCTGGGTTGGGATGTTAGGAAGGATGGCACTGCATTCTGCTCCTCCTTTCTCAGATGTTTACTGGTACATGGTTTTATAACCTAGACAAACGAGTGACCAAAGTTGGAAGGAAAGAAGATCTGACAGAAACCCCATTTTTTTTTTTCTTCCCAACATAGAATATAGGTCACCTGTCAGAACAATCTGATTCAAACAAATTCCCTGCCCTTCAGCAAGACAAACTGTTATGCTGAAGAGTATGGCCATATCTGCAGAGCAGTAAATTAGTGCTCTTCAGCAGATAAATGGTTGGATAGTTCACCATAAATACCTCAGAGTACCTGTTTTCTACTTATGGGGTACAATCAGTGTATGACTGATGAACTGAAATCCTTCAGATTCACCTAAGCCATTGGACTCAATCTGTCAACAGCTGTACTAAACTGCTTGGCTTGAGCTCTGCAAAAGGTCAGGCTGAACAATGCAAAAAATCCCCCATGGCAAGAGGCTCTGAATTAGGGGGATTTGTGCAACAGAATTTTAATCTCTCATTTATATTTGCAAGGGAAGAAAAATATTGCCAGAGGGACTGAAGGAAAGCCACAATAGAACTCAGCATCTATATCTTAGTAAATCCAGGATCCTGGCTTCAAGACCTCCTGATGTCAGAGCATGGGGTTCCCTTTCTTCTCTTTTTTTTTTTTTGGCAGTAGAGCATGTAGTTGTTACACTTGATTAGGTCATCATGCCAGATATGTTACTAAATGCAAGTAAGGGTTAGTTGTTACTTTGGAAGATGATACTAACCTTTTTAGATGGTTTCCCAAACTCCTCCATCTCCTAACCTTCTCCTGATGAAGGGAAGGTGGTATTTGACTTTTACAGTTCGCTTGCCAAAATTTATCTGAAAAGCAAATGTTCTTTGTTGTATAAAGACAAAAGTAATGTTATTTGAATTAAGGCTACATCTGAAGTGCTAAGTGGTGCCTAAAGGGAAAAAAAGAAAAAGATGGAATATGAGCATGGGTCAGATTCTCAGCAAGTAAAGTTGTCATATTCTCACTGCTTTTGAGTGAACTTGCACCAGCTGAAGCTTTGACCCAAACATGAAAGATGCTGGGAAAGGCAGTTTATTAGTCATCTCAGGTAAATGGAAAGAATGCTCAGAAAAGAAAGACAACACCCTTTATTTGACTTCTTCAAAACATTTTGAGTCTTTATTGTTAATAAGATTAAAAAGCAGATGAGCAATAAAGATATTGGAGAGGAGTTTATTATGAGAAAAAGTACACTTCAGGAAGAGTGCTCTCCCTCCACTTAGCCTGAAAGTTTGTGTACACATCCTTCCATTCACGTTTTTTTATTGCTGTTTGCCTAGAAAAGAAGTCGCTGTAAAAGAATGTGAGTGGGAGTGCTTTGCCTCCCCTCTCCAGGTTACTCTAGATGCACCGATCCACGTATTTCCCTGAACTGTGTAATTTTCTGCCAGTCATCACTGTAGATCCTTCAGTGGGTGAAACCTAATACTTCCTTGAAAATAAAGCAAGTCATCTGACAAACTGTATGCCTCTTGCCTTTTGTGGGCCATTCAGTGACTTTATTTTACTGAGGGAACAAGGGGAAGTTTATAATAGGATCAGTTTTGTTTGCAATTTGTTTCTAATAGATGCCAATAAGCCGGTTAACTAGGCTCTAGTTAATGGAAATTTTATTGTTTTTCCCCCTGCAGTGCACATGACCTTTTCTTACAAGACTTTGTGATTCTTGAAAACATGTATCTGCTGCCTTGCCTCAGGGTCTGCTTACAACAGCAGGGATATGACCATGGGCTCTTCTGAACTTGCTCACCAGCCCTCCTCTTTGAGCAGACCAAAATACTTTGATCATCCTGTCAGTGGCAAATTTACAGCAACGTACCAGCTTTTGTTCCATGTGTATTTCTCCAAATATAATATCTCCCTCAAGAAATCAATGATAAGCTGTTAAACTAAAGAGCATGGTAACATCCACAGAGCAGTAAATTAATGGTCTTTTGTGGATAGATGGTTACAGATTTCATCATAAAAAATGGATAAAAGATTACATATCACACAGAGCGAAACTTTTAATAACTCAACATGACTTTTCTTAATGGGTTTTATTCATTTTAATCATTATAGTGTCAATGATGATTATAGCCTTATTAGATTCTGGTGATTGAGGAGCCTGTTTATGAGATATTGAAAATCTTACTCTGTTCAGAAGTGGAGTTGCAGTCTGTGTAGGTTTGATGTGTAACTTCATCTGCAGAAACAGGGCTTGCCAGAAGAGTTTCAATTAATACTTTTACTAAATTGCTCCTGTCTGTAGTGACCTAGGTCACAGATGACTTAAGGATTCCACAACAGTGGCTTCTCAAAACAGTAGACCAGAGACTGTATAAATCAAAGAGAGATGAGAAACCAAAGAAAATGAAGAAAATAAAAGGAGGTGAGGGTGGAATCCTGTGGCAAAAGAAACTGATTTGCCTTCCTCTCTAGCAGCCAAATAAAGATCCAGACTTACGTTATCACTCCAGCTGAACTTTCATTCCTAGGCCACATAGACTTGAGAGTATATGAACAGGAACAACTAAAATGGCTCTTAATATTATCTGGAACACAAACAAAATCAGGTTAACTGATACAACGTTGTGTAGTTATCTGCAAGGGAGAATTACAGTGCCATTAAAAAAAAAAATACTTAAAAATGGATATCTATGTTCATTTCCTTTAGCATGGCCAAGAAGATGCAAGACGCCATTTTGAGTTTGGCTGGCTCTTGTTTAAAGCTTGTTAAAAGAACACTTTTCCTGTGAAGGTACAGATATGATCTAGAAATCACCAGTTGAAAATGATGCCCTAAGATCCTTTACCATTAAAATATAATATTTTTGTAGTCACACATAGCTCACTCTCTCTGTAGGACAAGTGCCAACTTAGTCTTACAAATCCACAGTGTATGAACTAGAAAAGGTTTAGATCTGAATCACATAAATCTGTATAAATCATCCTGAATTCATTCAATTTTGGGTCCTGCAAATGTAAGTAGTATCTCATACATATCCTTTTTCCTAACCTCCCTCTTCCATGTGGCCTTCTCCCTCACCATCAGATGTGTGGGGCTTCCGGGCTAGCTGGCTTCCTGCAGGTGCTCACAGTCACAGTCACTCCTACCTATTCTCAAATGTCTCAGGAGTGTAGAGCTCTCCCTATACTGGGGGAATTGGCAGGATATCTTCAGAAGTGTCTGTGTTCTCAACCTCTCTGCTTTGCTGGGTATGGTCCAGAAGCAGCCATGGCCATGTCTACAGAATCTTCACCTTGTTGTCCGGCAGGTACTCTTAGGTACTGTCATGACTTCTTCAGAAAAACTCTCTGGAATCTCTGCAAGTTTATCCTGAACAAGGATTTTGGGATTTGTCCTGCTAAAGATTCAGTAAAATCTGCCATTGCCACTGTGTCTATTCTTTTTTCCCTCTTTTCAGCTTTAAAGCAGTGCTAGCAGTATTCAAAGATGTAAAAGGTATCTCTGACAGAAAGGAAATGATATTTCCTGTGTCCACTGGTGATAAATCAGTGAGTGTTGGGCTTAAATCACAGTGAAGATGGTTTAGACTACACAAAAAAACAAGGCATTATAGATGAGTAAGAGCACAGATAGTTACATATTTATGTTGGTGTTGTATGGATGTTGTGGGAAACATCACCTCTGGAGGGAAAGAGCTAGACAATTTTCAAAGTTCCTTTTAGCTCAGTTTTTGATGATTTCTAAGATTCTCCTCCCTGTTCACAAATCCGTACTACTTTTTAATTTCTTTTTTTTTTTTGAAAGCTCCAGATAGTCAAACTCTAAGTTACTTAAACTTCCTCCAGATTTGCTTTTTTCAAGATGAATTTTTCAAGGACAGCATTTTCTTTCCTACCTGCTCAGATTGTACTAATCATCACAATAGTTTGTCAATAGTTTCTTAAACCACCATATTTGTAACTGAATAACCATACTGTGTCATAATTGCAGTTTACATTTTTTTAAAAAAATCTCATCATTCTTAAGAAAGAGTGACACAAAAAGAAGCCAGAGAAATTCAACATGAAAAAGAATCTATCAAAGGCCTGTCAACATAGTCTATATGATGTTGTAGTTATGTACAACTGCTGTGAGGATTTGTTGTTTTTGATTCACTCTTCTATTACGCCACTTGCATTGCAGACAATGCCCCCACTGCAGACAATTCACAATATTCACAAAAATATTCACAATGAGTGAAATAGCATTTGCTATATTCTTATGGATACCAAGGGCTGGCAGAAGATAAAATACAGACTTAAATCCCACTGATCCTTATATTCCTTTCTGCACGCTTGGTGTCAAGTATTGCTTCTGACAGCCAAGGAAACACCATTCTTGCTTTGCTGTATTAGGCAAAACACGTGTACACAATCAAGGTAAGCAAAGAGATTTCTGGATTATCATTTCTACAGTTCATTCACTTGATTCCTCAGTTTATTGCAAAGTGCATTGGAAAGGTAACAAACATCTCAAGGAAGGGGGAGAAACAACAAAGAGTGTTTGTTTTAGAAATGTCTGGGGATTTTTTTTTAATTAATGTGCTGATCACTTAGGGAGCTGCAGGGCAGGCTCAGTAGCTGGGACAACCCATATAAAGCCCACATGCTCCTGTTCAGTCACCTCCCTTTCCTCAGGGTAGGCTTATTAACTCAGAAATGGGAAACCATGGTTGAAGGTAGTGCTTGTGCACTTAAAAGCAGAAATCCTTCTAGCTGTGCATAGATGAAAAGTTGGGAATTGGCCTCTCTCCATCCTGATATCTCTGTTTGAGCCATTGTGCAGCTTCTTTGCCAATCCCAAGTTTTTCTGTCGCTCTCCTATTTATTTCTGTTTCTCTGCAAAACTGTTACATGCTTTCAGATAGAGCACCCAGAAAGGACCAGCATCCCCAAAAAAGGGAGCAAAAAGATTTTATGCCCTGGGGCTGCTGCACAGCTCCATCTAGATCGGTCTCACTCTACTTGTGAGGCAGAGTGCTGCCTCCTCAGGAGGCAGGAGCTGGGCAGCAGTGCTTTCCCCTGTGGTTCTCCCATTAATGAGAGAGCAGAGCCGGCTGCCCCTGGCCCAGATCACCAGTAAATTGCCTCCCGCGGTGTGCCGGGCTGGGGCTTGGGGCTCCCTGGCAGCCAGCTCTGCTCGTCAGGCACAGCCGGGATGCACGGGGGCCACCCAGGGAGACTCTCACTTCCTTATTCCCCGCGTGGGTGCATGGGGCAACCTTGCCCTGTACTAGCAGGAAACACACAGCACATATATCAAAAGCACCAGGGCAGAACCTTGCAAACCACAGCCTCTTTATGCTTCTGGGAAAGGCTGATAGCATTTAATAGAAAATGAATCTCTCTCTTAACTCTCCTATCAAGATTCATAGGGATTTCCACAGACTGGGTTTTGAAGACATAGAGGTGAACATGGCTGCAGGAATCCTCAGAGCAGTGTGAAAAACAGCTATCCTCCTTACTGTAGTCATCTGTTGAGCTCCATCAAACATGTAGTCACCTACTGAGTTTCCATCCTATCAAGCATTATGAGACACCATAAAACTTCACATGGTCCCATCAGATGGACTGAACTGCTCTAGCATGGGTGTACGTTACTTTGGGATGTGGCAGATTTGGCCAAGTGTGCTGCAGTCTGCATGTGTTACCAGCTGGTGACTATCCAAGGTACACCGCTGCATGTTCTGCTCAACCGCTTTCTTTTCAGATGATGTAGTAGGAGATTTGTAATGCAAACAAATAAATGGTCATTTATCAAAGTGACTGATCAAAGCCATTAAATTAATATAAAGCAGTATCAGTGGTAAATTGGGTGATTAAAAAAAAATGAACCAATTTATTTAGAGAGATATACTAAAATATCTACTCCAAATATTTGTTGGTTTATTCTTTCGTTAAGATCAAACAGCCTATGCTGTTTCTTGGAATTTGGCTGGTGGGTTCACAGTCCCATCTTTCTTTTTATTTTATTGAGGTAATAACGAATTGTTTCTGCTCCATACCTTTGTCATATGTAATTGCCATTTTATTGTTCCCTAAGGTCAGTTTTATGAAGACTTTTAAAAAGCTGAATTTAAAATGACTAATGCCGATTAAAAGTAGGAATTCGAGGTTGCAAAGCCTATCACAGCCTTATGCCATTTCCTGTGGCTGTATTTTAAGGTAATTAAGAGCAGATCTCCTTGTAGTGCATCTTTGTAAAGTAGCTGCAAGTGCATTAAGGTGCAGGCCTACCTACTAAATATTCACACTTGTTTGTGAGATGGAAAGCTTTCCTTTAGTTTGTTTCTAAATACTTCTTCAGTTCCACATGCATGCCAGCAAAAGTTCTTCCAGTTGGTTGTCATCAGAATTAATTTAAACCTCTTCCCCCAGAAAATAAAACCCAGAGACAACAGCACGTTATACAACAGTGATGTAGTCCTGCCACCTTACTCACCCAAGAAAACTTCTCATGGGGGTGACGGTGTTGGTTGTACTTCTTTTGTTCAGGGTGGGACCTTTTGGACTGAAGATCACTTTCCAGATCTTCCTATCCAGTTGGAGAGGATTACTTTCAAACTAAAATCCTGGCAGCTTCCCTGGGTCTGCTAGTGCCAGCATCTTTGGAAAACAGGGCTACTTGCTTACAAAGATAGCAAGAGATTTTGAACATTTGAAATTCTTGAGCTGAGAAAAAGCAGGCTGTAAGTAAGCCTGATGGAGTTAATGAGCCTGGTCGCTGGGTGTGGAACTGCTTGCAAAGGTAACGAGTTTTACCTTTCACAGAGCTTGCCAGATTTAGTCTATTTCTGGTCTTACTCCCAAGGTTTTACTTTTCAACCCAGAATTCACAGCAGAGGAAAATAAAGGTATGTACTAAAAGTTTCTGGAAAGACACTAGTCACCCTGTGGGAGAAAGCTGGCTAAAGTATGATACAGAGGAAATATTTGTATGGTAATTATGATGATTTTTTTTTGCAGTTGTATGATGCCTCTTTTTAAAGGTACTATAAACATTATTCAAACCAGGTTCCCATTACTAGGAAAGGTCAAATCTTACAGTAGACTCACAAAGTCAGGCTAGCCATTAGTAAATAAGGGTTTATGGAAAACTCATAAAGCACCTAAAGTGCCAGCTTATGTAATGTATCTAATATAATAAACACTCTGAGGGGAGTCTAGGAGTGGAAAAAATGCAGTTTCTTATTATAAAATATTTGAGCATAGTTGAGACTTTAGAAATGATGAAACTGTGAGCCAGAAGGCCCTGTCACAAAGCCTGAAAACTCGAGAGACCTATAGCTTGCTGAGAGGAAGCATCTTAGCAGACCCTACAGGGTGAATGGTTAATATAAACTTAAATTCACAGTGCTCCAAAGTTGTGTATCTGGCACGGTCATTGTTAGATTCATGTTACACTAACTACTGTATAGGAAACTGCATGACTTAGGATTGTAACAACCATACTGTACTGCCAGCGAGACCAAACACAGGAGGAATGGAGCATATCATTCATTTTGTTGCACAGATGCCTTTTAGTGGCTGAGAAAGTCAGTCATTGATGGCTACTTGGCACTGAGTCGGACTGCTTTCCTGAGCAAGGGTATTCCCACAACAGTTATCGTCACCTGGTATTGTACAAACCGCCTGCTCACAGGCATTTGATTTGACACACCATCATTGTGCTATTTTTGGCGTGCTCCTTCCTAATTTGTGATTAACAAGGATTAGGTTGTTCTCACTTTGTAAGAGCTATTTATAGTTCAATAGGAGATTTCCCCCCACCCCTTCCTGACCCTACAGTGTATCAATGGCACAATTTTAGTCTTAACGTGAGCGCTCTTATACAGCCATGTTAAGTAATTAGAAAAAAGAAAAAGAGCTGATTATGAAGCACAAATGACTAACTGAAAACATGTGAACAATATGTTGCATTTATGCAGCATGTATTTCGCTTAAGAGAACCAGATCCTGACAAGACTTTGTATGATGCTTTCACAACTAATGTGCTAACTAACAGTCCTTTAAATGGAATACACTGTATAGCAGTTTCAAAACACAATAAAATCATGTGCTACACGAGCAGTAGAATAAACTCAAACTTGAAATAATTAGTCAATGACTGATTCTTTCTAACCCTGAATACAACGACAGTATTATGACTGAATGTAATGGGAGCAGGAGCAAGCTTGGAGAACAGTCATCTATGATGGAATTTGAACGGGAATGTGGAGTTATGATGCAAATTATGATTTACAAGTTACGATGCAACCCATGTGACAAAATTGTGCCCATAACAAGTTGGCTGGAGGACAAGCAATCAGTATACAAAAGTTATTAAAAAGACTGAATACTGGACCTGTGAAGCTGTGCTTCTACTGACAGCAGTAAAATTGAAACATTTCAGTATTTCTTTTAAAAGCTGAATGTTTGTCCCCTTCAGATGGGGACAGTAGTCTTCCCAACTTCTTCCATCATTGAAATAATAGGGCTTTCACAGTAAGTCAGTTGAGTGATGCAACAGAAACATTGGTCACAGGTCCAGAAGAACTGTCAGTAGCGGGCTGCTACTGCTACTGGTCCTGAGCTCTTCAGAAGAAAAGATGTATGTAGTTGGAATGAGATACACATCTGGTAATGTCTCCTACCAAAAAAATCAGGTCCCTAATCTAACTAGGTCCTAAGCTGGCAGTTGAGAGAAAGATGGTCTTTCATCTCCTTGCAAGACAAATGTGAAAAGATGCATGTTGAAATATTCTCTGAAGGAGCTTGCCTCTGATGAAAGGACAACTGCAGGATTCTAGACAGATGAGATGCCAAGCTTTTGGACTGCTCATGGTGCATGAGATGCATTTAATGTCAGTGACTGCAAAGTGCCTGCCTGGAAGCTCCCACCTCCCTTGCTGTGTATGCTTGTCTAGTCTGCTTCAACCATATGCTGTTAATGGGTAACTTGAGCCTGAACAGCTAGAGAGCTGTATTTGTGATGGGCTGCTGAGATTCCTGGCTTTGTTTGCTTTCCCAGTTGGGCTATCTTCATGCCCACTTAACTGCTGTGTGCAATCCGCTGTGCTTGCCCTACTGAGCCAAACCTGTGCTGTTCTGTTTCAATTATCATTTACTCTTCCTACATTTGTGCATCAGCAGATGGGTCTGTTACCAAGGTGTCGACGGTTTATGGGCTGGTTCGGCCCAGTTCCGTGACTAGTGGGTCAGAGGGACCCCAAAATAATTAAAAACAGCGGCAATGATCTGAGGAGAAACAAACTAATTTACTAAATACGGTATCAGAATTCAAGATAACACACTATAATACAATATAATTAGAACTGAAGCTAATAAATATAATGAGAGAGTGTCCAAAAGCTGGATAGGCCTCACCATAACACTGCGGTGAGATGTGCAGTCTGGTTGAGCAGCAGGGAGGAGTGCCTGACAAAGAAAGAAGGGGAGGTCAGATGACCTACCAAGGCTTTATATCTGTTCCCCCTGAGCAGAAATGACAACAACACAGCGAACAGTCTTCTGGGGAATGTAGTTCTTCTTCTCTTCTGGGACAGGTACCCAGAACTGGAGCATTAACACTTTAACTCCCAGTGCACTGCATGATGTTATGATGTGGAATACCAATAACCAAAAATCATAAAACCATGACACAAGGCTGTTTGTGCTGGTGTCAGTTGTCCTCTTTTCCCATCATTGTTCTGTATAGGGATGCAGCATGCTTTGCTGAAGGTGTGCTTCTTTGCTTAGTGCAAGGAGCCTGATAGGAGTAAAGCAATGAGATTTAAGAGAGCAAAAATCTGGCAGACAGCCTTGTACGTTATTGACAGAGAGCATTCCAGTTCCCTTCAGTCCCTTTCTCAGTTTCCATTTCTGCATATCCTTTGAGTGTGACTCTGTTCAGCCCCCCTATCTTCCTCCGGGTTTTTTTTTCACACTGCTGTGGGCCGA
Source organism: Phasianus colchicus (assembly GCF_987193195.1). Classification (NCBI taxonomy): domain Eukaryota; kingdom Metazoa; phylum Chordata; class Aves; order Galliformes; family Phasianidae; genus Phasianus; species Phasianus colchicus. The sequence continues at coordinate 21,062,857 of NC_143441.1, read as the reverse complement.
GCAGCCTCCAACCCAGCCTACTTTCTACCCCAGCGTGTTTTACTCTTCTGACAGTTTCTCTAGGAAATGCTGTGCCCCAGAATGGTTAGTATTAAGCTGCAGCTGGCAACAAAATGGCCACTCTTTTCATCTGTTAGAAACCTTTCACCTACTTGCTCCCTTTCTGTTTTGTCCTCTTGGTAGATACGCCCTTTGGTGCAGAGATGCAAATCTCAGCTAGCTTTGATGTCATGAATACAAATGTCTTTTTTATTAACCTTCCAAACGACTGCTGCACTGGGGCACATCCTGCTTTTAGTTAGTCAAATGCAAGTAATGTTTCTGCTTGATTTCCTTCTGTTTTCCAGGCACTCATGGTGCTTGATATCATTTTGCACAACAATATTCTTATTTTCATGTGTCTTTTTGATTAGTTGGTCACTTACATATTATTCTCCTTCACTGATAATTCCTTTGCCTTTACTGTATATTTTCCTACCCTTACTAAAAAGTGAAACATGAATAAGAGCCATTAAGCATAACCAAATATAATGCAATGTACTTTAGGAAGTCATTACACTTGTTCATTTGCATTCTTTATTGCTTGTTTTTCTTACAAAGTATCAGGAAACATGTAGATTACCATTTGGTTTTATGACTTAAAAGCCATAGCCACCCTTACTTAAGATTAAAATCATTGTTGCCACAATAGCTCTTCCAATTCATAGAAAGGGATTGAGTTTGCAGAGGAATGCAGTCAGTATAAATAGGTTCTGCTGCATCTCCAAGTCTTCTGCTTAGATTAGAGCAGAGTTTTAGGTTGGGAAATGACATATCTGAGCTGTGATCAGTTGTGCTATCCAGGCAAGTCTATTTAAAAGCACTTTCCATTTTAAATATAGCAATAAAATACCCCACTAGCAAACCTTCTTGATAAGGGTAAAAGCAATACATCCAAATCCAATCTAAATTTGACAGTCCCTAGAACAAGAATTCACATTGATAAGTCGGGACTCATTTACAGGGCCATAAATGGGTGTGTAGCTATAATTTGGGTATTAAACTTGTAAAATATATTGATGGCATGCAAGGACTAAATAAATAATTTACTACAAGAAAATTGGAAATCTTTACACGGTACTTAATTGACCAGCTACTCTCCCATGTTTTTGATAGTTCCCTATTTTGCATTTTTTTTTTTTATTTTTCACACACGGAAATTTTCCCCGTGTGTATTTTTTTCCAACTTCAGCAAATATTCGTAATTTGCTATTTATCTGCAAGCATCACCTGTTTCCATCTTTGTTTCATCAGTCAATTACACTTTTTTGACATTTTCATTTGTTTGTTTAAAGACATGAATTAATCAGATGGATTTTCTCAGCATGGATCAGTGTTATTCTTAAAACTAAAATGAAATTGCCTCAGTGATCAGCCTAACTTTTAATGTTAGTTAAATCCATTTTCAGAGCAAAGCCGAGTGAGGTAGTACAGTTAATGGGTATTCCAGTGGTCACAGTAAGAGTGAGATTGTGGCTTTATACAAGCTTATAACAATTCTCATGACCACTGGCTGGTGGAAACCAGGGTAGTTGCTCTACAGCCAATGGATTTTGGCTTTGAAGGAGTTCTGCCATCTGTAGATATTGCAAAACTGGTTTTGAGATTTCACACAAGCCCATTGGTTTACCGTGCCCTCCAAAGCACCCCATGAGTCATGGATCAGACCTACAACATTCATAAGATTTTATTTTTAACTGCTCACACTAGCTTTTTGTTAGAATTTTACTCCAAGGCCAGATCTGCAGGGTACACAGCCACTACCTTTTCCTATGACCCCAGGAAGAGAAGTTGTCTACTCCATCTCCCTAGAGATTGTGACTTCCTTGCAGGTCTGTAGCATAACTGTACTGTGGCAAGGTGTTTGGAACTAGATGATCTTTGAGTGCCTTCCAACCCAAGCTGTTCTATGATTTTGTAATTCCATGTTTATGACTCAATGTTCGTATCCCTTCGATGGTATGGTGAGGGAGGAAGGGGAGATCCAGTCCCTGTTGGAGCAGCGAGAGGACAGAAATATGCCTTTTTTGTCCATTAAGTGTGCTATAGTCTCTCATTGTAGTGGCTTTCACTGAGTACAAACAATAAGATGACAAAGCATATAAATGCTTTTAGGGTAAAAAGGAAATGTATTTGAAGTCAGGTTATTCCTGGCTGTGTTTTGGCTCATTCCCGTCTTTAGCCATCCACAGTAAACTTCCTCATGTTGACATCCCCAGAGAGTCTCTTACCAGAGCTACCACTCACATGAACTTGGCACAGCCCATACAGATTTCCTGGGTGATACAAGGTAGAGTGTCAAAGCACTCTGTAGCCATTAGTTCTTCTCTGTGAGGGCTGTTACCAGAATGAAATGCCACAGTGAAATTGGTTCTGTAATGCCCTGAGTCAAACACCAGACCCAAGCACGACAGAGGTAAAGGAGCAGATCAGAAGGGAGTACAGCAAAATTAGGTTAACCAGAGTGGGAGCTTTGCTCCAGCTGCTCTGGGCCACTGCCACCTGCCTCCCTACTGTTACAGGTGCCTTGAGACTTCCATCAGATTCCACTTTCCACCTGCCCTCCACAATAAATTCCTTTTAAAACTGTAGTTGTTTTTGCTCAAAATATTTCCATTGCTTCCTCAGGAATGTGACTCCCCCTCAGCTGGAACTTGCATCCTAGATCAGGTTGACAGTACTCTTCTTAGCAGCCACATGACCAGTTTGGAGCCTGGACATGGCTTCAGAATAAAATATTTGGGGAGGAAGGAGGAAAACCCACTGTTGCATGAATGGTGACATAGTGGGTTGTGGATTAAGATCTTTAAGCAAGAGTCACTGTATCCAGATACATATCTGAAAAAACTCTCTTGGCTACAGGAGAAAGGGAACACCCTGGCAAGAGAGCCAGAAGAAGGCAAAACCCAAATGCTCTGCTTTACATGTGTGTAGAATGCTGCTGCCTGAGGGAGTGAGAACCTACTTACAGCCCCATGTGGATTACCCAGGCTCTGTCCAGGTGCATGAAACAAGCAGGGCCACACATCTGCTTATTTCCTCTCCAGGGATTAGAAATTGGAGGGTGGGAAATGAGTAGAGCCTCGGGTCCATTCTCCCTTGCCAGCTCAACTGAGCTGCTCAGCACTCGAGGGGGCTGAGGGAGGAAGGGGGAGTATTATTTTATTTCTGGCTTTGGTCAGAGGTAAATGACTGCCTGAGGGAATAGGAGAGGAGAAGGTGTGCCTGTGAGTTACTGTGCCTCAGAGGGCTCCTGCTGCAATGGCATGGCTATGTAACTTGCTCCCTTGGGGACTGCATCTGAAATAAAAATGCAGCCTGTTACTTATTGGCATTAACGTTCACTTACTAATGTCTTTTATTGCTTAACTCTTCTATTTTGGCGCCTGGGTAACCACTTAGGCTCTTATAAATTCACTGAACCAAATTCAGAGATCACATATCCAGAGATCTAAGCAGAGTTCACAGCTGGCAGGGTAGTCTGGATTAAAAGTAATATGTTTAAGAAAATTGAGAGAGAGAGTCATCATTTATAAAAGGACCAATGCTGGTAAGATCTCTCTCACCACCCCCACTTACTTTCAGTGAGCTTAATTTGAGCACAGCGTTGTGTCTCCAGGCCCCTTTAAATAGCATATACTGGTTTTGGATCTGAGGTATCTCTCAATGCAAGGAAATGTTGACTGAGAGCAGACTCCTAGCACACTCAAGAAACCTCTGCACAATATTTGGTAATACAACATGTAGATATTACAGTAATTTAAAGGCAAAAAAAACCATTGCGATGACCTATATGAAACTCATCATGAACTATCCTCCTAGAAAATCCGTTCTCAATCCGAAAAGAACCCCCAGATCCTTGAAATACTGAGTACATTCCAGAATCCACATTTCCTTACTTAATTACCATGAAGAACATTATCACCCTTCACTGTAGTTTGGAACTCAGACACTTTTACCAGGTATTTCTCTGACTGTATGCATTCAGATTACCTGCAGAGAAAACCTAAACAGCCTTTCTCATCCATCTCTCATGACTGTTACAACAGTTGTTGATTCAGTCCCAAGTACTCCCCATGCATGCTATGGGTATGGATGCTGGATCAGGATTGTCCTTGTTTTCTGGCCATGCCCAGCAGATTTGTAGCTGGTTGTTGGCCATTAAGAACACTGTTGCCAAGTTCTTTTCCACAGCTCATTGTGCTTTTCTATGCCACCTCCCACTCATTGCCTGTTTTCATTTTCAGACCACCTCACATTATGTGCTCACTTTTTCATATCTCTTTCTAGCACTCCCTGTTCCCACTTCCCATTGGAAAGTATTAGGGTTAGGATTAGGCAAGTATTGTGTGCTTTCTCACCTATTTTCCTCCAGGTACAGAAGGTACTCCCCTAAATCCCTACCAATCCATTTCATTCTCTGCAGCCAAATGCTGTCTTGAGGCACGAGGCATACAGCTATGCTGTATGTCCCTGCTCCCCCATTTGTGTCTGCCCATTTTTTGCCATCAGCAGGACTGCTTGTACAGCTCCTTGCACCATGGGACTGGCCTCATTGTTCTAACCACAAAAATTGCATGTAACAATATCTTCCTCAAAAGCCACAGGCATCTTCCACAAGATTTAAAATTACATGCCAGCCCCAGAGTCTTGCCCCGTTGCTGAGCCACCGCACGGCAGCTGTGGAGAAGAGGGAAGGAGAAGAACAAGCTTTGTGTATTTAGTTACAGTTAATTATAAGTTTATGACCTTATGATGCAATTGTTGTATCCCTTGCTCAATATACTTTTTGGGCAGAGCATGCTGAACCTACTAAGGGGGTGTATTTTATGGCTGCAGTGTTTGCTTGAGCTATGTAGATAAGAGTTGTGGAGAGGTCCCTTGCAGGACAAGGCAAAGACATTCCGGCCTTGTGTTGGCAAGGTTTGAGTTTTTCTGCCGAAGGAGAGCGGAGTTTTGATTTCACTCCTGTGCTTTCAGAGACAAGGAAAGCTGAAGAAGGGAGTAGGTATCAATAATGTGTAAGGAAAATGGAATAGGTTTTAAGGGAGACAGCTTTGGAATTTGACATTTGTTTCACTCAAAGATTTTCCAATATTGCACTGTTTTTTTTTTTTTTTTTTTCCCCACACACTTCAACATATGATGCCCATTTTATGGATAAGTTAACTCAACCAGAAGGTGAACAGTCAAGAGTCACTGCAGGTCTATGAATAGATTCAAAGACTCCTGAAACCTTAATCCACTTGATTCCACTTAATGCTTTCAAGATGCATTAATAGGACAAAAAGATGCGTAATAAAAAAATATCAAACTCAGTTTAGGAACTGTAGCTCTTCTGCTTACAAAACTATCCCACATAATGAAAAATAAGAAAGCATTAGTTTGAATTTCCTTGGAAAAAAAATGTAAGCAGGAATTTATGCCACATCCTGACTGGCATTTTAATCTCATCAAAGCTGAGCTTTAAAAATGGCTGTTCTTTCCCTATCGTGCTTTCCAAGATGCACAGCACAAATGCGCTGTGAACACTACAGAACTAATTGAACAATCACAGCAAAGGAGGTCAAAACCCAGCAAACAGTGTAGCATCTAAAATGACTCTGGAGGATTTTAACAGATGGACACTTGTAAATCTAACAGGATTTCCTACTGGTGAGAATGCCTTAGGTAAAATTCAGAATGTCTCATTAAATTGTCAGCCAGCTAAGAGGCATTGCTCATGTGAATATGAACAGCTATGCAGCTTTACTATAAACACACGCAGTCATACGTTAACGTAGGCAAGAAAAGCAACATTTGGACGTGTGTTAGGTTAGAAAACCCTTTCAAAACTGCAGGAGGATCAGATGTAATGTTTCTGGCTGGGATCCACTGGAGATACAGGTGGGAAATGAAGCCAGAGGTCAGGGTTTTTCTCCATTCTTGAAGTTGCACAGCTTTACCACCGCATGCGCTTCCATTCAAATCTGCAAATCAACGCAGCTTAGACTTCTCTAATCCCTTTTGCTATGGCTTTCTTGTAACCTTCAGTGGTCTTGTGCTGTTGGTGAAATGCGTTACCAGACCCAACATAGGCATAATAGTGCTCTGTGTCTCCCAGGTAGATGCCCTTGTGCCAAGAATTTGAGGGCAGGTTCGCACAATGCAACGACACAGTGGTTACACGTTTCCATTTTTACATGTCTGTTTTACACAGTGCCAGTGATCTGGATAAGAGCAATTAGTCTGCTTCTCACCGAAATGCTGCGTGTGCCCCTTTACCTCATCCAGTAACCCCACTGCTCACGGGATCTGTGTGGCTGTTGTTCAAATCCACATTCCTGTACAGCCCCACTTTCTCGGTAAGAAATAGTCTCTGCTGGGTTTATTGGCATTTCTCACAGTATCTGAGTTCAAAGAAAATGATTACAAGTTAAGGCAGAGCTCTGTTCTTTAAAGCTCCACAGTGTATAGATTTGTTGAGTGATATATAACATAGAACAACTTCCAACTGGGGAAAGCTTAACACAGCTCGGGCTAGCTTGCTGATAGCTGCTCAGCTCCTAGAATTACTGCTTACAAATCATAAAGGCCCCAGCTTGAGTTTCATGGCGGGTGGGGGTGCGGTGTGTGCTGCGCACACCGCAAATAGAGCCACGGGGTGGGTAACCTACCAGGTCCCAAACCCCAGCCAAAAAATCTGGCCGCTGCCTGACAGGCAGTGTGTGTGCATTCACTATCAGTGGCAGCAAAAGAGCTTCGAGTCAAAAAAGAATCGTGTGAAACCACCGAGTTCAGTCATGGGAGTGTTCATGTGCCAAATCAACAGGCTCAGGATCTGTTAAAACTGCCCTTCATTGCTGTGATATTTTTGGCAAGGGAAGAGCCCATAAATATAAACAGATCACTTCTCTCCTCACTGAAAAGCAGGCACCTCAGAGGGAGGAAGCACAGTGCATGTTTATCAGAACTATAAATTCTGCACATGATTTTAGAACCAGCACACAGGGGCAATTCGCATGATGGGGAGAAGAGATCTGAGGAAGGACAAGTCAGCTACGAGAGAAAAACACATGCAGCATAACCCACAAACCACAGAATGCACCTCTGTTGGGACTGTTTGCTCTAATGTGAGCAGGGGAACTGTGCCAGGACAGGACACACAGGTCTATGATTACTGATCCAGTCTTTCAGCAGAGAATAGGCACAGCAGCTGTGGGCTGAAGCAATAATCATGGAGCTGCATTCCCACACAGCATCCAGTCCAAGAGCCATCATCGCCACCTCGACAGCCTTTATTTAGTGAAGCACTGGAACAGGTTGCCCAGAGAGGCGGTGGATACCCCACCATTGGAGACATTCAGGGTCAGTCTGGATGGGGCTCGGAGCAACATAATCTGGCCGTAGCTGCCCCTGTTCACTGCAGGGCTGTTGGAGTAGACCACCTCTGAAGTTCCCTTCCAACTCAAATGATTCTACGATTCTATGATCTGCCCCACCACCCCTCGCCCACTCTCAAGGCTCTTGCATTTGGTCTGGCTCTGGAAAAAGAGGATATGATATGTACGCACGAGAAGGGGTCAGGTGCCTAGGCCAGTACAAAAACTGTGCATGATGTCACTGTAATTCAAGGGGAAATAGTGTGTAGCATATTGTTACACTAAATAAAGCAAATGTAATCTTGATAAGAGCTTCAACAAAGCGGAGCGACCACAAATGCCATGCAAGATACATCATATTATGTTATATGAATGCTTCATATTTAATACAGTTGATCAGAAGTACAAATTATTTTTAATAGAAAATTGTAAAAGACTGCAAATTGCAATTTTTTAAAAAAAGGATTTTGATTGAAAAATGAGTAAGTTATTAAATCCATTGTTTAAGGACTAATTTCTGTAGAGGCTATTTTTTTCATGTTTAATTTTTTTTTTCAGTTTTCTCCATCTTAACTGCCCATCTTCATTTGCATTCTGCCATCATCAAGCATATACTTGTACTTTGCCTGAAGACACCAAGTTTCTGATAGAAGTTAATCTACAATCACACTTTTATATTTATATATACTTCTCCTTTCTTCATAATTTAAAAGTATCTTTCTTTTTCCTTGTGTCTAGACTGAGCGTGAAGGAGAGAAGGAAAATTAATAGAGTGTTAATGACAGAAGATATGCTAAATCTTCCAAACAAGTAAGTCCTGAAAACATACATAAATATGGAATTCCTATATTTGTTTATCCTGCCCAGTATGTACTAACTGCTCTTCTTCAGCAAAATCTCTTTGACAGTACTCCTCTATGCTGTTTCGAGGCCCCATCTGGAGTACTTTGTCCAGGCCTGTAGCCCTTGGCACAAGAAAGATTTAGAGCTGTTGGAGTGGGTGGCTATGAAGATGATCAGAGGGCTGGAGCACCTCTCCTTCAAAGACAGGCTGAGGGAGCTGAGCTTGATCAGTCTGGAGAAGAGAAAGCGCCAGGGAGACCTCATTATTGCCTTCCAGTAGCTAAAAGGAACTTGTAAACACTGACAATCTAATAGTTACAAAACAAGGCAGAAAGGTTTTAAATGAAAAGAGGGACGATTTAAGTTAGAAATTAGGAGGAAATTTTTTACTCTGAGGGTAGCGAGGCACTGGCACAGGCTGCCCAGAGAAGCTGTGGATACCCTATCCCTGTAGATGCTCAAGGCTGGGTTGTATGGGGCCCGGGGCAGCCTGAGATAGTGGGTGACAGCCCTGGCCACAGCAGGGGGTTGGAACTAGATGATCTTTAACGTCCCTTCCAACCTAAGCCTTTCTGTGATTCTATAATTCTAACCTTTAATAGGGTGCGTGGCAGATAAAGTCAGATCACAAACCTGTAATTCCCATGATCAATCCAACAGTCCTTCCTAACATCATGTTTATGACCTCAATGCCATCTGGCATCAAGTCATGTGTGATCAGTAAGTTACCTGTACAATAATTATTAAAGCAGTTTTCATACTGAAGTTCATTTAGACCTTCTGTGTGAATACTGTCTGACTTTGGCAATTTCTTGCTGCTCAATTTATTGAGTTTCCTGTAGCCTGGGTCATTAACTCCAGAATGTAAAAATAATCTTTAAATTCATAGAACAGCTTTATTGTAAGAACATCACTGATCTCCAATTAGTGAGCACAAGTGCAAAGGATTCATTTAGATTATCTTCTAATTGTTCCTTCTGTAGTTTGTAAATGTTTTCACTATGCCAGGTCTCTGGAAGGCATCCTGTTTCTGATGACTTTGTTATTATTAGTTTTTTATGGCTGTAACATAAAATCCAAATCCAGATTTGAACTTTCCCAGATTTTAGATGTTCAGATTTGGATTGTTAGAAAAACTGAATCAAGATGTGGGACCTGAGGGATAGCTGTGAGCCTAACATTTCTTTGCATACATGGCCATGCTCTGCAAGGTATGTCAGCATGGTGTGGCTATAGGTGCTCATCTTCAGAAAACCTTCTACATTCAACTGCACATAAGAAAGAATACATTGTTCATGCTTTGCAAATGAAAGGCGGAATGGGGGTATTTGCTTTTTAGGTGTAAGCATCATAAGGGTTACACACACACAACCCTACAGAGAAGAAGGCCTCAAAGTTCTTTACTGTTGATGATCATTTAAGAGAAAGAAAGGATCCACCTCTGAGACAAAACCTGCGTGTTTATCTCTTGCCAGTCTGTTGGCTGTCAGATCTTACAACATCTACAGGAAGCACCTACACTTTTCTCTGTTGTGTTACAAGCCATTGTCAGCTCATTCTGAACAGCTTCTGAACTGACTGCCAGCCATGTAGCTGCAGGGAGGGTAGTGCCCTAGCTAATTAAATCCTTCTGAGAGAAAGGTATATTACCACTAAGTTGTGGTGACACCGCTTTTGACTATCTTGTGGTGCAGACTTATAGCTGTTGGGCTTATACCACTTAGTACCTTCTGAAGAGAAATTTCAGGTTCCACCTTTAAAGTATACTGTGGCTTCTGAGTCTCCTCCAAACCAGCAACCTTGCATTAGTATTCTATGAGCTGCTAAAAGTAAAGATGATTTCTCAGACAAGTGTCCATCTTTTTAATTTGCTATCTTCTCCTTCACTGTTATGTCCCATGCGACAGCTCTCATTGTACCTTCATATTCTGTCACTGAAACAAGACACCAAAGTATTGTGTTCTTTTCCTGTGGTATCATTTCACATGAGGCAGGAAGGTAAGAACAACCTAGATTTGCTTCTAGGAAGCTGGCTTAAAAAAATATCAAAGCAGTGGGAAAGGTTAAATAGTGAGCTAGTTTTTTCTTCCTAACCACATATTTCAGTTCTGTAAACAGTAAATAAACCCAACAACAAATTCTCATTGAGTGACGTTTCCCTTACTTGTCCTATTATTAACTGTCAGAGAGATAAGAAAGAAGTGAACAAAGAGGATAGAAACTAGTCCAAGAGGCTTATCCAGGGGGGAAAAAAAACCTAATTTGCAACTTCTGCTTTTATGTTTTCAGAAAACTCATGGCTTACACTTAAGTATAGCAGTACTAAAGACCTGACTGACTGCACATCAAATACAGTGAATAACTCCCCTACATAAAGAAAAAAAGCTTTTCTGTAATTGAACTCTCACCAAGAAGGAAGTGGAGAAGATAGGGAAAGACAACTCCTAACATAATTCATGTATACCCAAACTTAAAAGATTATCCAGCTAAAGAATCAATTTTTTGCCTTTGTATTTGTAGAAAAAGGAGACATTATTTTGGTGGAAAATTTTACATACAAAGAGGCAAACTCTGAAGAAAGCCATTGCACTTTTCAGTAATGGTATTTCTTACAACTAGTTAAAGACAGTAAGATTTATGTTTTAAGAGAAACAGAATGTAGAAGCAATAGAAACTATATGAAGCAGAAGAATGCTGAGATTGGGGTGAAAACCTGCATTAAAAAAATCAAATGCAATTGAAGAAAAGCTTCAGCATATATTCAGACAGATGTTTTTTTCTGAGCACATCCAGTGCAGCCAGCAAGGGCTGTCAGCAATAATGCCCTTCCCTTTTGCTCAGGAACCCAACTTTTCTCTGAGAAATGAAAGACTTTGGACCAACGCCTCTCTCTGATCCCTGGACCATGCATATCTATCCTCTCTGAAAATCCCTATTGACCCAGACTATGAGAGAAGTTCATCCACTTCTGTTGAAGCTGTTTTGATGTGCATAGGATGGGCAAATCTGCATAGTGAGGAAGGAAGGAGAAAGATTGTCCGGACAGCCTCTTCAATCCAAGGCGTTTACAGCTTTTACTGATAAGGACTGAAGCTTATTATCCTAAATAATGTTTAATTCAAATGCAATGTAAATCAACCCTAACAGAAGAAAGAGCAGCTTTCCCACTCTGGAGCCCTGTAAGAGTCAATGGACAGATAGGAAATGTCCTTGTACAGTATGTATTCAGAACCTCCTGGCTTGGAGCACTGGAGGCACCTAATGTAGCTGTGGCAACTAAATGCAGAACCAGCTGTAATTCCCTACTAACTGAAAAACAAACCCGTTTCAAGTAATTATACATGTATTTACAGCTTCCAAAGGGAAAATAAATACAGCAATTAATGTAATTTACAAAAACAAAGCGGCTTGTTCACATTAGGAACGTCTCACTCGACGAAAAGTATTTTCCGAAGTGATCAATTTCTTAGCAGTTTAGAAAACATAGAAATAATGAAGTAAATAATGATATTACTTTGTTTTTAAAAAGGTGCAAAATAATGCAGTTAGGATAACAAAAATGCTTCAGATAAAACCACATGCTGAGTTTCTACTCTAGGAAGGTTTTGCCTTTGTTTCTGAAATCAGTAGACAATATAGCATATCCAAGATTTGTGGGCTGTGGCACATGCATCCATAATAGAGATCACACACAATGTATGTACTGAATCTCATGCAGTAATCTGGCATCAAGGGAAATGCTCCCTTTGACTTCAGTGGGAATTGAAGACACCCTTAAGGAATAAAGAGTACACCAAAACAGAAACAAAGCTTAGTTTAGATGTAAATCACAATGCTGCCATAGAGTTTATGCTCAGTTTAACCTATTAAACAATGTAAGATGAGCAAAAATTACTAATTTACATACTGCTGATTTTGCAGGCTTCAGAAACCCTGAGCATGAAATAAATAACCTGCTCTTAATAAATGTCTACTTTCAGTGCGTATAATATATTTAAATGTAGGAAGATGTAAATGATGTATTTTTATTGCGTTGCTGGTTACCTTTCTATTTCAATATAGATAAATGCAGAAGTTTAAAATTACAATGAACTGCCTAAATTATTTTCTCTGCTCATCACAAGTAATACATCGTGTAGACTATGCTGTTATGGAAAATTCTGAAGATCGAATCAACTGTATCAATACAATCAGTACTTTATTTCCTCAATAACTGGCCTGGTTGTGTAGCTATGCCTGTATCATAAAAAAATGCAATGATAAAATTGCACAGAAGAGTGGAAGCCACAGTACACAAATTTAAGTAATATTTTACTGCATTATTCTTCATTAGATGGATTTCCTGTGTCAGTACACCACGCTTATACCTAAAAAGAGCACTCTGAAAAGAGAAGATAATTCTGAAGAGCCCTTAGCACTTGGGAAGTGTGCAGCTGATGGATGCTTTTTTCTTTAAATAAAATGAACATTTCTTAGAACCAATGCTTCCGGAGTTAAAAAGATAAATTATTCACATTGCAAGACAGGATGTAAAGGACTAATTTATCTGACATACTAGGGAGCATTTGGGAAATTGGTGATTATGAAATTTGTTTGCTTTTCTGCTGGCTAATTTGCTGATATGATAAATCCTTATGAAATGTTCCTTATGCTTAGTAGGTAAACTGTGGTCATTTTCTGCATAGCTGCTTGCCATTGTGAATTCTTTTCATCTCTCTTTCTCTACTGGACCCAGACTGTGGCACTTTTCACTGCCAAATCTCAATTTCATGTACGAAACTGATGAAATAATTGAGTACACAAAAGTCGCTAATCTATCCTCATTCCTCTCATCAGCCTTATTTTGTTTTCTCCGTCTTATTATGTTTTCTTCCCAGTTACTTTTCCTGTATGTGTTTTCCTTGCCCTGACCATGAAGAGTTGACGAATCAAAAATGTGCTTAGTACTCACAGATCCACCTGTGCAGGTCTGAGTTCATTGCACCCATAGCTATTTTGCCCTAGAATCAAAGAATCACAGGATAATTTGAACTGGAAAAGACCATAAGCTCCCAAATCTCCAGCTGTAGTTCACTAAATCAGGTTGCTCAAAGCCCCATCTGACCTGGCTTTGAACATCTGGCACATCCACAACTTTTCTGGACACTCTCTTCCAGTGCTTCTCCACTTTCATAGTAAAGAATCTCTTTCCAATATCTAAGCAAAACCTACCCTTCTTCAGTTTAAAAGTGTTACTCCTTGTCATTATGCTACACTACCTGACAGAGTCCCTCCCCCAAATCTTTCCTTTGTAGCGTTTCCTATGACTGTAGCTGCCTCACGAGAGCAAAAATGGGTTGTCAGGTCCTTAGAAAGCATTTCATAAACAGCCAAAACTATTAGGGGACTATTAGTATTACTGGGGGCCATTAAAATGTATGAGACTATAGTTTGATGTTCTTCTGAATACCTGTCATGCTTAGAAATGGAACTACAGTAGTTGCTCAAGTTTCCACACATCTTCCTTCAGTAGTCCTAATGGTTATACATTTCTTTTTTCTGAGCTCCTGCACCATTGGATGTTTGTCTGTTTTCAGGATTGTTCTCTTTGGCTTTGCCTTACTAGAAAAATGAATAATTTCTAGCAACAGGAGCTGGCAGTGGGGTCAGCTGCAACAGTGCTGTGGCCTCTCTGAGTGCAGACAGAGAGATTCAAATCTGATGGGAACACAAAATCTATCTGTGAGACACTGGAAACCACCAGCTTGTGTCATGTGGGTAAAAGAGCTTTTGGGAAAATAATGACTTCCATAGCTCTGAAAATGTGTAACTACTACTTTTTTTTTCCCCTCCCCCTGAGGTCAGGGCACAGCAATCCCCTGAGTTGAAAGTGATCTGTTCCTGAATACGAGCTTCTGCAGTTCTTTGCCATTGTGCAGGAGATGAGCTCATGCATAGTGACTCATTCTGCATGACCCATTATTTCTGAAAAAGTCAGCATTCAGAGGGTTGAGAGAAAAACCATAACTGATAAACAGCAAGTGAAAAAAATACATAATGCGTAGCATTTGGGATTTGGATCTCACTGAATATGAGAGAAAAAAGGAGAGAGGAACAGAGAGGGGGAAAGAGGAACACACATTTGTTAGCTTAAAAGAATTAAAGTTCTCCTAAGCTTTTAAAATCTCCCCTCTCAATATGATCTCTTTTTTTTTTTTACAACAAAAAATACTGGACTATAATATGGATTATACTATGTATGCCAACCCATAAACAAAAAAAAATATCATACATGGGACGCCTTATACTCAAATCCAGTTATCTAGGAAACAGATGTTGATTTTAGTTCAGATATAGCTCTGGAATTATTGCTCCTTGTTTAAAAATAGGAAGTTAAACTAGGTTTGAAGATACAGTATGTTTCATTGTGATTTCCATTATAAATCCTGTATGATGCATTTTAATTCCTGCATTCTTATTTGCAGAGAGAATTTTTTTTTTCTTTAATATAGAGAAAAACATTTTGTGATTTTTAAAGCAATGTATATGAATTAAACTTGGAATCACCTTTCAGAATAAGTTGGTAAACTGGATTAAATGGATGACAGCAAATCTGCAAAAGCGTGTCTGGAGGCAAGCTCCAGTAAGACTGCAAACTACATAGCCTTTTTATTAGTGGTGACTAATATTTTTTGGAATGGACGAAGATCTGATTTTTAGCAATTAAACTCATAATAGATATAATCTCATTAGGCAAATTTGTGTACAAAGAACACTCTGCTTTAGCTGTTTTTTCCTTAAAGTTCATTTTGTTTTCCATCTGCTTTTTATCAGATCAGCAACTGCATGATGAGAAAGGCACATAGCAGAAGTTTCTCTACTTCCCTGAGAGGAGTCAGTAGGTGGGGCCAACTGTTTTGGGCTCTCAAAGTTTTCAGCATTGTATGTTGTTATTTTCAAAATCACCGTTTCCAGATCGCCTTCCCAAGCTGATTCATGGAGACAGGCAGATGCTGGCTTTAGCCTTCATTACCGTAGCGTCACAAGGAATTAAATCAAGATGTTGAAAGTATCTACCTGAAGATCCTCCCTGAGATGAATTCCAGTGTGTTCTATACTTTGAAATAACAGCACTTTCAACTTGGCATTGACCTCTTACACATAAGAGTTAAGCCTAACAGTAGAAGAGATAAACATCAAGGGGTTACCAGAGGTATGCCAGTTCTTTACATTGTTTCAACATAACCCAATATTTATGTCTATACTTTATATGCAAAATCCATCATTTACTAGATATTTGAAAATCTCTTCATGCTACCAGTCCTTCTTATTTTTCTGTAGGTGAAGCAGACAAGACTTTAAGAGGAAAGTTGCATCAAGCAACAGAAGATGGAGTTCTCTAGGGTAACGTGCCCTATGCTTCCTGCTGCTGCAACTGCCACAGAAACAGAAATGCCACTTACACTGTTAAGCCTTGTCTGCAATGAAATATCACCACCTGAGGGGATTTAGATGGTCACATGCAAAGGCCTGGACCCTGCCAGGTGCTGGACGCCTGTAGTGAGGTGCTGGGACCCTGATCCCCAGTGTATTTAGATATATCACATCCACCCATTTCCAAAATCAGTGTGAGCTCGATGCAGAAAGACTGCTGAAGATGTGAGCTCTGTGTCTTTAAACTCTTGTTGAAAGGGCAGAGGGTCTAGAACTTAACTCATTTTCCACTGATATGGTATGGAACATTTGCTGTTTAAATGATAATAAGTCCAGGCCCTTTCTAAGTCTACATGGTAATTTTCTGAGGTTAGATGTATTTGTT
Source organism: Phasianus colchicus (assembly GCF_987193195.1). Taxonomy (NCBI): domain Eukaryota; kingdom Metazoa; phylum Chordata; class Aves; order Galliformes; family Phasianidae; genus Phasianus; species Phasianus colchicus. The sequence goes on along the minus strand of NC_143441.1, from coordinate 21,046,816 downwards.
TGAGGCAGCTGCTGAGACAGTACATACGTCAGCACTGCCCTAGGTGCATTGGTTTAACTTGCCCAGTTCTCACTGTTCTCATATCCTTACTTCAGAACTACCACTCAGGTGGCTGATGCATGATATAACTCTTGTTTGACATTGAAGGTACCAGAAACTATCCAAACCAAGGCCAGATAACTGTCTACATTTTAAACAAAATTTGGGATTTCTTTTAGATCTATTAAGGGATTTCATTTTTTTTTTTTTTTTTTACAGAGAAAGCAGACTGGGGCAATAATGATCAAAGTAATATTTACCCCTTAATAACTACCTATTTTTACACCGGTGCTAGAGGTTAATAGCACTGTTATTTACTCCTCTGCCAAAAAGTACCAAAGGATGTGAAATGTAGCAGTCAATAAAGCTGAGCCGTCAGATAAATAACATTCATATTACTCCCTGACAAATTCTTTTGCTATTCAGGGATATAAATAACACTAAGAAAGCGATTCCTACATTACAAGTTTACTGATGTGTAAAATGTAATTTTAAAAAGAGCCCAAAGCACCAGGATCGTGGCTCACCGTAACATGATATATAGAAGGTGATACATGGCATATCTAGCACCTGTAAGGAGAAGAAACTAGAGAGATATCTTTGTGAATGTGGGATGCAACACTAAGGCAAGAGAGAAAGAAAGGGACCAACTCCCATTCAGAGCAGTGAAGATATTTTCGTGTGAAATAGTACTGTTTGCACTTTTACATGGGGTTTTTGAGTGATTCAGTAAGGAAAGAGCTATAGGTAGGTAGGAGCAAAGGGAGGAAGGGAGGGAGGTAAATAAACAGAAAGATGGATAGGTAGACAGGCAGACAGAGGAAGATAGACAGACAGATAGAGGAATGTGACTCCTAAACTAACCAGGTACACAATACTGACATTAGAAAAAATGGATGAGGAAAACATACATGAAATGAGCTGGGGTGAGAAATAAATGTGAGAATTGTTTTCAGCACTGTAAATGTTTCATGCAAATACATATCCCTTGGCAGAGATGGAGAAAGATGTATCTTTCCCCTGGATGAAGTGATTCCAATTCCTTTAAGTTGGTCTACCTCCTGTTTCTATACTATTTGTTCTTTCAAAAAGCTTTTTTTTTCTTTCAGTTCCTTGGATTCAAAACTACCCTGGGTTGGCTACTTCCATGAAGTATGCTGAAAATCAGTGAAATCTTTGGCTTCATATAACGCAGCTTGTGAAATTATGGTCATATGATTAGGATGGAGAGGCCCTGAAGCTCTGCCTGGAGGATGGCTCCATGGCCATGCTCTAAGTGCTGTATAACATGACCTACTGGGTGACTGCTTCCAACAGGTTTTATTTTAGAGCTTATTGAATAATTACTTCCCACCCCAGTGTCTGTGAGTCAGGTATTTACAGGAGTCTCTTGTCCTGCAAATAGCTGCATTGTGTTCAAAGCTCCTTTATGTCATTAAAGAGAGTTGCTACACCGTGCTACCCATCAATATGTACAAGTTATAAAACTTTCAACTTTCTGAAAATCTGATTTTGAAAAAATGCCAATCTTGCCCAATGTTTGGTGCACTAAATCCAACAAAGACCCCAGTGATATCTGCCTTTTGTAAGATAAAGAAGAGAAAGAAGAATAGAGAGAAAAAAGAAGAGTGGACTGCTTGCTATCAACTTTAAAGCTGATCTTGGCTATTGCTGAGATAGATGGGCATTCCGGAGTAGCACTAGATTTTTTTTTCCTTTTTTTTAATGAGTAATAATAAAAAGATAATCTGGGCTTATTGTCCTTGATATTAATATTTTGATACTTCTTGGAAATATTATGTTAGCATTTTAAGGTCTATGTTTCTGGAACAATTGCATGTGTCTCTTGAATTCCAAATGTTCAGCCTCAGAGTATTAACAAGCATTCAAAGAAATGAGAATAAGAAAACCATTTTTAAAGTGTCGGAAATGTCTTTAGCCAACTAAGAAGACTTACAGCACAAACCAGAGGAGTGTTTAAACTGAAGTAGAATAATGACAAAAATCAGCAAATGTACTCATAGTGTGCAATAAATATTTAAGCAGCACATTTCAATCAGACCTTGATATTCTGGGAGTATTTAGATGTGAGTGGACAGATCTCTTCAGACTTTTCCCTAACAATTGGAAAAGCATTTTTGTAATTCAAACAACTTCATATTCTGTCTTCTTCCAAGAAAATAAAGTACTTGAGTTAATATTAAGGCTATATGGGAAAGTAGTTTGCAGCAGTGGAGTGAGACCTCTCTAATTCCTTTTAAAATGTGTTTCAAACACGGTAGCTGGCATAATCAAAAGGATAAATATTGCAGACTTTAGAAACACATCCCTATGATAAGTCAAAACAAATATAATGCAGACCAGGCTTTTGTCATAGATAAATAGTTCTTTTTGTAGCATGCCCTAGAGTATTTAGAGCAACCCAGCAAAGTCCAATGAAGTGTCAGCTCAAGCCAGGAGCATTATTATTTTTTGTCAATTAGGACCTTTATCACTTTCAGACATCACTGGAAATATTACCGGTGATTGATACTGATGGCAACGATGATTACTCTTGCAATAAGCTTAATTAAAATAATGAAGTACTGTTGCACAGAACTTGGTTGTTGCACAGGCAGGATAATGTATAAGCAGCACAAGGAAGCCATCAGCTCTGAGAGTGCTTCATATTTCAAGTGTGACATAGCTAGGGAAGCAAAGAGGCACAGCACATTGTTTCACCACTATCCCTGCTTCATCTCCTACATACATGCATACAAGTAATTGCAGGAGTAGACACTGCAGTGATTGCCTCAGATATTAATCCTGGCTCTCTATCATAATGGAGTATATATATTGGTCACACTGGCTGTATTGCTGTTTTTATAATATACTTTGTACATCCAAGAAACATTTTTTGTTATTATTCTTCAGGGAGCTTTTCTCTCTGACCACTTGGTTATGGCACTTTAATTGATCTTCATGTGCCACAGTAAGTAACCTGTACAAGCAAAGGTTGTAGGAGACTTGGAGGGAGGAGAGTCATTTCTGACCTCTCTTGTTCTAGGTACCTGATGTTAGAAAAAAAAACAAGCAGTAAGGTGTAATATCGTCTCATTACTCTTAGATAGTCAACTGAAGCTGCTTGCTGTGCAGTTAGAAGCTCAGAATATATAAATCTAAGCTCTGAACTATCCAGGCTGGCTGAGCTGGTTGCAGGCACTGATCTCCCCCAGCATGGGGAGCAGCTATAGAGATCATGGGCAGCTCCAATCTCAGAACAGAAAGATATGCATTTGTAAATAATACTATCCCCATATTCTTTTTGAATTGGGTTATTTAATAGTAAGCTATAGTAAAAATTCAAGGTTAAATTTTATTATAAGGGTTTTCCTAAGAAAATTTGTATTTTCAGCTAGTGTAGCCTAATTATTCAAAGTGAAGGACGCATAATTTAGAAGTGATTTAAAGAATGTCACATGCATTTTATTAGCTAAGACTAGGATACACAGTTAGAAGGAAGTCTCATAGAAGGCTAGGAAAAAGCATTTTGTGAACAGGTGAAATGCAACTGTGTGATCAAATCAGGAGCTAAGTTGCCATCACACTTTGACTGAGACATTCTAGTTTTGAATATTCTGTCAGTAGCCCTTCCTTTTTCTAGGAAAAAGACTGATGATGTTCACTATTGTTTTGCATGGAAGCTTGCACCTTGTCCTTTTGTCTCTTTGTAGCTCATGAAAAATGCCAAATGTTGTATTTCTTCCCTGCTACTTTCAACTTACTAAAATTCATTACACACTTTCCATTCACACCAAAGTTTTGAATATAACCTTCCTCTTCAATGAGAAAATACTGTAATGCTAAGCAATATGTTGTATAAATTACATACAGTGTATGTGAAAAGAAAGAGACAGCTGATGTTCAGATAAATCTGGAAGGGCACGACATGGGCACTTGTGTTACTTGCACAGACTTGAAGAGATTCCTCAGGCATGGGGGATGAACCACCCTCCCCAACACTGGTCCTGTTCCAATACTCCCAGTGTACCCTCTCAACTGATACCAGTAAATGATCTTGCCCCAATAAATCACCTTTTCACATTAGTTAAGCCTGGATTCTGTTAAGAGGAATGGAACTACAAAAGAGATATGCAATCAGTTGAACACTGTTGGTTGTAAAACTGGTTTCACAAAAGATGGTATCAGGGTTCAAATTATCTTGTGCATACCAAGAAAGTATATTTGCCTTTGCAATGAGACGTTTTGCCTATTAAACAAGATAAAGTGCCAGTTGCAAAGTGGGAAACCACCTCAAACCTCTCTTGCAGTTGTTAGAGACAATCACACAGATTGTGGTCTCATATTTCTTAATGAAAAGATAAATGGTTCAACTAAGACAGATGTGGTTGGCTAAGCTCCTGTTCTCATCAGAAAGCAGGGTGACATTTTCAAAGAGGTAAATCTGAACCAATTCTACAGTAAGAAAGATCTCTGTGTTTTTGCATCTTGATAAACCATAAAGATGCTGAAGAAGAGGTTGCCTCATTCAGGCCATTTGAAAAAACTGGAGGGAATACATTAAGCAGGAGTGGAGCAGCAAAGAGAGACAAGAATCATGGAATCATAGAATATCCCAAGATGGAAGGGACTCACAAGGATCACTGCGTCCAACTCATGGTTCCATTCAGGACCACCCAAAAGAGAAAGAACACTGGAGTGTGGGTATGCATGCCCAGATGTATGCTTGAGAAGCAGGCATGCTGGCCATATTGCTCTTCCTAACTTATTCCAGAAGGGAGAAGACTCGTGCAAGTGGAAGTATTCAGAGTACAGGCTCAAGAGAAACAAGAAATTTATTCAGTTAAAATAAAAAAAATACCTCTTGAGTAAATCAATACTTAAAGGTGTAGTACAGGAAAGGAGTAGAAAAAAAAAAGTAAAGCACTAAAATATTCAAGACTATATAAATTCAGTGACAATATGAAGCCATACAGCTTTAGTTAAAAAACAAACAGGAGCTAAACTTTAAATAGGCGTACTTCATACTGCATAGTGTAATGCTGAACAATAAAGTTGGAGGGGGCTGGCTGGGGGCTACTGCTTAGGGACTGCCTGGGCCTTCCTTGGCTGGTAGTGAGCAGTGTAGTGAGTTGTGAATCACTTTTTAATTTTTAATTCTCATTTTTTCCTCTTTCTTATTAAACTGACCTTATCTCAACCAATAAATTTTTGTTATTGTACATTTTCTGATTCTCCCCTCCCATTCCAGCCTTTTCAAAATTCATTATATATTTTTTTTTTTACCTCTTTGATACAGGCCATCCACATTTCTTGCAGTCTTGACATTTGAAAGCAGATCTTGTGTTAAATATTATGTAACTGTTTTATCTCAAAGTAGAAATTTAAATAAATGATGAAGAACACAAAAGCATTTCTGGCAGAGTTCTACGGGAATTGGGTGTATGCTAAAAAGTTGTGTTTTTAATTTAACGCAGAAAGTACTATTGTGAAGCATCTTTGATAAGGATGGAGGAATTCATTTACTATGACACGAGCAGGTCAGGTAGTTTTGTGATCCTGATAATGTGATGAATTGGAAACAGTGCAAAAGTATGCAGTTTAACAGTCATTTACAAGGTCATATACGTAGGAAGAAATCACAGAGAGAAAATATGTTCTTAGCACTGGGAAACGTGGTTTTGGAGAGGACTGAGAGGTCACAGCAGACAGATAATTAAATGTGATTTCTCAGTATAAACTATCAGAAAAAGATTGTGCTGTTTTGATATATAACTGAGAATAAGAGCATGATATTGTCTATAAATACAGTATCAGTTCAGTTGTATTATGCTATGTTTCTTTTTTAGTGTCCTTCCTCAATAAGGATACTAAAGCATTGGTTAAGAGAACATCTTTAAGAACAATTTGAAGCTGGAAACATTGATTTATAAAGGAAATTTATTGTATTTAGTTTATGAAGGTAAAAATTAAGTTCTAACCTGATTTTTATTTATAAATATCCATCAAAAGAAAGAATTTCTAAGTAATTATAACACTTCTCAATTAAAAAATGCACATCAAGATCCAGACAGCAGAGGCCAAAAGTAGAACTTAGAAATGTGCAGATTTGGAGGTGAACAAGTTCATTCCTACATCAGGCTAACAATAGAGAAAGAAGTCTCCTGCCACTTGATGTTTCTAAATTGACATCAGATTGTCCACTAAAATTTGTGCTTTAGATGAACCAAAACAACCTATCACCATCTAAGGATCTACAGTCTGTGCAAACAGCTCATTAAGATGATGTTTTATTGCTCCAATCTTCACTATTTATCAATATATCAAAAGAGAACCATGAGGGCACATAATGGATCAGGCTTTATCAGCATTTATTTGAGGAAACTGATCTTATCAAGTACAAAACCAAAGAGAAGGTAGAAGACCATATTTCCCTACATATGATATTATACAGAGGTAGAGGAGGAAGAAACGTCACTCTTTGTAAGGGTGAAGATCAAAGTAGCAATGCTGCAGAAATGACAGCAAGATTTAGGAACAAGAGATAAAGTCCTACCCAAATCAGATGAAAAAGCAATATGCTGATAATAATTCTAAATGATAAAATATGAAGTAATGCATATAGGAAAGATTAATTTGAACTATCCAAACTTATCTGGTTCTGATCTGGTAGCTACTCTGTAATACCAAGTCAGCACCACTTGAAGTAGAAGAAAAAACAAACAAAAATGATAGAGACTGAGCCTGGAACTATGGCATGATATAAATCTTACCAGGTTTCTTTTGTTTTCCTATTTCAAAGATGACATAACAGAAATTGGAGAGCTTAGAAACAGCTAAGGATGATAAGAATGGTAAGTAAAAGCTTCTTATTGAGAGGTTTTATTGTAGAATCATAGAATGGCCTGGGTTGAAAAGGACCACAATGATCATCTAGTTTCAACTCCCCTGCTATGCGCAGGGTCACCAACCATCAGACCAGGCTGCCCAGAGCCACATCCAGCCTGGCCTTGAATGCTTTCAGGGATGGGGCATCCACAGCCTCCTTGGGCAACCTGTTCCAGTGCATCACCAATCTCTGAGTGGAGAAGATTAATTTAACAACTTATAATAGGATATAGCATCATGTCTAGTGTAAAGAAGATGGGATACTTTGTACTTTTGTCTACCATCAGTCTTAATTCAAAAATGAAAGGTAGTCAATAAAATTAAAGGGCAACTTTGTGTGCGTGTATGTGTACAAGAGATGGACACATTTTAGCCAAGGGAAGATGTATACTGCCTAAAAGAATGGCAAGCATCACCTTAAACCCCCCCAAAAATATATTTTCCTTAAGCATGCAAATAAACCATAATACCCAAGGGCAAAAGCAAGCCAGCCAGCCACTAGATGACAGACATCAAACAAGCATTTTCTCTATTGTAGCAGTTACTCTGTAAGCCCAGCAGTTCAACACCCTTTAAGAAAACATGTTGAGAGGAAATTTTCAAAGGGGTAGAGAACAACGAGGCGTGTAACTCCCATTCAAAGCCATGGGGAGGGGAAAAGGAGAGGTGAACGCCAGACTTACAGGTTGTTGAAAATCTTCCCACGCCTGAAGTTAAGCATGTGCTTAAATGCCTTGGACTTTCATGGTACAGACAGGAGCCTGGCTTAGACGGCTTGTGGAGTGGATGGAGTGTAGGGAGCCCTATGCTGCTGTACAATAAATCTGAAGTCTCTTTTCCGGTTGTTAATCTCTTTCCTGTCTGTTAGCCTCAAGGCGCAGTGAAGAGTTAATTGATTTTCATCCAGGAAAAGAGGACTTCACTGAGAAGTGCAGTCATGGAATTTTTTATTTTATTTTAAGCACCAGGCACACCTGCCAGGCCTCCAATTATTCCTCAGGAGGAGAAAGTCTACTGTTTTTCCTGTGAGGAAACCCTCTGATCCAAGCACTTGTCAGAGGTTTGTACTTCATCTACGCACTGTGTTAATCTGTCTTCCCTTTTAAAACCCAGCTGCTGGTGAAGGAATGAGGGTGCCTGTCTTTTAGTATAGGTGTTTAGTAGCTAGAGCATTTAACCAGAGAAAGAGAGAGCCAGAGCTGGTTTCCTCTTCAGCTGGGGATGCTAAAAGTCCTGCTGGTTGCTAAGGCTCTTTTCAGCCTTACTTAGTACCAGAACAAGGGGCAGTGGGCACAAACTAGAACACACGATCTTCCACCTGACCATGAGGAAACACTTCTGTGCTGTGCAGGTGACAGAGCACAGGCTGAGCAAAGAGGCTGTGGATTTCCTCCCTGGAGATCTCCAAAAACCACCTGGGCACCTTGCTCTGGCATCCCTGCTTGAGCAGAGGTTGGACCTGTTGGACCCAGAAGTTCCTTCCCACCTTGACCAATCTGTGATTCAATGAAGTGATGGGGGTGATGAGGTTTCCTGATCTAATGAAGATTAGGAATCTAGAAGTGCCCATTGGACCATGTCTCCTTATTGAGTTAGCAAGCAGAGTTGGTGCTAACACAGCATCAGAGAAGAGACAACTTCAGAGTTGTTCTGTGTTTCTGAGGAGAGTTGTAATCTGATATTAGGAAGCACCAGTAGAACCAGGATCTGAAGAGAGACATTTTGCCTCACTTTTCCCAGGATCATTACCATGATGTTCAACTCCTAAACATCAGGGGGCTGTGTCATTACAAAACATGGATCATCTCTGGTGAAATCAAATCAAAAGTTCTCCTCCAGGACCACAGAGTACTCTAATGACTCACAGTCTACTGCACAGGAAGGGTGCTGGTCTGAGGTTTCTCAATTTGTTTCTCATTTTGATACTGCCAATTTCTGCTTCTGCTGCACTACTTTACACATAAATTAAGCCTTAGGTGTTCAAAATCAGTGGAATTCTTATTTGTGGCATCTCTTTACTTTTTGTTTGGTTTTCATCAGCCATGTTCCGAGTCACTACAGCAGTACTCTGCCAGAATAATTTTGACAGTATTATATGGGGAAATTAAACTCATTTTGAGGTTTGAGATAAAAGAAAAATAAGCAAGAAAAGTGCAAAATATTTGTAATATAGTCAACATGCACAGGAGACTATAATGGCTCTACATTTTTTTTTTTTAAATACCAGCATGAGTTCTGTTGTGTGTCTTGTACCCACTAATGGATTTTAACTTTATTACTATCCAGTTTTATTGGAACTAATCAGAAGACTGTAGGAATGAAAGGACTCCCACATTACTGAAACAGTTAATTTTTTTTAAAGCCAGGCTACTGAAGTGCAAGTTAAAAGGGAGGAGCAGATCAAATCCATGTGCAGGTCATTTAAGAGCTCAGTCTCATTTTTGAGATATAGATTATCCAGGATAACATGAATTCAGCTTTTCTATGTAATGTTTCATTGATTGATCCCTTAGGCCAACAGGATTTGGCTGCAGATAGATATCTAAAAATGAGTTTTAAAACTTTACCATCTTTTAATATTTTTACAACCTGCCAAAAAAAAAAAAACAAACAAAACCTGTCAGTCAGAGGATCTGTCTTTTCTCAGGTTCTGATATCATGGCAGCAGATCCTTAGCAGAAATGAGGTTTTTTTTTTTTTCCATACAGCTGAATGGTAGTTGCCACAAAAGCACACAGTGAGTCATGACTCCTAAGAAATTCCTGGATGAACAGTTGCAAAGGTGAAATGAATGGCTAACACCTGCCAAAACCTGCATGTAGAGTGCTGATGTCATCAGCAGGGCCATCATTTTGCAGGCAAAGCCTCCGCTCAGGTCTTGACAGGTAAGGGTAGGAGGCTATGACCTTCAAATGGTCTATTTTAAGATGCATTTTCTGTGTGGTCCTTTTAAGTCTTGCTGAAGCCTGAGCAGGGCCCAGCCTTTTACTCATCAGGTCCTTATTTATGTTTATTTATAAGCTTTTCTATGGAGGTCATCCTGGTAGTATGCGAGTGCATTATGTATATTAATGGCCTTGTCCTCAAGCTATGCTGGGAGTGATGAAAGTGTGATGCCTCCTTTTAACCGCAGGGAACTGATGCATAGAGGGGTGAGGTGATGGGCCAAGGTCATGCACAGTGTCTGAGACAGCAGCTCCTGCACCCCAGCCTCAGCCTTAACTACTGTTCTCACTGTGTTAAGTTGCAGCTGTTCAGTTCTGTTGGAGCTGATGGCATTCATAACACTTCCCAGGGACAAGTCTAAAGTGGTTGCAATGTACCAGTAATGAGGTAAATGAACAGACAGACACACAAGCATGCCATACTATTTGCTAGGATCAAAGCCTCATGAAGAGTTTCACAGACAACCCTTAAGCTCTTCTGGCACATTCCGTAAGCAGAATGGAGACATTGTCATCTAACAAGCAGAACTGAGGATGAATCTCTGCCTTTCCTTAGGCTCAGCACAGGAGCATTGGCAAGTTGTTTAATTTCACAGCAGCATACTGTAAAACAGACATCCTGACACTGAAGCCAACCCGCCAAAGCTTTTTTGAACAAAATATTCAGATTAAAAGCAAGAAGCAATAACAAATTCCAAACGTTTGTTATCTCAAAATGTGTGTTAAAAACTGTCCAGCCAAACACTGGGGATACCCACTTAGCATCACATGACACTTAATGCAGTTAAGTATCAGTAGTAGCTATAACAGCAAAGTATGATATTTGCCCACTTGCCAAGCCACCATTCAGGACAGCTCTGCACATGGAACTAGTTAACCTACATGATAGTTAAACACTAGCAATTTTTATTATATTGACCTTAGTAACTAATCATGAAAAGGAGAAAACACAAAGGAAATTGCAACTTGCTCTGAAGGATACTGCAAAAAGTGTATTACTCTCATCTCTTAAAAACCTAGGTGCATTGCAGTATCAGAACAGATAGCTCAGGCTAACTGGCAACAGATTTAAGATTTCAGGACACACAGCAGCTGAAATTGAAAGTAATGTGAAGGAAGGCGATGTGTTTAGCCTCAGGAAGCATGGAATTAAACTGTCTGCTGGTAGGAGGCGAGAGGGGGAAAGGCTGGGAACACAGCAGTCCCTCATTTCAGCAACCCACAGGAAGGTGGGAGGGGGGAGGAAAGAGGGGGATGAAACCACAGCAAGTTTTCCCTTCGGTGCACCTAGCAGGAGATTAACAAAGAATATGCTTAATTATTGCTTCCTGCCCACCTGCCTAGTTCCTTCAAGAACCAGAGCTCTCTCACTCAAATAACATACGCTTCCTTAGCAAATGCCCTCTTAATAGAAGCAGTTACAAATTGACCAAGTCAGTTCACTTCTTTTAACCAAGAAGAATTCCAGTACTATCCTTTTTTTATTTTTAAACAGACTTGCTGATAGATTTTCAGTTTTCAAGGATCACAATCTAGATGTCATGCTGGGGTAAATCAGCGTAACTTTTGTTCAAGGCAGCAATATCATATCCATTTACACCAGTCAGTCATCCATCAGTTCTGGATGATCAAACTCACTGTCCTAGTTACTGCCTTCAGTAATTGCGTTATCCTAGTGGTGCTAGATTTATTTGGTAAATAATTCATGTGTTGCCTTCAACTTATGACTGTGTTACACAAGTGATGTGCAGTAATTAACTACCTTTAAAACACCTTGAGTGCTGTTGGCAGGAACAATAGCAAGTATTTAAAAGAATATTTAATATCACGCACTGCCAGTATGCATGCTGGGAAACAAACTCACATCCCAGAGTCTACCCTAGGCCAATCACAGGAGAATGGCTTAATTGGTTAATCATATAAATTACAGTCACTTAATCATTTTAATCACCATCAGCCAATTAGCTCAGAGTTATGGGCTCTGAGGTAACAGTTATGCAAATGTTTGTTCCACTGCAAGCTATTAGCAGCCATATTTTCTATATCAAGCTGACAGTGACTGATGTGAAGAGAGAAGAGAAGGAAAGTGAGCATTTGTTTCATATGAACTTCTCTACGGTTAGAATAGAGCAAATTATGGGAATGACCTTAAAGTGGAGCAGTTGTATTTTCAGCATAGAACATAGCCTCTGTAGATTATGCTGGCGTGGGCATGCTGAGGTGCCCGCCTCATTTTTTGTGGAACACTACAGTGATTGTCTCAGTGTCCTAGCATCACTATCACAATTAGTGAACTGTTTCACTACTGGGATAGAAATACACAATAGCATTCAGCTACTGGAAACCTGCAATAATGAGTGGTTCAACAACACTGGACAATTTTCTGGGACAGGGGCACAAGACTTTCATTGCATAAATTTGGGTTTCACCTGCTCCATTTCTATCAGAGTGACTCCAGAGTCTCATCTCCATTAGTGCAGTGGCACCACACTGGCTTGAGTAGAAACACTTACTACACAGGGTGAGGATAAAAAGCTCGATACAGGTCTTTTTCAGAGATCAGATTTTTCAGTATAATGCAGTTCATTTGCACTGTTCAGATAAAAATGGGTGACACTGCAAGAACTCAGACACAGGACACACAGAACAGAAGGAGCATGATTAGTACAGGGGAACCCATGGTGCATCAGAGCTGGGACGTGCAAGGCATACTTGTGATCAAAAGATCAGCAGTATTAGCTTTGTTCAGGTAATACACTATCATTCTGTCCTGTTACCAACCCTGTCTCACTTGATACACATGCAGAAGTCTCAGAAACACACTGCTGTGATTAAATTGATATAGAGAAGGAGAAAGTCTAGTGATACTATGTCTTGTAGTATATATTTATCAACCAAAACTACACATAGTAGATAACTATGGTGCAACTAACACGATTCTCTGAGGAAACTGGAAGTCTCAGCTTGGTTTGCCATTGAAGGAGTGACACATCTCTTAGAGAAACACTACACAGCTGGAAAGCCTCATACAAAACTCCACAGTTAACAAATACACAGTTAGAAGAGTGGTACAGTTAGGATGGTACTTCACAGGCTTATAATTGAAAAGATCAGATCATCATGGTGGAAAGAGAGAGAAAAAAAAAAAAAAAGAAATACTCACCTATGATCTAGGCTCACAGTAGAAAACTCCGTAAGAAGAGATCTCCAAAAAGAAACCCCTCCCCAGTGGCAGTCAGCCCTTAAATGGGGTCTAGGAGAGGTGCAGCCAGGCTCCGCTCCTTCCAATCACACAGCTGAATTGCCTTCACCTGTGCTCCCATGGCTGACTCAGTGCTTGCCTCAGGTGATCAATCAGAGGTTCAGACTGTGACTCAACAGTTCCCATACAAAAATGAACTTGTTATACTTGATGTGAGAAGCCACAAGCAGCCCATTTAAAAAAATGCCATGCTACAGTCAAGAAACTGAGGTAGAAGTTTAAGGGCGAGTTTTCCATGAAACTTCACTAGCTTCCATAGCAACCATACCATTTTGGCTCGACTTTTGTTGTTGTTTCAAAACATTCTGGGTAGTAAAGTTCCATAACTGAGAGACTAAAAATAGCGATTACATATGCATGTGTATCACACATACCAGTTACATATCATGGCTTAAATTAAATATGTGTTCAATGGATATTGACAGAAAAGATTATAAACAGATCTAAGCCATGGTTATTTGAAGCCAATTAACCTGTTGGTCTTTATAATTCAAACTGTAACAACTCTTATTAGCCATTTATTGGTCCTTTTATTACTCATTAAAAGAACCTTCATGTAAAGCATTATCATTTTGGCCATTTAGATTAACAGCCCTTTTGGAGAGTCCTGGCAGAGCAGAGGGCCAGCTGCACTCTGGGGTGCCCCAGACCCAGCACTGCCACCGGGTGAGGGAGGGTTGTCCCACTCTGCTCTGTGCTGTGCAGCCTCATCTTGAGCACTGGGTGTGGGTTTGGGTTCCACAATGTAAGAAGGGTGTAAAACTATTAGAGATCATCTAGGGTACAAAGGTGGTGAAGGGTCTAGAGGCAAGATGTATGAAGAGCGGCTGAGCCCTTTGTTTGTTCAGCCCAGAGCAGAGGAGCTGAGGGGAGGCCTCATGGCAGCTGCAGCTCTCACAGGGAGTGGAGGGTAGCGCTGAGCTCTGCTCTGTGTGACAGTGACAGGGCCCGAGGGAACGGCATGGAGCTGTGTCAGGGGACTGTCAGGTTGGGTGTCAGGAAAAGACTGTTCACTAGAAGGTGGTGGACACCACGGCAAAGTGCAGAGTTTTGCACTTGGGCCGGAGGAATCGCAGGCATCCATACAGACTGGAAGGAGCGGTCCTTGGGAGCAGCCCTGTGGAGAAGGACCTGTGGGTCTTGATAGATGAAAAACTTAACATAAGCCAGCAGTGTACACTTGCGGCTCGGAAGACAAAAGGTATCCTGGGCTCCATCAAAAGAGGGATGGCCAGCAGGGACAGGGAGGAGATTGTTCCCCTCTACTCTGCTCTTGTGAGGCCCCATCTGGAATACTGCATCCAAGTGTGGAGCCCCCAGTACAAAAATGACAGGGAGCTGGAGAGGGTCCAGAGGAGGGCCACAAAGATGATCAGGGGACTGGAGCACCTCCCCTATGAAGACAGGCTGAGGGAGCTGGGCTTGTTCAGCCTGGAGAAAAGAAGGCTGTGGGGTGACCTCATTGCAGCCTTTCAGTACCTAAAGGATGCCTACAAACAGGAGGGGAATCAACTCTTTGAAAGGGTTGATAACTGCAGGACGAGGGGAAATGGTTTTAAGTTGAGGGAGGGGAGATTTAGGTTGGACATCAGGGGGAAATTCTTTACAGAGAGAGTAGTGAGGTGCTGGAACAGGCTGCCCAGAGAGGTTGTGGATGCCCTGTCCCTGGAGGTGTTCAAGGCTAGATTGGATGGGGCCCTGGGCAGCCTGGTCTAGCATTAGGTGAGAAGGTTGGTGGCCCTGCGTGTGGCAGGGGGGTTGGAGATTCATGATCCTTGAGGTCCCTTTCAACCCTGGCCATTCTGTGATTCTGTGATTCTGTGACATGGAACTGGCTCCACAAGACAGTGGCCATGGCACTCAGCTCCTGGAGCCCAGGAAGCACTTGCACAGTGCTCTCAGGCATAGAGTTTGAATTTTGGGTGGTGGTGTGCAGAGCCAGGAGCTGGACTTCATCTTTGTGTGTCTCTTCCAACTCAGAGTAATCTATGAGATGATGTATAAGTTAAGAGAAGAAAAATCAAACTCTCCATTGATCACCAACCAACACAGGAACAACTTGTGACTGGAAGAGCTTTGCATGGAGTGTTGGGTGTTCCCTTGGTTGCAAGGGAATAGGAAAGAAATATATTTCAGAGTCTCAATGATGCTGCAAATAAAGGTGCTGGTGCACGTATTTGAAATGCCTCGAAGAACAAAGCTCTACAGATAGGTTGCCACCTCTGACATGCAAAAATATCTGGCAAAGCTGGAGAAAAAATGGCCTATACCATTGCAGACGAGTCTGTACATGCAAAATAACTCTGATGCCAACCAGTAAAGTCTACAGAAGAGGCAGCCAAGCTGAATGGCAACCACCCAGAGGGCAATCCCATTCATAATAGCTCTGTGAGCTGGGAAAATATTTGCATACAAGTTTTATGGAGGAAATTGAAATTGAGATTAAAGCCTTGATCTAATAAAAAGACTAGGCCAAACAGTGTTCTATGCCTGAGGAGACAAGATACATTTGTGGCACTGCACACACAAACGCAGCCTGAGTGGCTGGGAATCAGAGCTGCAGGAAAGCCCAGACCTGAGGCTCAATCCCAAATAAAACCAAGTTGGGAATGACACATCCTTTCCTTGCAAAGGAATGACATGCCTTATTTCACTCTTACAGTGCCCCAGTGTTACTGCATTTTTTTATAATATCACTTAGGAGAAATCAGATAAATACTTAAGTAATACTTTTACATTTCTGTCTTTAAGCAAAATCTTACCTTTCTGTAGCACAAAAGATGTTACCATTGCTGGCATTACCTTTCAGCTGTGTTGACAGGGTCCCCTGGTCTTTGCCATGCCCTCAGCAGAGAGACTTATGCCTTGTAAGCACTGCTTCCCATCAAGGTTATTTTGCAGCTTCACAGACACACTGCCCGAAATAAATTAATAATAGAACACACCTATCAATATTTATTACAATTACTTAGCAAGAATATAAAACAAAGGCTTCATCCACTGACACTGTCTCATCAGACTAGTGCAATGACTCCAGGACCAGGCTCCCAAAAATTCCCCCCCCTGCAAACTATGTCACGTCCCATCAGAAGGTTGAGGTTGCTCTTCTGCTTCCATAAGGAAAATGAGCACAGTCTAAACAGGAAATCTTCCCACAGAGGAATGAGAAGGCTGATAGGACTCAAGTTAGCCTTACAATAAAATATTTCCTGGTGCCAAAGAGGATTGTTGTCAAGGATATTCATTTATTCTATCAGAGTGAAATACTCTAAAATCTTTCTAAGGCCGTAACTTGTATACCAAAGCGTATGTTCAAGATAGCGGTTGTACAAAACCACTGCAGTTGATAACTAAGTGGTCACATTACAGAACATTGCTTTTCAGATATAAAATATAGGTACAGCTTTGATTTTGGGTGTGTGGCTTCACTCTTTAACAACATTAAGGAGGAGTTGTATTATTTTTTTGCTAGTGTGTCAAATGACCATTACCTTTCATATTTCGTGGCTGCTACATTTTTGTGGATGCTTAAAAAGATGTCTTAGTGTCTTTTATTTTTCTTCTTTTTTTCCCCATTTCTTTATAAGCTCTATTGTTTCTCTGGTTCTTCATTCACTTCAACCAAGCAGTGTGCAAGAAGTGCCAGATCAGGCTTCCTGAAAATTAAGCTCAATTAAGCTAGGTGGCCTTTGATTGTTAACGATTGATTAGAAAGGAAAAGACAGATTTACAGCAAGTTCAGTCAATAACTGAACATTTTTTTTCCTTGGTAAAAGAGACTTCCTTTCTGCCTATTGTTATTTTAGGTATTCTATTAAGATGTCTCTATTCATGTTGCTATGACTAGATAAGAAAGGCTTTTTTATTCTCTTGGCAAACCTGTCACCTAGAAAAGAACCTAATGCTGCTGGTGGTTTTACTGATTAGTGGTAGTGTTGACTATATTAAATACAGTAATGATGCTAATATATTGCTGCTTAGGTACACAGTGATGCTTGCTTTCTGCATATAGGGAGGTCACACTCTACCACACTATTTGT